>NW_016808980.1:110530-121011 GCF_001698545.2 Rhinopithecus bieti
CACCACTCATACTGGACATGCTAGACATCCCTCCCATTCCGTTCACGCCCATAGATGCACGGCTTCCACTACTGTAGTAGCTGCTGTTCATTGCTCCTTGGTTACCTATGCAATGTTTGATTGAAAATCACTGGAGTTTTCCTGTAAAACTTGGTCGTATCCACTCATGCTGCTCTGGCCACCATAGCCGCCTCCATAACCACCACTCAGCTGCTGACTGGCTGGGCCACCGTAACTGGACTGGTTTGACAAGCCCATGCCTCCCATCATTTGGCTACCATAAGCACCACCGCTTGCTCCTGCTGTAGAATTCAAGAAGAGTTCTACATATCTGTGTTCATAAGCACCACCGCTTGCTCCTGCTGTAGAATTCAAGAGTTCTGCGTATCTGTGTTGCATATTTGCTTTGTCTTTTGACATAGTTGCCACGGCATCTTCATGAGTTGCAAACTCGACATCTGCTTCACCAGTTACTCTGGCATCAGGACCAATTTCAATGTGTACTCTCACAGGATTGAGTGGTGAAAAAAAATTATAAATGTCATTCTCAGTAGCTCTGTAAGGTAATCCACGCATGTGTACACAGTGTCCTGTTGTGCTCTGGAAAGTAGAGCCGCCATCCCCATATCTGTGATCAGACATTCCTGAAAAACAGTAATTGAGGTCTCTTCCACATCTATCTGACCCAAATCCATAGCCATCATTATAGCCATTGTAATCGTCATAGCCTCCATAGCCTCCACCATAAGCACCGCGCCTCATCCTCTTAAAGCCAGCTCCTCTGCCAATGCTGTTATACCCTCTGCCAGCCCCAGGTCTGTCATAGGGACCTGGCCGCTGCATGGCCATAAGCTTTCGTGGTGGATCATAATGGGTTCTAACCAGCTCTACTGCTCTTAAAGATCTCAATATACCTGTGCCCTATTCTTTCCTTGTGTTTCTTTAGAGCCTTTTCAGCTATTTCCTGTGAAGCAAACTGCACGAAGGCCTCCCCTGTACCACTCCCCTGGAAGTCCACCGGCAATGTTATCCCATTTGGCACGATTTCCAACCGTGAGAAGCACTGAACAATTTCTTCCTTGCTACATCCAAAGGGAAGTCCTCTAAGCCATACAAAGCCATCACTGGCCGTGTCAGGACTATTTGGACCAGTATGCTTCAACACCCAATCCATTTCAACGTTGTTTGACTTGAATACTTCAACATATCTGTGTCCCATAGTTTCTCTGTCTTTTTTCAGGGCCGATTTTACTTCATCTTCTGATTCAAGTTCAACAAAAGCCTCGCCACTTGGTCCTCCTTCTCTGGTGTAGATGAAACGAATACCTTGAGCCCCATTTTGAATTTTGCAGTCAGAAAAAAACCTCTGCACTTCATCGGCCGAGCAAGACCAGGGCAAGCCCTGGACCTTCACCACGAATCCCTCTCCGCCTTCCGTGCCCAACATCATCGTCTCTTAGGCGGTCCCGCGTCCAAACAAACCAGAAATCCGACTTCTGCGTGGATAAGATGAAATGCGAGCTCTCCCACTTTTCTGCCTGCCATCCTGGATGGTTGGTGTGTTGTCCACAGGCTTGTTGCCTGAAGGTTACGAGGTCAAGGACACAATGCCAGCGACCACACCCAGACATGACTGAACTTTCAAAGGAAGAGGAGCACGTACCCTTCCAGGCATATCTCTGTCAGTGGGGAAATCTTTCCCAGGAGCCCCTTTGTCCAACCCCCATCACTCATCCCAGCCAATGGCTGCCGTGTGGCATAAGCCAGGAGTACCATTTTAATAGAGTCTCTGGGAATGTTGCCCCAGAAGTCCCAGCAGCCTTCTCCTTACATCTCATTAGCCAGATGTGTGTCATGTACTTCAAGCTTAAGCCAGTCATAGCTAGGGGAGTAGAATGACTGTGATTGGCTCAGGCCAGAAGTCTCAAACTGAAGTGCTGGGACCAGCTGCACCTGCATCACATTGCCTGGGAAGCTTGTTAGAAATACATATTTTGGGCCGGGCGCGGTGGCTCACGCCTGTAATCCCAGCACTTTGGGAGGCCAAGGCGGGCAGATCACAAGGTCTGCAGTTCGAGACCAGCCGGGCCAACATAGTGAAACACCGTCTCTACTAAAAATACAAAAGTTAGCCAGGCATGGTGATGCATGCCTGTAGTCTCAGCTACTCGGGAGGCTAAGACAGGAGAATCGCTTGAACCTGGGAGGCGGAGGTTGTGGCAAGCCGAGATCATGTTACTGCACTCCAGCCTGGGCAACAGAGCGAGACTCTGTCTCAAAAAAAAAAAAAAAGAAAAAAAGAAATACATATTTTGGGGCTGCACCCCAGACCTACTGAATTAGAAAGTCTAGGGGTTGGGCCCAGCAATGGATTCTAACAAGGGCTCCAGATAATTGTGATACACGCTAGAATCGGCCTTGGCTGTGCATTGAAATTATCCAGGGAACTCTTAAAGCTACTGCTACATAGACATCGGAATGGTGGTTACCTCTGCAGGCTGCACTGGAGTATAGACCCTGAAGTAGTGTGACCAACTTGTGGTTTGCTTGGGAGTTTCCTGGTTTTAGTATTGAAAGTCCTCTGTCCCGGAAAATCCCCTCAATCCTGGACAAATTGGGATGGTTTGTCACCTTAACCTTGATGGAGCAAGAGGGAACTTTCTGGGGTGTTGGAAATGTTCTATCCCATCATCTGGGTGGTGGTTGCATGTGTGTACGCGTGTGTAAAAAATATCAAGCTGAGCTGGGCACTGTGGCTCGAGCCTGTAATCCCAGCACTTTGGGAGGACAAGGCAGGAGGATTGTTTGAGGTCAGGAGTTTGAGATCAGCCTGCCTGGGCAACATGGCAAGACTCCCTCTGTACTAAAAATAAATTTTAAAAAACTTTAGCATTAACCAGACATGGTGATGTATGTCTGTAGTCCCTGCTGCTAAGGAGGCTGAGGCAGGAGGATTGTCTGAGCCCAGGAGGTCGAGGCTGCAGTGAGCTATGATCGTGCCACTATGCTTTAGCCTGGACAACAGAGTGAGACTGTCTAAAAAAAAAAAAAAAAAAAAAAAAAAAAAAAAATCAAGCTATCCATTTAAAGTTTGTGCACCTTACACATGCTACTAAATGTACATCACAACTTAAAAAAATACTGATGTCCAGGTTATATTCCAGACTGATTAAGTCAAAATATCTAGCAGAAGATCTCAGGCACTGGCATCATGGAAAACTCTCCAGACATTTCTCACGTTCAGCCAGGTTTGTGAATGAGAATGATCAAATCTCCAGGGAGTTAAAGTGAAGGTTCTGATTCAGCAGGTCTGGATGGGCCTGAAATTGGGCATTTCCACCACACTTCCAGGGGATGCTGATGCTGGACCATGCTCTAGGGAGCGAGGGCCAGGCCTGGTCAATGTCTACCTTCTCGGGCAGGCAGGGGCGCTCCCCTGAAACATCTTGGCGGTCTTAGTGAGGAAGGAAGGGGGACTAGCTGTGGGGTAGGCAACTCCCGTGGCATTCAAAGAATTAAAGGTTAGGGTAAGGTTAGAAGCTTATACCTGGGCAGCCACACAAATGCAAAGGTTCAGATATCTGTTCCCAACTCCCTGATGTGCCAGGAGGGCCATGTTTGCCTAGGTCGTGGCCCTCCTTCCTAGCCAGAGTCAGGCCTGAATACCCCAGCGTGGGCTTAGTTTGCTTCTCCTAAGGTTACCCAGGAACCTGCCTTTCCGGAAAAGCCAGTGCCATGTCCAGAGGTGCCCTCCTCCTCTGCCCTGCAGACACCGCAGAGACTGATAACAGGGCTACCAGCTGGTTTAATTACCCAGATGGGAAGCTGGCAGGCAGGAGCCTAACCTTGAGAGAGATTAATGACTCCATTATCTTCCTAGGCTATTATCCTGTGCGGGCCCCAGTCCGGAATGTAGATATAAGGTATAAATAAAGTCCTTCTTCTGAGGGAGCACAGTTTTCATTGTCTTCAGATGGGAACTTGCCCCCAGAAACCCTTGACTCAAATCCAGGAAGTATCTTTGTTTGGCAGAATGACCTGGTCGGTTTCCGGATACGTGACAGGTCTCCTAAAGGCTGGGCTGAGGCTTGCGGGCAAAACCAGTATTGCTTTTTTCCTTAAACTCATAAGTAATACATGCCTGTTGTAAACAACTTAAAGTGACAGCTCTTGTCCCCTTTCCCACTCCTTGAAGGTAACTATTATACTTAACTCTTTGGTGTATAGTCTTCCAAATATATTTCTTTTTCTGTTTGTTTTCTTCTCCAGATAAAGTTTACCCCCAAACTTTATTGGGGTATAATTACAGTACATGGCATATATATATACATATATATTTTTTTGAGATGGAGTCACTCTGTCACCCAGGCTGGAGTGCAGTGGCATAATCTTGGCTCACTGCAACCTTCGCCTCCTGGGTTCAAGTGATTCTCCTGACTCAGCCTCCTGAGTAGCTGGGATTACAGGCACCTGCCACCACTCCTGGCTAATCTTTGTGTTTTTAGTAGAGACCGGGTTTCACCATGTTGGCCAGGCTGGTCTTGAACTACTGACCTGAAGTGATCACCCCTCCTTGCCCTCCCAAAGTGTTGGGATTATAGGCCTTGAGACACTTAACCTGGATGGTGGCACATATTTAAAGTATATAACTTGATTAGTCTTTAAAACTTTTTTATTTTATTATTTGTAGAGATAATAAATCTTCCTTAATAAATAAAACAATCTTCCTTCCTCACTTTGTTGCCTAGGGCTGGTCTGGAACTCCCGGGCTCAAGCAGTCCTCCTGCCTTGGCCTCCCAAGGTGTTGGGATTATACACATGAACCTCCAAGCCCAGCCCCAATTTGATTACTCTTGACGTAGACCCATTAAACCATCTCCCCAACTAGGGTAGAGCACATATCCATCAACCCCAAAAGTTTCCAGGTGTCCCTTTGTGATTCCTTCCTCCCTGCATCCCCTCCACTACTGAACAACTTCTGTCACAATAAATTAGTTTGCATTTTCTAGATTTTATGTAAATGGAATCATGCAACATGCATATATATGCTTTTGCCTGGCTTCTTTCACTCAACATAATTATTTTGAGATTCATCTGTGTTGTAGGAATCAATAATTTGTTGCTTTTTATTGCTGAGTATATCCCATGGTATGGATATATCACAATTTGTCTATCCATTCATCTGTGGATGGACTTTTTCAGTTGCTTCTAATTTATGGTGATTAAAAATAAGGCTGCTGTGAACATTTGTGTACAAATCTTTGTGTGGACAAATATTTTAGTTTCTCTTGGGCAGACACCTAGGAGTGGAATGACTGAGTCATGTCACATGGTAGGTACATTTCACTTTTCAAGAAACTACCGAACTGTTTTCCAAAGTGATTTATCTCATTTTGTGTTCCCACCAGCCCCGGGTGAGAGTTTTATGCACTCCACATCCTCACCAACCCTGTGATGATCACTCTTTCTAATGTTTGCCATTCTAATGAATGTGAAGTGGTATCTCATTATGATTTTAATATGCATTTCCCTAATGCCTAATGCTATTGAGTATCTTTTTATGTGCTTATTGGCCATTTGCGTGTGTTATTTTGTGAAGTGTCTGTTGAAAATTTTGTTGCTTTTTCTTTTATTGGGCTGTTTTCTTATTGTTGAGTAGTAAGGGTTCTTTACATATGTTAAATGTCTAAAATGCTACATTTTAATATAGTGGTGTCCTCAAAGTGGGATTGATGAATTTTATCTAATTTTATCGTGGTCAGGGGAGGAGTTGGGCTCTGGAAGCCCATCCATGGGGAAGGTGAAGTTCAACTCTTAAGATTAAAAACTCTAGATAAAATTTTAAGTCCTGCTGTGGATGGCTGTTGTTTCTTTCTGCCCAGTATTTACACCTTTTCTGATAACAACTCACCCCAATGTTTTCCAGGGAGAATCATTCTTCCACCACTTTTAGTACCTGCGATTTGGGTGAAGCTGACCCTAAACCCTGGCTCCTGGGGAGGGGCATGACCTAGGCCTGGCCAATCAGCATTTTCATCTTCCTGGCTCCATAATGTGCAGGTAACCCAGATGGATCCAGTGGGATTCAACTTTAGCACTTTTGCTGGAGTGACTCTTTCTATTGGTCTCAGCTTTCTCCTCAGCCACCTCCTTCCTCAGCCACCTCCTCAGAGAAGCCCTCCCTGACTTGTGGAAGAGATGAGGCACCTCTGATGTGCTCACATAGCTCGCTGATCTTTCATGCACAGCACTTATCACAGCTATTAACTAAATATTTGTGTGATTATCTGTGTAATATATTTCTGCCCTTCAGACTGCAAGCTCCATGAAACAGGGGGCTGCATCTGTTTTGTTCACTCTTGAGTCCCCAGCATTGGTATAGCCTATCCGTATATTTTGAAGGTGAAGATGACAGGATTTGCTGAGGAATTGGATGCATGCTGGATGTGATAAAAATAGAAAGTTGAGACTTAATACATACTTATTGAGTGAATGTAGGAAGCTACATTTGTACATGAGAAAACTGAGGTCCAGAGAGGTGAAATGACTCTCCCCAAATCACACAGCAAGTCAGGAGCAGAGCTGGAATGTGAATTCAGGGCTGTCCAACTTCAGAGCTTGTGCTCTTCCTCACCACGCTAAATGCTTCCTTGCAAACTGAACATAACTTTTCCACAACAAACACAGCTTAGGCATGGCAAATATCTCTGAAATAAACTGTGTTAGTTATCTATTGCTTCATAACAAATTACTTCCCAATCTTAGTGGCTTGAAACAACATTTATTAATTCATGATTTCTGTAGGTTGGGATCCAGGTGTGGCTTAGCTAGGTCCTCTGCTTTGGGGCCTCTCATAGGCAACAGTCCAGCTGTTGGGTGGGGCTGTATTCTCATCTTAAGGCTTGACTGGGGAAGGATCTGCTTAGGGAAGGATTTGCTTCTAAGCTCTCCGTCTTTTTCATTGGAGGGATTCTGTTCTAAGGGTTCTTGGTTGAGTTCCGTTCCTTGCCACGTGGGCCTCTCCCTTGGGTAGCTCACAGCATGCCACCTGGTTTTATCAAAGGAGTGAGTGAGTGGGGAAAAAGTGAGCAGAAAGGAAGTCCTCATGGTATCTTGTAGCCTCATCATGGAAGTGACATCCCATCATGTTTGCCTTATTCTATTCATTGGAAGTGAGTCACTAGGTCCAGCCCATACTTCAGGGAAAGAAATTACATAAGTGAAAACAAGGGTGTGAACGCCCAGGTCAGTGGGAGTCATCTGAGAAGTCTGCCTACCATTTAAACTAAGTCTCTTTCTCATGTAGCTTAACTTCTGGTCAGGGGAAGTGCACAAAAGCAAACAAATAAATAAAAACATAACACGTTAGATGATGCTAAAATGCAGAAAATCATGCGGAGGAGGTTATGCAGGGCTGGGGGCAGGAGAAGACTAAGCATTCTTACTTTATATCAGGTGGTCTGCAGAGACCTCGGTGAGAGGGAGACATCTGAATAGAGAGCTGAAGGAAATGAAACAACAAGCCAAGAGGATACGGGAAAGAGCATTCCAGCAGCAAGAACAGCAAGAGCAAAGGCCCTGGGGCACAAACCTGCCTGAAGTGTTCTAAGAACAGCCAAGGTCAGTGTGGCTCCAGTGATGACAGCAAGAGAGACAGTACCAAGTCATGGAGTTAGAGAGATAACAGGGCAGCTGGGCATCGTGGCTCACACCTGTAATCCCACCACTTTGGGAGGCCGAGGTCAAGAGTTCAAGACCAGCCTGGCCAACATGGTGAAACCTGATCTCTACTGAAAATACAAAAATTAGCCGGGTGTGGTGGCAGGTGCCTGTAGTCCCAGCTACTCGGGAGGCTGACACATGAGAATTGCTTGAACCCAAAAGGAGGAGATTACATTGAGTTGAGATCACACCACTACACTCCAGCCTGAGTGACACAGAGAGACTTTGTCTCAAAAAAAGGAAAAAAGTGATAACAGGGCGTCGGGTCATGTAGGTCCTTGCAGTCCCACTGAGTGAGATGAGAAAACATTAGAGGTTTCTGAGCACAGAAGGGACATGATCTGACTTAAGTTTAATAAAATCCCTGGCTGCCGGTTGGAGGACAGACCTTGGGAGACAAAGGTGGAAGAAAACAAATTATGAAGTTTTTTTTTTTGTACCTGGTTCAAGTGAGCCATGATGGATATTTGAAGAATTTGCTAAGGGTGACAACACAGAGGAATCCAGGCCAACTCCAAGATATTCGACCTGAGCAACTGGAAAGATAGAGCTGCTAGTAGCTGATTTGGGGAAACTTTGTAAGGAGAACATTGACTGAGAGCGAAGGATGAAAGGCCCCTTTATTTCATTTCGTTTTATTTCATTTCATTTTATTTTATTTTACTTTATTTGTGTGTGTGTGTGTGTGTGTGTGTGTGTGTTGTTTTGTTTTTTTTTTTGAGACAGGGTCTTGCTCTGTCACCCAGTCTGGAGTGTGGTGGCGCTATCATGGTTCACTGCAGCCTTGACCTCCCAGGCTCAAGAGATCCACCTACCTTAGCCTCCAGAGTAGTTGGGACTATAGATGCATGCCACCATGCCTGGTTAATTTTTTAATTTGTTTGTAGAGGCAGGATCTCCCTATGTTGCCCAGGCAGGTCCCAAACTTTTGGCTTGAAGTGATCCTCCCATTTTGGCCTCCCAAAGTGCTGGGATTGCAGGCATGAGCCACCACGCCTGGCTGAAAGGTGGCTTTGGAGCTGCCAAACATCAAGGTCCCTGTGAGATATCCAAGCAGAGATGCCAGGTTGGCAGTTGGAGACTAGAATCTAGACTTCAGGGGAGAAGTCCAGGCTGGGGATGTAAATTCAGAAGTTGTCAGCTTATTAATGTTTAGAGCCATGAGTCTGGATGAAATGGGAGAGAGAGAAGAGGCCCAAGCCTGAGCTTTGGGCACTTGATTAATTCAAAGCCACAAGATGAGGAAGAACCACCTGAAGAGGCTAAGAAGTTGTGGACAGTGAGGTAGGAAGAGAACTAAGAGAAGAAAGTGCTGAATGACAAGCAGCATCATGGTAGCTGGCCGTGGGAAATGGCTCGCCAAGAACTGCACACTCCAGTTCACACTCTTGCTTGGCCCCAGCCACATTCCTCTGGGTTGGCACCATGGAACCAATAAAAAGCAGCAGAAGTGACAGCCTGGCTTCTGAGGCCAGGTCACAGGAAACCTCACAGTTTCTACCTTAGGGCTTTTGAATGCTGCTCTGGGGTAAGCCAGTTGCCATCAAAGAAATCTGACTACTCTGAGCCACCATGATGTGAGGAAGCCCAAGCTAACCGTGTGGGAAGCCCAGTATGGAGGGAAAAGATGGCCAGCCAGGGCTGTGGTTGTTCCAGCCCTCTCAGCTGAGGCACCAGCCACGAGAGGGAATAATTTGTTTTAGACATCCAGTCCAATCAAACCTTGCGATGACTTTGGCTACAGCTGCACCAGCATAAGAAACCCCAAGGGAGAAACCCACAGGACCAGGAGAGATAGTGACACACTGTTGTTTTAAGGCTCTACATTCTGGAGTGGCTCATTCCACAGCAGTAGATAATGGAGACAGGAGTTCATTGCAAAGGGAGACTGACCAGTCCCCTGCCCCCAACAGAGCACAGCCCTCTTCACCCAGACCCATGGAGAGGTGGCTGAGCAGACCTCAGCTGGGCAGCCCTCTACACTCTGAAGGCTCCCCCTTTCCTGCCTTAGTGGGGAGAAGAATAATTTTCTCTTTGTGCCCAGAAAGCTGGCAACTGCCAAGTGCCCTGCTGTCCCCAGGGCCCTTACAAAAGGACTGCAGGGGAGATTTTTCTGAGAACTGGGTCACTGGTTACTTAGATGCTTCAAACCTGGCAGAACAGAGAAACATCAGATAAAGGAGACTGGGAACTTCATAGGAAGCCACTGGTCCTTGTCATGGGGACACACCATGGTTGGCAGTGGCTGCCTACCATCTCTGGACCCTTATGTCATAGGGACCTCCTCCCTTCTAGAGAGCTCTCTCTTTCTTTGTAAATGTTTGCAAATCTTTCTTGGTAAACGTTTTGGAAGATGCACATTAATCAGGCCGGGCACAATGGCTCAAGCCTTTAATCCCAGCACTTTAGGAGGCCAAGGCAGGCAGATCACTTGAGGTCAGGAGTTCAAGACCAGCCTGGCCAATATGGTGAAACCCCATCTCTACTAAAAATACAAAAATTAGTTGGGCATGGTAGTGGGCACCTGTAATCCCAAGTACTCAGGAGGGTGAGGCAGGAGACTCACTTGAACCCGGGAGGCAGAGGTTGCAGTGAGCTGAGATTACGCCACTGCACTCCAGCCTGGGTGACGGAGACTCCGTCCCCCCAACCCCCACCAAAAAAAGTACCTATTAATTGTTATGTGTGTGTGTGTATGTGTGTATGTGTGTGTGTGTGTGTGTATATATATATATATATATATATATATATATATATAT
>NW_016808980.1:121836-140744 GCF_001698545.2 Rhinopithecus bieti
CCTCCCAAAGTGCTGGGATTACAGGCTTGAGCCACCGCGCCCGGCCAAGCCAACCACTTTTACCAGTGTATTACATCTCCTTCCAGAGATATGCTATGCATATGTCAGCATATAATATAAATAGCATTAAAAAAATAAAACAGAAAGAGCTGGGAATGGTGGCTCACGCCTGTAATCCCAGCACTTTGGGAGGCTGAGGTGGGTGGATCACCTGAGGTCAGGAGTTCAAGACCAGCCTGACCTACATGGTGAAGCCCTTGTCTCTACTAAAAATACAAAATTAGCCGGGTGTGGTGGCTCATGCCTGTAATCCCACTTACTTGGGAGGCTGAGGCAGGAGAATTGCTTGAACTTAAGAGGCGGAGGTTGCAGTGAGTTGAGGTTATGCCATTGCACTCCAGCCTGGGCAACAAGAGGGAAACACTGTCTCAAAAACAACCACAAAAACAACAATAACAACCATCACCACCACCACCAACCCAGAAAGGGCAACTTGCTACAAATATTGTTCTGCACCTGGCTTTTCCACTTAACAATATATTTTGGAGGTCTTCCCTATCAGTCGGTAAATAACTGCTTTATTATTTTAGGGGACTGCACAATATTCCACTGTGGGGATGGACCATAATTCATGTAACCAGCCCCTACTGAGGGACATTGAGGTTGATGCCAACCTTTTGATATTACAGTGAAACAGCAAATAATCTTGTACTCATGTTTTCTTGCACATGTATGCCTCTCTCAGTAAAGATTCTTGAATCAAAAGATGTGTGCTTTTGTTGTTTTAAAAAATTTTATTTACTCATTTATTTTTGAGACAGGGTCTCACTCTGTCACCCAGGCTGGATTGCAGTGGCACGATCATGACTCACTGTAACTTGACTTCCCAGGCTGAAGTGATCCTCCCATCTCAGCCTCCTGAGTAGCTGGAACCACAGGTGTGTGCCACCCTGCCTGGCTAATATTTCAATTTTATTTTTAGTAGAGACAGGGTCTTCCTATGTTGCCCAGGTTGATCTCAAACGTCTGGGCTCAAGCAATCCTCCTGCCTCAGCTTCCCAAAGTACTGGGATTATAGGCTGTGCTTTTGTGATTTTAACAGGTATTGACAAAATGAGACTACACTGATGTTCTTGTTTGCAGACTTCATACTTAAGTGCCCCTTTCTCTACACCTTCCCCAATTCTATCCGAATAAAAATCAACATTTTTTAATCTCTGCTGTAGAATTGGTAAGAAATATATTTCTGTACTTTTACTTTTGAAATATATTGTTAGAAGGTTGAGCATCTTCATATGTTTAATTGTCATGGCAACCACTTCTAGCCTTTGTAGTGATTTTTTCTAGTTGTTTATTTCCATAGAGCTAAGTAATGCTTGAATGTAGCCATTCATTGATTTATCAGCTTTAGACGTTATTTACTGATTTTTGCTCCAATACGTGAGGATTTAGCTCACTTACAGTGTCATCCTTGCACCTCCCCTATCTTTCTACCCTTCCTTCCTTCTCTCTTTTTTATTTTTATTTTTATTTTTTGAGACAGAGTCTCGCTTGTTGCCCAGGCAGTGTATAATCTTGGTTGTACAGTGGCGCAATCTTGGTTCACTGCAGCCTCCACCTTCCAGGTTCAAGCAATTCTCCTACCATAGCCTCCCAGGTAGTTGGGATTACAGGCGCCTGCTGCCACGCCCAGCTAATTTTTGTATTTTTAGTAGAGATGGGGTTTCACCACATTGGTCAGGCTGGTCTTGAACTCCTGACCTCAGGTGATGCACCTGCCTTGGCCTCCAAAAGTGCTGGGATTACAGGCGTGAGCCACCTTGCCTGGTCTCTTCTCTATATTTATGAAAAATTTTGCTGGTTTTCCATGTATGGTAGTGATATATTTTTTTCCTTTCCTTTCCTTTTCCTTTTCTTTTCTTTCTTTCTTTTTTTTTTTTTTTTTTTTGGAGATGGAGTCTCACTCTGTCACCTAGGTTGGAGTACAGTGGTGCAATCTCAGCTCACTGCAAGCTCTGCCTCCTGGGTTCACACCATTCACCTGCCTCAGGCTCCCAAGTACCTGGGACTACAGGCACCCGCCACCACGCCCGGCTAATTTTTTATATTTTTAGTGGAGATGGGGTTTCACCATGTTAGCCAGGATGGTCTCGATCTCCTGACCTTGTGATCTGCCCGTCTCGGCCTCCCAAAGTGCTGGGATTACAGGTGTGAACCACCGCGCCCGGCCCCATTTCCTTTTCTTATTAAAATAGACTTTATTTTTTAGAGAAGTTTTAGGTTCACAGCAAAATTGAACAGAAAGTACAGAGTTCTCATATATTCCCTGCTCCCCCCGCCCCTCAGTTTTTCCCACTATCGAGGTCGTACACCAGTGGTACATTTGTTACAATCGATGAACCTGCACTGATACATCCTTACCATCCAAAGCTCATAGTTTGCCTTAGGGTTCACTCTTGGTGCTGCACATTCTATGGGTTTGGACAAATGTACAATAACATGTATCCATCCTTATAGCATCACTCAGAATAGTTTCACTGCTCTAAAAATCCTCTGTGCTCCACCTATTCATCCCTCCCTCCAGCCCAACCCCAGGAAACTGGTGATAATTTTACTGTCTTCATGGTTTTGCTTTTTCCAGAATGTCGTATAGTTGAAATCACAGAGTATGTAGTCTTTTTCAGATTGTCTTCTTTCAGTTTAATGCACTTGAGTTTCTTCCATGTCTTTTTGTGGCTTGATAGCTTATTATTTTTTTTTTTTTAGTGCTGAATAATATTCCATTGCCTGGATTTCCCACAGTATATTTATCCATTCATCTCCTGAAGGACACCTTGGTTGCTCCCAAGTTTGGGGAATCATTAATAAAGCTGCTAGGAACATCTGTGTGCGGGTCTTTGTATGGAAATACATTTTTAGCTCATTTGGGTAAACACCAAGGAGCATGAATATTGGATTATACGGTAAGAGTACATTTCATTTTGTAAGAAACTGCCAAACTGTCTCTCACAATGGCTATATCATCATGTTTTCCTACCAGCAATGAATGAGAGTTCCTGTTGCTCCATGTCCTCACCAGCGTTTAGGATTTTAATCCTTTGAATAGACATGTAGTGGTATCTCATTAGTATTTTCATTTGCAATCTCCTAATGACCTGTGATATTGAGCATCGTTTCATATGTTTATTTGCCATCTGTATATCTTCTTTGGTTGAGGTATCTGCTTAGTTCTTTTGTCTTTTTTTTTTTGTTTTTTGTTTTTTTTTTTGAGACAGAGTTTTGCTCTTGTTGCCCAGCTGGAGTGCAATGGTGCAATCTTGGCTCACTGCTACCTCCCCCTCCTGGGTTCAAGCGATTCTGCTGCCTCAGGCTCCTGAATAGCTGGGATTACAGGCACCCGCCACCACACCCGGCTAAAATTTTGTATTTTTGGTAGAGATGTGGTTTCATCATGTTGGTCAGGCTGGTCTCGACCTCCTGACCTCAGGTGATCCGCATGCCTCGGCCTCCCAAACTGCTAGGATTACAGACGTGAGCCATGTTGCCTGGCCTCTTTTGCCTATTTTTTAAATGAGGTCCTTTGTCTTCTTGTTATTGAGTTCTAAAAGTTCTTTATCTATTTTGGACAGCAGTTCTTTATCAGGCGTGTCTTTTACAAATAATTTTCCCAGTCTGTGGGTTTGGTAGGTTTTCTTCTCATTCTCTTGAGTGATGTGGCAATACAAATGAAATAAAATAAAAAAAAAAACCCGGCACTTTTAAACTTTAAGTTTAAAAAGCAAGTGTATTTAAAGAGAAGCACCCAGGAAACAATAGCCAAGGTCGTAGAATATGGTGAAAAATGAAAGGGCACCCAAGAGACCCAGGTTTGGGCAATACTGATAACACATACAGCCTGGTTCCCTGGCAATTATTATGGCGGTTACTACTATTTTAATAACATTAGCAGTTACTGTTGGTATTTTTGCTATTACAATTAATGGCATAGGGGCTGTATCCCCACCGTCTTCCTGGAACCTGGAGGCAATAAGGAGCTCTGCAAAGTTTTTGAGGTTATTATGACCATATCTTGGTATTTCACCACCACAAAGAGCTGCACAAAGTTTGGACGGTACGAATGGGAGTGCTTATCAGTTCCGTGACAGGTGGGAGGTGGGTCCGAGGAGGGGTCGGGTCTGGGAGCCTCCGCCCCCAACTCAAGGCAGACTGCACAGGATCTGTCCCTGTTGGGGTCCCGGTACCCAGCTTGAGCCCGACCATGGGCCTGCGTGGCGTGACGCGGATCCTGTCCCTGTCGCTCGTCTTGGACGAGGTGGCCACGGGGGCCTGGAAGCGGGGGCCATTGGGCGTGCTCTTGCCCTGGCAGGGCTGCGCCGCGCTGGGTCGCTGCTGTCCTGGCCGTGACCCGATGTGCGTCGCCCGCGGGGCCCCGCGCTGCTTCTGCCACCAAGCGTGCCGCGCGGCGCGGGACTGCTGCGCAGACTACACGCGGGTCTGCCCGGGGAAGGGCAAGGCACCAGCGGAACGCTCAGAGGGGAGGGGAGCTGGGGAGGGGGACGCGCGGAGGAAGGGAGCCTAGCAACTAGGGGGCTCTGGGCTTGGAGGGGGCACACAGGCCGAGGGCGGGGAGCTTGGGGACTGGAAGGGTGCGCCGCGGGGCAGGCGGGACGTGCAGGGGGTCGCGCGGGCAAGGAGGGACGCAGACGCTCAGGACCTAAAGGGGAAGCACGGGCTGTGGAGCTGCGAGTCGGGAAAGACGCGCAGGCTATGAACCTGGGTGCGCTCATCTCGGGGGACCTGAAGGAGAGGGACTCGTGCAGAGTTGAGCGGTGTTTTGGAGGAGGGGCGCAAGGACTGCGCACAGGGCTTGAAGGGCGACAGGAAGGTGGGGGATTCGGCCCAGGTGCAGGATGCAGCGGGTGGAAGGGAAGTGAGCACAAGAGGCGCAGGCAGGAAGGAGAGAGCCTGGTGCGAGGGAGGAAGGGGTCGGGGGTCATGAAGCTTGGAGGGCTTCGAGGCGGCGGAGGCGCTTGGGTTGAGGTAGGGTGCCAGATTTCGCAAATCAAAATATAGCATACCCAGTTAAACTCGAATTTCAGACAAACAAATCTTTCTAGAGAAAAATATGTCCTAAATATTGCATAGGGTATACTTACACTAAAAAAATTATTGGTTGTTTTTCTGAAATTGAAATCTATCTCGGAGTCCTGTATTTTATCTGAGAGCCCTAGGTGGGGGATGGGCTTGGGGCCAGAGAGCTGCGAGGGAGGAGGGGTTGCAAGCTTCTTTCGGGCGGAGGGGTCACAAGGCGAATGGAGAAGTTGACAAGGCGAATGGAGAAACCAAGAAAAGGGCTGACGCTTGGAGAACAAGGATGGAAGGACGCTCAAAGCGAAGGCGGAATGGGCTGAGTGATTCCAAAACTAGTGTGCCCAAGCTGGTTAGGACTCGAGCAGGGGGATCCAGAAGCCGAGGTCCCTGATAGATACGCAGGTGAAGTCCCTCTGCGGTCCGCGTGCTTGGCGTGGCCACCGGACTAGTCCAAGCATTCTTGGTAAAGGCCTCTCCAGAGTGGTACCTACAGCGCTCTATTAGGGACTATTTTAGTTGAATCATCAGTGGGAAGGACGCTGCCTCCCCCCCGCCCGCCCCACCCCCTTCTTCTAGAGATAAGAGTCTTGCTCCAGTTCTCATGGGCCCAGTTTGGATTAAATGGGATCATTGCTGACCCAATCAATCACTGAGCCTAGGGAGAAGGA
Source organism: Rhinopithecus bieti (assembly GCF_001698545.2). NCBI lineage: Eukaryota > Metazoa > Chordata > Mammalia > Primates > Cercopithecidae > Rhinopithecus > Rhinopithecus bieti. Next base: position 127,596 of record NW_016808980.1, read on the forward strand.
ATATATCAATTGACCATGTCGGGGTCACCTGCCTCATACCAGGAACGGGAGGGTGAGATCAGCCCTGTCCAAACCATGTGAATTGAGAGCAGGCAGTGTTGGTTTCTCAAGAGAAAACTGAGGTGGTGTTCCCAGAAGATGGGGGAAAGGAGGCTGGGAGGGTACTACTCAGCTGTGGGAGGCCACGTGCTTTAGGAAACTTTGGGTACAGTGTGCCGAGACATTGAATAGGAGGAGGGCGCGGTAAATGACTGTGGATGAGTTGCAGGAAAATGTAGATGTTTAGCCGCTGAGCTTGTGGGGGTCTCCATCTATGATCCACTATCAAAAAAGATCTTTCTTGAACCTCCTCAGTAGGAGATGAGAACCACTGAGGGATTTCAGGGGACAGGCCAGAACTGTATTCTAGAAAATCCTTTTGGTAGACAATAAGGAGGGCAGATGGTAAGGAGGCTGGGCAGTGAGGTTCAGAGGAGAAAGTGGCGTTTGGATAATACAGAAAGACATTCCTTGGCTGGGCACCATGGCTCATGCCAGCATTTTGAGAGGCCGAGGAGGGTGGATCACAAGATCAGGAGTTCGAGACCAGCCTGGCCAACATAGTGAAACCCTGTCTCCACTAAAAATACAAAAATTAGCTGGGTGTGGTGTCACGTGCCTATAGTCCCAGCTACTCAGGAGGCTGAGGCAGGAAGATCGTTTTAACCAGGGAGGCGGAATTTGCAGGGAGCCGAGATGGCGCCACTGCACTCCAACCTGGGCGACAGAGCGACACTCCATCTTTAAAAAAAAAAAAAAGATGTTCCTTCATGAGCCTGGGCCTGTAAGGATGGGGTGCAGCGATTCTAAGGGGTCTGTGGGAAATGTGGCCTGGCCATGGCAGGTTCAGCTGGCATGATGTTATCTGGGTATCCAGGACTCAGTGAACAGCCTTACCACCGCCCTCCACCTTTCTGTAAGGCTGGGAAGCTAGAATTTCTCCTTTATCAGGAAAAGCGGGCCAGGCTTTGCTTTGAGGAACACTGCTATCTGGTGGTGCTTTTTTGCAATGTCAGCCTGTGGTTGTATTTCCTTTGTTGTTGCTAAGGCAAGATTTGCTCACTCAGTGTTCAGTGGCACATCACTTCCTGAGTTGCTGTGTGCCAGGCTCTGTGCTTGGTGATGGGACACAGCAGGGAACATGACAAATGAGGACCCCATTGCTGTGGAGCTGACACTCTAGTGGAGGAGGCAGGCACGGCACAAATAACCACAGATGTACTGAGTTTGTGATCCTGGGCCTATGCGAGGGGTGATGATGGTTCTCTCTTGTGTGCGTGCTGCCAGCGAGATGGGTAGAACATGTGCAGGGTGGTGTCTGCCTAATTTTCTGCAAAATCTCTCACCTGCCTGGCAGGCAGGGCAGGAGATTGTGGTGGACTTTGGGGATCCCCCTTGGTCCGGCTGTCCAGCTAGTGCCTGAATCTGGTCTACAGTCTTCCTGCCAGGGTTTTTAGTCACTTTGTGAACACTTCCAGTGACACAAAACTCATTCTTCTAGTAGCTTCTTCTACTGTAGATAATCTTTTCTCTCCTGGGAAACTGCAGGAGCCATCATGCTTCTACCCTCACCCCCACCCAGAGAGATGGGCAGTCATCCTTTTGAAACCTTTGGCGTCACCACATCACACCTCTGCTCAGAACTCGGCAACGGTTTTTCATCATGCCTACAATAAAATCTGAACTCCTTACAACAGTCCCCAAGGCCCTATATGCTATCTCTCTCCCCTCCCTCTCTGATGGCACTTCCTACCACTTTCCCTCTGGCTTGTTTTCCTGCAGCTACACTGGCCTCCTCACTGTCCCTCCAATATCCTACCTTTACCCTGCCTCAGCGACTTTGCACTGCCTGTTTTGTGCCCGGAATACTTTCCCCGAGATTCCTATACAGCTCCCTTCATCACCTCCTTGGGGTCTCTGTTCAGATGTCCTCTGTCTTGGAGGAGTTCCTTGACTCCTGCCTAAAATAGTTTCTTGTTACCCCACCCTTGGCACTCTTTCTTTTTTTCCCTGCCTCTCCCCCAACCCTTGCCACTCTTAACCTGCTGTTTTTTCTCAGAGCACCCATCACTAGTTGAAATTACATGGTTATGTGTTATTGTTTATTGTTTCTTTCCCCCACTGAATGTCAGCTCCTCCAGGGCAGGGCTGTACCTGCTTTGCTCATCTGTGTTCCCAGCACCCAGCCCAGTGATCTGCACACAGTAGGTCCTACATTGTTGTTGAATGAATGCATAAAGATCGTTGAATTGGACATTTACAATATGGCCAGTGCTTTGCATTCACCATTGCAGCAAACCCGAGACTGTGGTTCAAATCCAGGTTTGTCTGACTCTACATCCTTGACTCGACTTAGGGATTCTGCCTCTTAAGCCCCAGTGGCCTCATCCCTGAGCTGGGTTTGACAATAGTGCAAACACATTAGGTTTTGCAAAACACCTGGCAAGTGACAGATGGTAGCCCCAGAAGGGTATAATAGAAAACAAGGGCTCTATTCACAGAGGTGGGGACAGCAGTACAGGACAGGAGGAAATGGTATTATTGGAGCCTGTGAGGGTAGGATCCGCAGCCGAGGGCCCCATTCCCCAAAAAGGGGGACAAGAAACACCTTGAGTGCACTCTCCTCCTGCCCTCTGCCCCTCTCATCCCCGCTGGTGTTCCCCACTGGTTCAACCCTACTGGCAGCCAGGGAGAGGCTGGGAGATGCGTAGGCTTGCTGAGGGCTGAGTATGAATAGGGAGTACAGAGCTTCAGGAGACTGTTGTGAGAATTAAGTGAAGTCACGTATGCGACTTGCTTGGTTTAGCACCCAAAGCACAATGAATGGGGTTATTAGATGGATGAGGAAAGCACTTGGTCATTCTTAGGTTGTCACACTGGATTTCTCCCCTCCCTCCTCCTTCTTGCCCTCCCTCTTTCTGTTTCCTTTCTTCTCTCATTTACCTTCCTTTCTTTCTCTTTCCTTCCTTCCTTCTGAGCATTTAAACTCTGCTAAGATGGGCAGATTGAAGGATTCTTTGCTCCAAGAAAAAAAGTTTAAACCTCTGAGATTTACACAAAGAATATGTGACTTCTTGACATGCCAGAGGCACTGCTGTTTGTCTTCAGCACAATAACGCCATTCCTTCATCAAGGATGTGCACGATTTTTTCCCCCTTCACATTTTCACGTTGCTGAATTAGGACATGTCTCATAGCTGGGAGTGCTTTTCCTGAAGACAGACCTCATCTTTCTTGTTAAACTCTGTGTCTCCAGCATCCAAGACAGTTCTGGGCTCGCTGCAGATGCTTGCTAAATATTTGGGGAATGAGTGAATTAATTCTGAGAGTGGTAGCCGCCTTGCATGTGCAGCAAATGTGTGTGTGCCGTTGACAAAACCTGCTGGCACATCCGTAGAAAGTCTCTCGCTGGGGAAGTGCCCAGATTCCCTTTCTGCCAGACTGCCTTTCCCTGTCTGATTTGCTCCAGTCCTGAGCTGGGACTGTGGACTTGGAATGAAGAAGCATCAGTCCCAGGGGTGACATCATTAGAAATACTGCCTGTAGTAGACAGGTGAATCACCTCAAGGACGGGGAACCCAGCACGTTCCTTTTGTGATGATGAAATATTTCAGACATACACCATCAATGCAGAGAGATTAAACAACAAACCCTCGGGAAAAGCTAAGAAACAAACCTTGACAATTGCCACTGGAGTGTCTGTTTCCCTCCTGCAGTCACCTTCTTTCCCACTCTCCCCAGAGATAATCACAATGCGGAATTTGACATTTAAAATTCCCATGCGTGTGCGTGTGTGTTTGTGTGTGTGTGTGTGTTTATGTACATAAATATACATCGTACATTCTTTTTTTTTTTTTTGCCACAGAATCTTGATCTGTCACCCAGGCTGGAGTGCAGTGGCGCAATCTCGGCTCCCTGCAACCTCCACCTCCCAGGCTCAAGTGATCCTTCTCCCTCACTCTCCCTAGTAGCTGGGACTACAGGCACGCACCACCATGCCTGGCTAGTTTTTGTATTTTTCTTTTTTGGTAGAGATGGGATTTCACCATGTTGCCCAGGCTGGTCTCAAACTCCTGGGCTCAAGCAATCCTCCTGCCTTGGCCTTCCGAAGTCCTGGGATTACAGGCGTGAGTGATGGCGCCTGGCTACAGGACGTTCTTGTGATTCACAGTAGTTATGTTCTGTAAAGTTGCCACAAAGACTGAATTAACCAATACCGAATTAACCAGTGGCCCTTAGGGGAAATATGTACACACATATCTCACTTAGATTATACTTTTTTTTTTTTGAGATGGAGTCTCGCTCTGTCGCCCGGGCTGGAGTGCAGTGGCCGGATCTCGGCTCACTGCAAGCTCCGCCTCCTGGGTTCACGCCATTCTCCTGCCTCAGCCTCCCGAGTAGCTGGGACTGCAGGCGCCTGCCACCTCGCCTGGCTAGTTTTTTTGTATTTTTTTTTTTTTTTAGTAGAGACGGGGTTTCACCGTGTTAACCAGGATGGTCTCGATCTCCTGACCTCGTGATCCGCCCGTCTCGGCCTCCCAAAGTGCTGGGATTACAGGCTTGAGCCCCCGCGCCCGGCCTAGATTATACTTTAGATCCTAAAAACAACTCATTCTGGTCAATTCCGTTTTCTTCATTTTACAAAAGAGTGTTAGGAAATGTTAAGAGACTCACCTGAGGCTGCCTCCCTAACAGGTGCTGGAGTTGGGATTCAAACCCCATCCAGCTGGCCCAGGGCTGGAGCTTCTTGTGCTACATAGACCTGTCTCTACTGTCTCTGTCCTCTGGTAACATCCATATGAGGCTGGAACAAGAAGACAGAGTGGGGCCCTGTTTGACTTCAGCTTGGAATCTGCACATTGAGTAACTCAAATTTTTCACTCATCTTCGCTTGTCCGTGAGTAACTACAAATGTGCTGCAAGTATTGATTTTAGGGTTAAAAATAATTTTAGCAAATAAGCAAAGTAGCAAATACAGAATCTGTAAATCATGAGGACTGGCTGCATGTATATGTATTTACTATACCTGTATGAATGCCTAAATACTTTCTAGTACCCTTTTGCAGGTTTTAAAAACTGTATATAGGCTGGGCGCGGTGGCTCACACCTGTAATCCCAGCACTTTGGGAGGCCGAGGTGGGTGGATCACTTGAGGTCAGGAGTTTGAGATCAGTCTGGCCAACATGGAGAAACCCTTTCTCTACTAAAAATAAAAAAAAAATTAGCCGGGCATGGTGGTGGGTGCCTGTAATCCCAGCTACTAAGGAGGCTGAGGCAGGAGAATCGCTTGAACCCTGGAGGCGGAGGTAGCAGTGAGCCGAGATCACACCACTGCACTTCAGCCTGGCATACAGTGAGACATCGTCTCAGACAAACAAACATACAAACAAACAAACAAAGACTGTATATAAAAAGCATCACATTAGACATGTGAATCCTTTTGCAAGTAATTTATTTCCCCTTCAGGTTACTGATAGTGCAGCTGTGGCTCATTTTCACTGATGTAGAGGAATAATTAGTGTTTATTAAACACCTGCTATGTGCCAGGAGCAAATGCTTTATATTTCACATTTGGTTGAACCCTTAAGGCCACCCTGTTAGATACTATTTTTATTCCCATTTGACAAAAGAAGAAATTGAGGCATCAGTTGCCTTAAGTGCTTAGGAAATGTTTATCGAAGGAATGAATGAAGTGATCATCAATAGGATGATTGGATAAAGGTGGAATTCTAAGTTTAGGTGGACATATGAACAGTTGCCATAGGGAAACTTTCAAGGAAGGCATAGACTGAGGTTTGCAAGAGTTCTAGCACTTGGTGTGGTGTTTTGGGGGTTCAGATTATAGGGAAGGTGGAGAAGACTTGGATGCTGGCTAGCTAAACCCCACAGAGGTCTCCCTTGAAGACACCACCTTCTCTTCCAGCGGTCTCCTGCACTGTGGCACAGTGGAGTGGCTGGAGTCGCTGTGTGAAGCCCTGCCAGGTCTCCTACCGTGTACACCAGAGGCATGTCCTGCAGGAGCCGAGGAATGGGGGTGTCCCCTGTCCCCCGCTGGAAGAGTGGGCTGGCTGTGTGGAGTACTGGAGCCACCAGGGAGTGGAGTGCCAGCAGTCCTTGCGTGAGTGGGGGTGGGCCCCAGGGGTAGCTGTCAGTGGGAACAGTCAGGCTGGACTGCAGGTCCCTCCATGAGTTTCTGGGTGGGATCTGAGTTTGGAGTGGGGCTTTGCCTTCCTTTGCCCTGATCGCCCTTCTCATCTTGTGAATGAGTTCAGAAGCTCTGAATTCCATTGGGCTTCTCAGTCTTCTTTCTGAACCTCTCCCTGTGTGAATCAGTCAGGACTTTGGATGCAGGTGATAGGAGACCCAACTTAACCTGAACTGAGCAAAACCATGTGGCTCCTGTAACTAAAATTCCAGGGGCTGCATTCAGGCATGGCTGGATCCAGGAGCTCAAGCAATGTTGCCAGGAATCTCTCTCCATGTCTCAGCTCTGTTTTCCTCTCAGTTGGCCTCGTTCTCAGGCAGGCTTTTCCCTGTAATGGTCTTTGACAACTTCAGGCTTCCCTCCAACCAGCCTAGCAGCTGAAGAGAAGGCCTCTTTTCCCATAGTTCCAGCAAAATATCCTAGGATGAAGTCTCACGGCTTGACCCAGGTCCTATGTCCACTGCTGAACCAATCAGTGTGGTCAGGGAGGTGGCATACTCTGACTGCCAAGCCTGGGGCACGTGCTGCCTTTGAAGCTGCAAGGGTAATTCAGCCTCATCTCAATGAGAGTAGAGAGGGGTGTTCTCAAAGGACAATTGTGGAGAATGGCTGCCAGGCAGGCAAAACAACAGATGCCTGTTACATTGTTCACCCTGGTCAAGGTCGCTGCAAAAAACAGGTCATGATTTTTGTCGCTACAAAAAATGGTGATGCCCATTTTATAGCTGAAGACATTGACCAGGAGAATGAAAGTGGTTTTCCTAAGGGGTAGAAGACAAGCAATGGGGCTAAAATGTCCCCTTCCAATCTCTCCCCATGCTATAGCCTGATGGGGAGGGAAGGCTATTCTGAAACACAGATCCCACCATGGCGTCACTCTCCTGCTTTAAATCCTTCAGTAGCTGCCCATTGTCCTCTGGTTAAAGCCCAAACTCCTCATTGGGCATATAAATTCCATGTGGGCTGGCTGTTGCCTTCTGAGACCGGGTTTCCTTGCTCCTTCTGCCTGTGTTTTAAAGGATCAGGCTGGGTGTGGTGGTGAGCACACCTGCAGTCCCAGCTACTTGGGAAGCTGAGGCAGGAGGATCACTTGAGCCCAGAAGTTTGAAGTTGTAGTGAACTGATTGCACTACAAGACCCTATCTCTAGAAATCAACCAACCAACCAATCAATCAATCAATCAAAGGTTGTTCTGACTGTTATGTGGACAGCAGACTGAGAGGGGTCAGAGGGAATCAGGGAACCTAGGGAAGAGGTGGCTGCAATGGTTCAGGCAAGAGACTGGTGGCTGGACCAGGGAGGTGGCAGTGGGGTGATGAAAAGTGGGAATGTTGTTTCCTCTGCTTGAAATCCCTCTCCCTACCCCCTGCCACCCCCATCCAGCCATTCCTGGGTCATCACTTCCTGTAAAGATGTTAGTTTCCCTAAGGAAGATCGGGAAGGTCATCCTGACTTCCTAATATGTGCCAAGTGCCTCACCACATGACCTGACTCTGTGAGGTCAGTGTTACTATTCTCTTCTTACAGACAGGGAAACTGAGGTTCAAGGAGGTGACAAAGCTTGTCCAAGTCACATGGCTATTGACTAGAGAACCAGGACCCTCCTATTCTGACCCCAATATCACCCACCTACAATCTTTTTGTTGTACTGTTTTTTTTCTTTTTTTTGAGACAGGGTTTTGCTCTTGTTGCCCAGGCTGGAGTGCAATGGTGCAATGTCGGCTCACTGCAGCCTCCTCCTCCTGGGTCCAAGCGATTGCCCTGCCTCAGCCTCCCAAGTAGCTGGGATTACAGGCACCTGCCATCACACCTGGCTAATTTTTTGTATTTTTTGTAGAGATGGGGTTTCACCATGTTGGCCAGGCTGATCTCAAACTCCTGACCTCAGGTGGTCCACCTTCCTTGGCCTCCCCAAGTGCTGTCAGAATGTATTGATGATATATGATGAGCACCTACAACATAAGTGCTCAATAAACAGCAGCTGAATTATTTTCTTTGCTCACTGTTCCAGCCACGAGGCTCTGATCTTTGTGACTGAGCCCTTGAAAGAATTTCAGAACATCTCACCTCTGTATTTGAGTGCTTGTCCCTTCCCCATAGCATGAAAGTAATAGCTGCATCACAGTAGCTAACAATGTCAAGCAAATTACAAAGGGAAGAAACACTCTCTGAGTGCCTGCCTTGTGCCAGACCCTTGACCAATGTTATATTACATTCTGACAATAGCACCAGCTAGTAGGTACTGATATTATCCCCAGTTTGCTGATAAGGAGAATGAGGCTCAGAGAGGTGCAGTAACTTGATCAAGTTCACTCAGCTATAACAAGGGGAGTTGGGACTAGAACCTGGGCATAGCTGGGGCTCTCCTTACTGCTCTAGGTGACACTAAAAGTACCACTACGGCTGTTGGAAGAGAGAAGGGAGGCTGTGTGTTAGGTATTCCTAAGGAATTACCAACCTCTTGTGAATTGATTATCAATTCTCCTCTTCTATGTTCTCCTCTGTTTGATCTAGAAAGGAAACTTGGAAGCTGGCCCAGTAAAATAATTTTATTCATTCATTTGTCTATCAATCCATCCTCCTATACCTCCTTTCTTCCATCCTTCCATTGTTCCATTCATTCATTCATCTATTCTCCCATCCATCCATCTATCCATCTACTTGTTCATCTAGTCATTTCCACTCATCTCTCTGCACATTCCTTCTTCCATTCTTCTATCTTCCCATCCATCCATCCATCCATCCACCCACCCACCCATTCTTTTATTCATTCACATATCCATCCACCTGTCAACTCTCCATCCATCCTTTCCATTCATCCTCTCTTCCACCTATCCATCCTTCTACTCATCTCTCTGTCTCTCCTTTTCTTCCAGCCTCCAGTCTTCCCATTTATCTACCTATTATACATCCATTCTTTCTTTCTTCCATCATTTCAGCTATCTATCCATTTGTTCATTTAGTCATTGACTTTAAACATTTTTTCTTCTTTTTAAATTATTTAATGTTTTGCCTTTCCTATGGTGCTGATAGTTATTGACTCTTTTTTTTTTTTTTTTTTTTTTTTTTTNTAGTTTTTTGTATTTTTTAGTAGAGACGGGGTTTCACTGTGTTAGCCAGGATGGTCTCGATCTCCTGACCTCGTGATCCGCCCGTCTTGGCCTCCCAAAGTGCTGGGATTACAGGCTTGAGCCACCGCGCCCGGCCAGACTCTTTTTTCTTTTTTTTTTCTTTTCTTTTTTTTGAGACAAGGTCTTGCTCTGTTGCCCAGGTTGGAGTGCAGTGATGTGATCATGGCTCCCTGCAGCCTTGATCTCCTGGGCTTGGGTGATCCTCCCCTTTCAGCCTCCCAGGTAGCTGAGACTACAGGTACATGCCATCATATCTGGCTAATTTTTGCAGGATGAGGTTTCACCATGTTCCCCAGGCTGGTTTCGAATTTCTGGGCTCTAACAATCCTCCTGACTCAGCCTCCCAAAGTGCTGGGATTACAGGCACGAGACATTGCCCCTGGCTAACTAACTCTTTTATCTACTCTTTTAAAAAAAATCATTCACTTATTCATTCAGCAAGTCATTCATTCAAAAATAATTTTTGAGACCATTATACACCAGGCCCTGGAGTCTCAGAGATGACTATGATCCTGCTTCCAGCACTATAAAGGGCACTGGGAGGGATCATCTAACCAGTTCAAAGATCATACAGTCTCCTTAGGGCTGTCTTGTAAGTGACTTGAATACCAGAGGTACCAAGCTCAGTGTCCCTATGGCGCCATAGCCTGGGATGCGGTCCGTCCTAACTGTTTTCTCCTTGACCCACCATCCCTGCTTTGATAACCACAGGCAGCCATGGGAAAGAGTGGGAAAAGGGAGATATTCCCAAGAAACAGGCAATAGCAGGGTAAGTGAAGACCAATGAAGCTAAAGTCAAACTAAATTTGTGAACATGTTTCCTTGAACTAAATTTCTTTTTCTTTTTATTTGGGAGATGGAGCCTGCTCTGTTGCCTAGGCTGGAGCTCAGTGGTGTGATCTCAGCTCACTGCAACCCCCGTCTCCCGGATTCAAGCCATTCTTGTGCCTTAGCCTCCTGAGTAGCTGGGATTACAGGCACACACCACCCTGCCCAGCTAATTTTTGTATTTTTAGTAGAGACGGGGTTTCACCGTCTTGGCCAGACTGGTCTCGAACTCCTGACCTCAGGTGATCTGCCTGCCTCAGCCTCCCAAAGTGCTGGGATTACAGGCGTGAGCCACCATGCCTGGCCCTAAATTTCATTTATCATGTCTTTCTCTTACTTTGGCAACATCCATATCTCCCCGTTTCTCACCCTGTTATACCTGCAAGCTCATTAACATGGATTTTAAAGTCCCCAATAATTGGTCTCCATTCAACTTCATTCATTCATTCATTCATTCATTCATTCATTCAACTTTGATTGAGTGCCTACTATGTGACAGGTACTGTGCTAGGCCTTGGGTTATGACAAGGAACAAAAAAGACAGAAATACTTGGTCCTCATTGAGTGGACAGTCTAGTGGGAGGAGAGAGACAAAAAACAAATAAATAACATGTTGGAGCCTAAGTGCCATGGAGAAGATAAAACAGGGAAGGGGGTGGGGGTGCCTTGAGAAGGTAACATTTGGACTAAGATCTGGAGGAGGAGATCTGGGGGAAGAGTGTGCTTGGAAGAGGGAAACAGCAAGTGTAAAAGTCCTGGGGCAGGGCATGTCTAGTGTGTTCAAGGATCAGCAAGAAGGCGGGTATAGTTGGCATGCAGGGAAAGAGTAGGAAATGAGGTTGGAAAGATAACGGGGTAGGAGGTAGATCCTGTGGGGCCTGTAGGCTGTGGTGAGGAGCTGGGCACTTTCTCACATGAAGTGGGAGTCATGGTAGGGTTTTTAGGAGAGGAGTGACGTGATCTGACTTAAGTCTTTGCAGGATCCCTTGGGATCCTACTTGGAGAATGGATAGAGGAGAGGCAAGCGGGTAACTCGGGAGACCAATGAGGAGGCAATTGCAGTGGTCCAGGCGAGGGAAGAAGGTGGTTTGGACCAGGGTGGTTTCAGCGTACTTTGTGAAGGATGGATTGTGAGGACTGGCGACAGATCAGCATGTTGGCAGGATCGCAGAGCTGAGGTCAAACCTCCAGGACAGTGCCTGGCACATGATAGGTACTCAGTAAATAACAGTTGAAAGAATAAGGTCTGAACTAAGTCAGCGGCAATGGAGATGGACAGGAGAACTAATAGAGTTAGGATTCTTTTGATGGCAAGTGACAGAAACTTAGCTCAGACTGCGGCAAGTGAAAAGGAGAAGTATTGGTTTGGATAACTGGGGGGGAAGTTCTGAAATAATATTACTTCAAGCAGGGCTGGGGCCAACGGTGCGTGTAAGGCCGTCAGGGCTGGCTCTCGTCCCCTCTCTTTCTGTCACCCACTCTGTGGGTTGGCTTTATTCTCAAGCAGGCTCTTTCCCTGGAGTGGTCAAGATGGGCAGCTTGCAGAGATCGTGGGGATAAGCAGCCCTACAGCCTCCCAGATCAGTAACCCCAAAGGTATCCTCTTGGAAGTCTCAGTGGATCATATCTGGAGGAGACCCCGATTGGGCTAGCTTGGATCCCGGGCCCATCCCTGAACCAGTTGTCATGGCCAGGAAGATGGGGAACTCTGGTCGGTCAGCTCCAATCATGTACCCACCTTAGTGGCAGTTGCAGGAGGCACGGCCAGGTCGGCTGAATGATGGCCTCTCCAATACCATAGGGCGAGGGCAAGAAATTTCCAAACAAACTGCCAAAGGGGAAGATAAATTGTATGGGGAAGACGCAATTTCTAGTTATCACAGATTTCTGGTAGGGGCCAGATTCCCAAGGGGATACAGGGGCAGATCAGAGAGGAAGACACTGGGCTTTGGAAGGGAAGAGGATGGGTTTTGGGCTGCACCTGGAAGAAAACCGTGGACTCCTCTGGCCACCAGGGGGCAGCAGCTTCACACAGAGTCATTCACGAGTCCTTGACACGCGGCATCTCCTCCAGCAGGGGGTGCTATTTACTGCTCCTTGTAGAAAAAGTTGGGCAGAAGCAACATTTTGGCAAATTTTGGGTCTTATTTCAGATACCCTTGAATGGGGAGCTTCCCTTTTGAATAATTCTCATTGCAAATCTTTTTCTTTCTTTTTTTTTCTTTTTTTTTGAGACCGATTCTCATTTTGTTGGCCAGGCTGGAGTGCAGTGGCGCCATCTCAGCTCACTGCAACCTCTGCCTCCTGGGTTCAAGCCTCAGCCTTAAAAGTTGCTGGGACCACAGGCGTGAGCCACCACACCTGGCTAATTTTTGTATTTTTAGTAGAGACAGGGTTTCATCAAGTTGGCCACTGCGGTGAGCCACCACACCTGACCTTTTTCCTCCGCCCCTCTTTTTTTTTTTTTTTTTGAGGCAAATCTTTTTTCTTTTCTTTTCTTTCCTTCTTTCTTTCTTTTCTTTCTTTCTTTCTTTCTTTCTTTCTTTCTTTCTTTCTTTCTTTCTTTCTTTCTTTCTCTCTCTCTCTCTCTCTCTCTCTCTCTCTCTCTCTCTTTCTTTCTCTTTCTTTCTTTTCTTTCTGGCAAATCTTTTAATAAAATAGTGTCTTTTGAAAAGCGCACAGTGCGCGGTGGCTCATGCCTGTAATCCCAGCACTTTGGGAGGCTGAGGCAGGTGGATCACCTGAGGTCGGGAGTTCGAGACCAGCCTGACTAACATGGAGAAACCCCGTCCCTACTAAAATACAAAATTAGCTAGGCGTGGTGGCGCATTCCTGTAATCCCAGCTACTCAGGAGGCTGAGGCACGAGAATTGCTTGAACCAGGGAGATGGAGTTTGCTGCAGTGAACTGAGATCGCGCCATTGCACTCCAGCCTGGGCAACACCAG
>NW_016808980.1:143631-150169 GCF_001698545.2 Rhinopithecus bieti
CTCTCTTTCTTTCTCTTTCTTTCTTTTCTTTCTGGCAAATCTTTTTAATAAAATAGTGTCTTTTGAAAAAGCGCACAGTGCGCGGTGGCTCATGCCTGTAATCCCAGCACTTTGGGAGGCTGAGGCAGGTGGATCACCTGAGGTCGGGAGTTCGAGACCAGCCTGACTAACATGGAGAAACCCCGTCCCTACTAAAAATACAAAATTAGCTAGGCGTGGTGGCGCATTCCTGTAATCCCAGCTACTCAGGAGGCTGAGGCACGAGAATTGCTTGAACCAGGGAGATGGAGTTTGCTGCAGTGAACTGAGATCGCGCCATTGCACTCCAGCCTGGGCAACACCAGCAAAACTCCATCTCAAAAAAAAAAAAAAAAAGAAAAAAAAAAGAAACACAGTGGAGTGCTTAAGAGTATCCATTTAGGCTTAGGCTTAGTTTCAGCAGAGATGGTTCCATTTTAGGTCCCATGGCTTATTAGCTATGTGAACTAGGGCGAGTTGTCTCTCTGATCTTCAGTTTCCTAATCTGTAAACTAGGGGAAACATCTACCTTGCAGGGGTTCCATATTCCATCGGCCCCAGTGACTTATTTAACATTTTAAAAATTGAACTGGATATAATTCTAGGAGTTGGACCCAACAGTAAACAAAACAAATGAACATTCCTGGCACTGTGGAGCCAGCGTTCTAATGGGGAAAACAGATGAAAAATAAAACATTCAGTCTTTTGGATAAAATGCTTAGAATAGGGCCTGCCTGGTACTTGGTAAACCCTCAATAATGTTAACTGGAAAAGCAGAAGCTGAATCTTGTTGTATGCAACCTGTTGAGGCCAATTGGGTTGCACAAAAGGTTCCTGTATCAGGGAGAAATTGTACCATCCTGGGCCTAAGATAGAACTGGGTGCACAATAGGTGGTTCATAAATGCTCATGGGCACTTGGGGTGGTATCTCCCTGTGTGGCTGCAGGTACTGGGTCCAGTTCCAGTTGGGGTCCATTCCAGGGAGCTGCCGGCAGGCAGTGGACCAGGTATCTGACCTAGGGCCACACGGTCTGTGTGAAGTGTGAATGGCCTACCCAGGACACTAGGAGCTGGCGCTGCTATGGGGACGGCGGTGGGGCCAAAGGGTGAGCGACAGGACTTGAGCATGGGCAGGTGTGGCTGTAGAGCCCAGGGCATCTCTGCTGCCTGAGATAGCATCCTGGGAGAGAGATGCTACTCCCTGGCCAGGGCGGGGGCCAGTAGGGTTGTCCCAATCCCAGGGTCCAAAGAGACCAGCCAGTTAGGAGCCATGCTCCTGCCACTTTCGGTGCTGTAAACTTGGGAAGAGACCAGCCAGTTAGGAGCTGCGCTCCTGCCACTTTCTGTGCTGTAAACTTGGGCAAATCTCATCACCCCTTGGATAACTAAGTGCTTCATCTGAAGACACAGATGAGAGGACTTCCCCTTCGGGCAGGGGTGGGGGCTGAGTGAGATTGTGCAAGGTGAGAACCTAGGACAGTTTCTGACATCCAGAAAGTATCCAAGAAAAGGGAGCTTGCATGGTCATTGAACCCTCACGAGTCCCTTAAAGGCCACATTTCGTTACTCTCATTTTATAGATGGGCAAACCAACTCAGAGAGGTAGTGTAACTTCGTCAAGGTCACACAGCAGGCTTTGGCCCATATTTGGCTTACATTACCCCTCCAGACTGCCTCCCGTGGGGTCAGGATATCTTGGAAAGCGCTTCACACATACTAATTATAATACTGGCTTACATTGGTTGAGCACTTCCTGTGAGCTGAGAATTATTCCAAGCTCTTTATATTCCTTCCTTCATTCAGTGTTGAGCGTGTGCTAGGCACTGTTCTGGGCACTGGGGATTCTGCAGTGAACGAAACAACTGTGGTCCCTTCCCTTATGCAGACAGTAAGGTCCCTTCCCTTCTGCTGGGAGGAGGCAGACATTAGGCAAGTAAATCTGTAATTTGTCAGATGGGAGATGAATGTTAGGAGAGAAAGCAGAGTGAGGATGATGTCCTGGGGGTTGTTAATTTTTTTTTCTTTTCTGAGTCTCACCCTGTTGCCCAGGCTGAAGTGTGGTGATGTAATCTCAGCTCACTGCAGCCTCAACCTCCTGGGCTCAGGTGATCCTCTCACCTCAGCCTCTAGGTGGGACTACAGAATGCGCCACCGTGCTTGGTTAATTTTTGTATTTTTTGTAGAGACAGGGTTTCACCATCTTGCCTAGGCTGGTCTTGAACACCTTGGCTCAAGTGATCTGCCCGCCTCAGCCTCCCAAAATGCTGGGATTATGGGTGTGTGCCACTGTGCCCGGCCATTCTTTTTAAAAGCCCGATCAAGGAGGGTAACAGAAAGGAGGTGGTATTTGGACAGACACCTGAAGGAAATGAAGGAGGAGCCATGTGGATCTCTGGAGGAATAGCTTTCCAAGCAGAGGGACGGCGAGTGCAAAAGCCCTGAAGTGGAGCGTGCCTGCTGCACTGAGGAGCAAGAGAGACCATTAGGGCAGGAGCAGAGTTAGTGAGGGAGAGCGTGGAAGGAGGTGAAGTCGCACTAACACACAGTATGCCAACGAGCAAGGGATGCAAGAATCCAACATGGAGACTTTTAGGATCTCTGCTTTCCAGATGAGTTGACTGAGATACAAAGAGGTGCCCAAGGTCACACACGTAGCAAATGGCAGAAATGAGATTTGACCCTGAACTGCTCAGACCCCCAAGCCAAGCTCTAAAATCTGGTGTGACTGTTTCTTACTGAACATGCTTTTCCAGTGCAGGGATTATTACACTGTTGGAACGTGAGCTCTCTCTGGGGTCTGAACAGGGAGTTCTACCATTTCCAAGGGTGTTAATTTCCTTCTTTCAAAAATTAAGCAGCCCTGCTCACTGTAAACTTAGAACAGGGAATGCCGAGGCCAGTTAGGGTGTCAGGGACAGACGCATCTAGACAGGAGGCATTGGATCACACAGATCTGGGTTCAGATTCCACCTCTGGCCCTGATTGGCTGTGTTACTCTGGGCAAGCCCTGCACGTGACCCTGACAGTCACCACCACATACTACGGTGGGGAGGATCCTGAGCCCTTTGTACAGCACCTGACTCCCACTGGTGGGGGCTGCTGTCATTATGTCTAATCTGTAGAATAGATATAATAAGATCTATTTTGTGAAAATGAGATGTAATGGATGTGATGCACCTGGCACATAGTAGGTGCCCAGTAAATACATGTCCAACAATATTATCACACTATAGGGTGGCCCTTCCTGCCAGCTTCCCTTCCAACCTCCCTCCCACTTAACTGTCCTAGACCTGAGATTCCACTGTTAGAGATTCATTCTTTGGGATAGGCGGTCACTTTTTAGAGCCTCAGTTTATCCATCAGTTTTTGGAAACCCTTTCTAGCCTTAAGACTCTGATTAATCCCAAATTTCTCTTTTTGGACACAAATACACTGGGATCTGAAACATGGCACTTTGGCAAGGCTGAGATGTGGGTCCCAGGGGCCACAGTCCCCACCAGGAATGGGAAAGGACAGAAAGGAGAGCCAGGGCTGTGTCCGAGACAGGCATCTCTCCACACTCCCCACCTGGGGTCAGGCTGGCAGGGCAGGTGATGGAAGGTCTGATGGGGCCATGAGCTCACCAGGAAGGACTGGCAGAGCAGGGAGATCCAAGAGAGGAGAGGCATGAGCCGTCAGCCGAATTCTTTCCACGGGCAGCTGTGAGAACGGGCGTGCCAAGGGCATGGGCCTGGAGAGGGATTAGCCTGTCAGTCGGGAATTTTTGAGAGTTTATTTAGCTTGAGAAGTATCCCTGAGTTTGGGTCAAGCATAAGGAACACCTGCCATGAGCCAGTCACCTACTGCATGCTGGGCACCAAGCAGGTGCTTAACACGTGTGTTCACAGGCCTTAGGAGCCCTTTTAGACAAGGGACATGAACTCCATTTTATATAATGATGATGGCAATAATAATAGTAACTTTAAATGCTATCATTTGTAAAACACCTATCATCTGCTAGGTATTGGGCTTAGAAGCTTAAAACGGTGCCTGGCACCATGTGGGAGGTGCTCAATCAGTGTTTTTTTTTTTTTGATGGGAGTCTTGCTCTGTCACCCAGGCTGGAGTGCAGTGGCACGATCTCGACACACTGCAACCTCCACCTTCTGGGTTTAAGCCATCCTCCTACCTCAGCCTCCCAAGTAGCTGGGACTACAGGTGCATGCCACCATGCCGGGCTAATTTTTGTATTTTTTTTTTTTTGAGACGGAGTTGCTCTGTCGCCCAGGCTGGAGTGCAGTGGCCGGATCTCAGCTCACTGCAAGCTCCTCCTCCCGGGTTTACGCCTTTCTCCTGCCTCGGCCTCCCGAGTAGCTGGGACCACAGGCGCCTGCCACCTTGCATGGCTAGTTTTTTTTTTTTTTTGTATTTTTAAGTAGAGACGGGGTTTCACCGGGTTAGCCAGGATGGTCTTGATCTCCTGACCTTGTGATCCACCCGTCTCGGCCTCCCAAAGTGCTGGGATTACAGGCTTGAGCCACCGCGCCTGGCCCAATTTTTGTATTTTTTGTAGAGACATGGTTTTACCATGTTGCCCAGGCTGGTATGGAATTCCTGGGCTCAAGCAATCCGCCTGCCTTGGCTTCCCAAAGTGTGGGGATTACAGGTGTGAGCCACTGCGCCAGGCCCAGTGTTTGTCATTATTGATATTATTTTGCATTTTTTTTAAAGATTCAGATTGTACTTACAGAAAATTGGCTTAAAAATATATGAACAGGTTCACAAATGTTTGCGAAGGTCACACACCTAGGTAGTCACTGCCCAGGCAAGGAACAGAGCCTGACCAGCCCCCTAGCCCTGCACACGGCCCCTCCCTCAGTCCCTCTCTCCCCATAAAGGAGGCCTCTGCCCTGACTTCTCTGGTGATGCATTGTGTGACATCCTTTCCGGCTTTAGGAACGCGACGTGGAGCCCTAAACACTGTCATTCCGTTTCATTTCATTTTGTTTTCTTTCCAACTTTACATCAGTGAAACCACTCTGGATGTGCTCTTTGGAATTCGACTGCCTTTGTTCCACATGAGGTTTCCGAGGTTCATCCACGTGGTTGCACTTGCAGCATTAACTGGTTCGTTCTTGTTGCTGAAATAGCTATTATTATTATTATTATTATTATTATTATTATTATTTTGAGACAGAATCTGGCTCTGTTGCCCAGGTTGGAGTGCAATGGCACGAACTCAGCTCACTGCAACCTCCACCTCCCAGGTTCAAGAGATTCTTATGCCTTAGCCTCCCGAGTAGCTGGGATTACAGGCAAGTACCACCACGCCCAGCTAATTTTTGTATTTTTAGTAGAGGTGAGGTTTCACTGTGTTGGCCAGGATGGTCTTGAACTCCTGACCTGAAGCAGTCTATCCACTCAGCCTCCCAAAGTGCTGGGATTACAGGCATGAGCCACCACGCCCAGCCGGTTAGCTATTATGATTATCATTTTTATTTTCTTCGCACACAGCATCTCAGATGACCTCCCCACCAACACCTCAGCGGGGGCAAAGATTATTGATATCTCTGTCTTCCACTGAGGAGAGAGAGGCTCCCACGAACCAGGTCCCAAATCCCACCTGATTCCAGAGCCTGTGCTCTTAGCCACTCCACGGTGTGGCCTCTCAACAGAGGAGGAAAAGGGGATACAGAGCAGTTAAGCAACTTGCCCAGGCTTGCCCAGCAGGGATGTGATCGAGCCACCTCCCCAGACCCTCAGAGCTGACTCTGGAATGCCCTTGTGGCCTCTGAGGGTCGCTGGTTCTGTGGCCATCCCCAGTGTGACTTACGAGGGCCCAGTACCCATACGCTTTTAGGGCCCACAAAAACATTTTAATTTTAATTTCTTTTAAAACCAGAAGAAAGAAACTGATGATATAATCATAATCATAATCATAATCATATTAGTGGATCACAAATCCAACCTGGATTTTGCTCATCTTTATACAGTTCAGTCACAAGCTAGAGGAAGGGTCCCTGAAAGCAAACGTCCCTGGAGCCCAGGAAAGCCATCATTCGACTGAGCCAGCCCCATCTCTGGGAGGAACAAGATGTTGCTGTGGCAAGTGGCCGGCCACCCCTGGTGCCGAGGGACCTGGGAGAAGCTAGGGCAGCTCCGGCATTGTTCCTGCCCTGCGGTGCACAGCCTCGTCTTCATCTAGCATCTGCACCCCCTAACCGGCCAGAACCCTCTTTCCAAAGCCTCTGGGATGGCAGGGAAACTGCGGGGCTTGGGATCCTGCAGGACCAAAGAGTTGGGAGAAGTCTGCAATTTTGAGACGGAAGGAACAAGCCTTGTCCTTATGTTGACACTGAAAATAGCTTTATGCTTCCACTCAGTGCCAGCTGAGTCACAGGCCTCCTGACATCTCCTGCCCGTTCAGGGCTTCCCACACTTCATCTCCCAAACACACTCTCCTGGCCTTTGCCCTATTCTCCTTATTGTGTACTTAATTTTTTAATGAACTCTCTACTTTCCTTCCCTTCCCCTCCCCTT
>NW_016808980.1:151060-160787 GCF_001698545.2 Rhinopithecus bieti
TTCTGCCTTCCTTCCTTCCTCCTTCCTTCCTTCCTCTCTTTCTTTCTTGACAGAATCTCCCTCTGTCACCCAGGCTGGAATGCAGTGGCACAATCTCTGCTTGCTGCAACCTTGGCCTCCCAGGTTCAAATGATTCTCTCGCCTCAACCTCCCTAGTAGCTGGAACTACAGGTGCACACCACGATGCCCAGCTAATTTTTGTATTTTTAGTAGAGATGGAGTTTCACCATGTTGGCCAGGCTGGTCTCAAACACCTGACCTCAAGTGATCCACCCACCTTGGCCTCCCAAAGTGCTGGGATGACAAGCATGAGCTACCATGCCTAGCCTTCTTTTCTTTACTTAAATAAATTTATTTTAAAAGAAAACGTCTACTTAAATATATGTTTAAAGAGGAAACATTTTATCACAATTATAAAAGAAAATAAATAATAATAGCAAACGTTTATTAAGCACCCATAAGAGTGCCAAGCAGCCTTTTACACATATTGACTCATTGGATTCTGAGTTAGATGCAATGATTTTCCCCATTTTACATGTGAGAAAACTGAGGCTCAGAGAGATCTGGTCACTTTGCTGGAAGTTGCACAGTGAGTGAGTGGCAGAGTGGGGATTCGAACCTAGGAGCTGCACTTACTGCTTAGGTTCCCTGCACAGTATATCAGCCTCACAAGTACAGGGGTTTTGGTTTCTGTGTCCCTGGGCCTAAAATAGTGCCTGACACACAATAATGCTCAATAAATATTTGTTGATAAAAACAAATGAATACATGATCAGTTGCTATACTAAGAAGATAATCAGGCCGGGCGCAGTGGCTCACGCCTATAATCCCAGCAGTTTGGGAGGGCAAGGCGGGTGGATCACCTGACGTCAGGAGTTTGAGACCAGCCTGGCAAACATGCTGAAACTCCATCTCTACTAAAAATACAAAAACGAGCCAGGCATGATAGTGCACACCTGTAATCCCAGCTACTCGGGAGACTGAGGCAGGAGAATCTCTTGAACCCGAGAGGTGGAGGTTGCAGTGAGCCAAGATCACACCACTGCACTCCAGCCTGGGTGACAGCATGAGACTGTGTCTCAAAAAAAAAAAAAAAAAAAAAATCAGAAAAATAAATACAATGATACAATGGAATCCAAAGAAGTCCACTGTTGCCTGCCTGAGATGCTGAGCATGAAACCTCCTCTGCTGATTCAAACAAACTAGCAAGTGTGGAGTGATAGGAAGAACACACTCATAGCCAATGGAGACTTGCTCCTTGACAAATTAGAAAAAATATACTGGAATTCTGGCACTTTGGGAGGCCTAGGTGGGAGGATTAATTAAGCCCAGGAGTTTGAGCCCAGCCTGGGCAACATGGCAAAACCCCATCTCTAAAAAAAAAAAAAAAAAATACAAAAATGAGCTGGGTGTGGTGGTGGGTGCCTGTAGTCTCAGCTACTCAGGAGGCTGAGGTGGGCGGATCACCTGAGCCTGGGAGGCAGAGGTTGTAGTGAGCTGAGATTGGGCCACTGCACTCCAGCCTGAGCAACAGAGGGAAACTCTTGTCTCAAAATAAATTAAAACAAAAATTTAAAAAAAGGCTTAAAATGGGGCTAATTTTCTTCCTTTAGGAGTCAGTTGTTATAAACATTTTTAACAGCAAACTCACGTACCACGCCATTCACCCATTTAAAGTGTACAGTTCAATTCTTTTCAGTATATAGAAAAAATCGTACAACCATCACCACAGTCCAATTTAGAGCATTTTTATCCTCCTCTAAAAGAAACCCTGCACTCATTAGCAGCCTCTCCTTCCTCCGACCCCTCTAGCCCTCAGCAACCACCAATCTTTTTCTGTCTTTATGGATTTGCCTATTCTGGACATTTCATATAAATGGAATCACACAATATGTGGTCTTTCGTGACTAGCTGCTTTCACTTGGCAGAATGTTTTCAAGGTTCTCCCATCCTGTAGCCTGGATCAGTACTGGAATCAGATATTTAATGCTGCATCCTGGGTTCGGGTAAAACGACCTAAAATACGAGTCCCCCGCTTCAGGAAGTGCCTCTGTAATGAATAAAGAACCTTTTGGGGGAATCATAGCTCACTCTCTTCCTGGTTCTAAGCAGGCGGGTTCAGGCTTCCCTGCGGTGGGGTTGGGGCAGGAGGTTTATCTTTCAGCTGTCCTTGGGACTGGGCAGGAACTGGTTCAAATGTTACTGCTACTCTATCCTCCTTCCTAAATCAGGACTCTGGGCGCTCCTGGGAATCACTGTCTGTTCCTGCTCTCTGGGAGTGTGAATGAGTCACTGGGTGAGCATGTCAGCAGCACCTGTGTGTGCTGGTCTGGGCCGAGAATCCTGGGCCAAGGGGCAGTGAAGGGGAGAAAGAAGCAGACGGCCACGAGGCCAGCAAGGGGCTGTCCGACTCGTACCCCGCAGCCAGCGTTCCCTGCCTCTACCCTTACACTTGTTTTGGCTGCAGGAAGCTGTTTTAGGTGGAAATTGTTTGATGTGTGTAGGTGCTGTCTTCCCAAACACACCGCGCTCGACAATTGCCCCAGCTCTGCAGGATATACTTTTTGTAGCTCTTGATAGCTATCAGTTTTTTCAGCCCCTAAATAGTGGTGGTGCCTGTTTTAATCCCCTCATGGATCGTGTAAAGTAGGTGATCTTTTCCCCGTTCACAGATGGGAAACTGAGCCTCAGGATAGTCACATGACTTGTCCAAGTTCTCACGATTAGGAAACGTTGGAGCTGGTCTTTGAACTGGACTGCAAAGCTTGTGCTCTTGACCAAATAGGAAGACAGAGGCTGTGGTGGGGAGCAGCTTGGTCATGGGTACCTGGAAGACAGAGCCATCTCTTGCATACCATAAAGTGGGACATTTACCTTGGGTACTCCCTTTGGAGTGGGTTGCTGGAACTTGTGCAGGGACTTAGGGAATCTTCTGGGGAAGAGACCAGTAATGTGTTGGGGATGGAGATGAGTAACAGTCAGTGTTATGTTTTGGAGCCTTGCTCTATACCCGAGGACCTCCAAGTCTTTCTATCAGTCAAGACCCTTTGGGAAGTGAGTGAAAGAACTCAACTCAACCAACTTGAGCAAGGATAATTTATTGACTTATGTAAAGAAAATATCCAAGCTAAGACTGACTTCAGGTATGGCTGGATCCAGGGGTTTAAAGGTTGAAGTCACTGCCTCACTTTCTTTTGGCACTGCTCTCCTTTCTGTTGACTTCGTGCTTAGGCAGGCACCCTGTGGTGGCACTAATGGCTGCCAGCAGCTCTAGGCTTTCCTCCTCCCCGTTCTGCATCATGAAGGTGAAGACAGCATCTCATTTCCAGTGGTCTCAGTCTCAGCTAAAGTTCTGGGGTTGCTGCTTATTGACCAGGCTCATCTCACATCCCTGGTTCATATTCCTGAATCAATGGGTGGGGGGAGGGTGGGGGAATGCACTGTTTTGATTGGCTGGTGCTGGGTCAGGTGCATATCCTTAGAAGTGGAGGCATGGCCAGTCCTACTTGAACCACGTGAACCAAGAAGGAAAACTCGGGACTTGTGTATCAGAAACAACGGGAATGGATGCTGAGAATGTTGCAGGCCACAGACATCCTCCTCATGGGTGGTAGAGAAGCCACCATTCATCTCTCTGGCTTTGCTGACAACTTGCCATGGGACCTTGAGCAAGCCACTTCCCTTCTCTGAGCCTCAGTTTCCCCATCTGGACAGTGATTATCTTTTTTTTTTTTTTTTTTTGAGACGGAGTCTTGCTCTGTCGCCCAGGCTGGAGTGCAGTGGCCGGATCTCAGCTCACTGCAAGCTCCGCCTCCTGGGTTCCCGCCATTCTCCTGCCTCAGCTTCCTGAGTAGCTGGGACTACAGGCGCCGCCACCTCGCCCGGCTAATTGTTTGTACTTTTAGTAGAGACGGGGTTTCACCGTGTTAGCCAGGAGGGTCTCGATCTCCTGACCTCGTGATCCGCCCGTCTCGGCCTCCCAAAGTGCTGGGATTACAGGCTTCAGCCACCGCGCCCGGCCGACAGTGATTATCTTTAAGGGCCCATACAACCCTGAACTTCTGAGGCCAACAGATTTTGTCTAGCCAACAGCCTGGCATCCTAGCTTGACAGGTCCAAGCTAAGGCTTAGAAATGCATGGCCTTCAGAAACCCTGGGGTCGAACCTGGGGCTGGGCGCCTGGCCTCTTGTTCTTGCCCATCCTGGCAGGGTACAGCCTGTGATGTGGGAGGGAAGGGTTCTGAGGAGGTTTCTTTGCACATCCCCAGCATTCTCTGTCTATAATTGGCTCCAAATGAAATGATCTCATCCCTGAACACTGAGGAAGAAAGGGTGGGGGTGAAACAGCTCGCTGGCAGCATCTGACATAGTTTATGACTAACCGCTTCCCTCCCGAGGCAGGGAGAGACTGTCCGCTCCGCTCTCTCGAAGACAATGTACACTTTTGAAAAAAAAAAAAGTCTTGGTAAATAGATTGAGGAGGCTCCAGCCTCCTGGGCTCTCGGGAGGCCCAAGGCATTTCTCCCCTCTGCCCAAACCAGGTTATCTTTTGACCATTGCTCACAAGTCAACGTGACCCATGCTATTACCATTCCCCAAACTTTTCACGTCAAACCCTGGCCGGGAAGGTGGTGAGTGTAGCCAGTCCATCAAGCGATTTGTCCCATATGGATTCTCGATAGAGTTTTGTGGCCGGCTGAAGCTTGTTTAAATGCCCATACATTAATTTTGAAAGATGAGCTCCTAATCAACTTTTAAAAAGCTTGTCACAGCACCATCTGTTTGGCGTTTGTCACTATTGCATTACATAAGAGGAAAGACATTTTTAAAGAATGCGGCTACATTTAGTAATTGGATCGCCGGAGAGAAGCCAAACCGGGGCGGATGGCACCGTGATTCAGAAATGCCACGGGCCCTTCTCCGGGGCGTGGTGGCCTCCCCAAATTCCACGCGGTCTTGGCAGAGACCTGAGTGCAGCCCAACTTGGGAGACAGGCTTGGGGTGGCTTCTCTTCCTCTTGCCTTGGTCTCCCTCTTATGTTTTCCATTTGTTCTCCCTCACCCCTTGCCACCCCAGAGTTAGCAGTGACCAAGTGGCTTCACTTCCCTGAGTACCAATTTCCTCATCTGGAAAATGGCATTCACAAGAGCACCATCTTATGGTGCTGGTGTGAGGTTTAAATGCATTGATGCCTACGGTGCCTGGCACGTGGTGAGTGCTTTATAAGTATTGCTATTTTATAAAGCTACGTCTGATGCATAGTAGGTGCCGACACATGTTCATTTTCCTTTCTTTTTCTCTTCCATTTATTTATTTATTTATTTAGAGACAGAGTCTTGCTCTGTTGCCTAGGCTGGAGCACAGTGGTGCGATCTCAGCTCACTGCAGGCTTCACCTCCCAGGTTCAAGCAATTCTCCCACTTCACCTCCCTGAGTAGGTGGAACTACAGGCGTGAGCCACCACGCCTGACTAATTTTTGGGGTTTTTTGGTAGAGACGGGGTTTCACCATGTTGGCCAAGCTGGTCTGGAACTCCTGACCACAAGTGATCCATCAGCCTTGGCCTCCCAAAGTGCTGGGATCACAGGCGTGAGCCACTGCGCCTGGCCCCTTCCTTCCATTTAATTCAACAAGTTTTTAAAGTGCCCACATTTGAGGCAGAGCTGGTGTCATGCACATGCACAGCCATTTGCACAGGGCCCCACACTCACAAGCAGGCTGAGTTTGGTTTAGCATTCTGCTGCCGCTGGCTCGACATTCTTAATATTTGAACAAGGGGCCCTGCATTTTCATTTTGTCCTGGACCCCACAAATTATGTAGCCGGTTTCATCGGGAGGTCTAGAACGACGTTGTCTTATTTGACCATCCGATATTTAAAATAACAATGGAGTCAACGTTTTAAAATCAGGAGCGTTCACACAACAGTCTGGCTTATTTTAGAAAATTAGAACATCTTGCCACTGTGAATCTGCATTCCCACACACTGCCACATGGGCTGGAGCTAGAGTCCTCTACACAGGCCACATCCGCCACTGTCCCCACCACTCCTGGAGGCTTTGGACTGAGTCTCTTTGCTCGTTTGCAGAGCTTCCAGCGTGATGGCTGGGATCGCGGGCTTTGAAGCCAGGTGTGTATTCTGCTGTACTGTTAATCACCACAGTGGTCTCTCTCTTAGGGTAGTAAGGATGAAACTAGTTAATATATGCAAAGCATCTGGAATATGTTGTACTGTTATTGCTACTTTTCTGCTTTATCCTGGTGCAGAAGCTCAGACCCCAAGTCTGAGGGCTGCCCCTCCAGGAGCTGGAAACTGCAGCTGTGAAAACTGGCTATAAGAGCGTCTCTTCCTGCTGTCCCACGCAGCAGCCCTTGTCAATGTCCACTTTCTCTCTCTCCACCTGCAGCACCAGAGTTCACACCTTGGGCCCGCCCTCCTAGCATTATTTTGAGAGAAGGGCCTTCTGTCCTGTAAATAGGCTGAGTCATCCCTGCCTCCGGGCCTTTGCACATGCTGCACTTGCTTCCTAGAATACTTCTTTTCCCATCGCTTTGCTTGGCCATCTTCTCATTTTGGTCTAGCTCAAAGGGTACTTCCTCAGGGAGGCTTTTCCTGATCGCCTAAGAAAAGTAGCCCTGTCCTCTTTCCCCCATCATACACATTGGTCTGTATTATTTTCTTCCCAGAATTGGTTTGTTGTATATCTCCCAGAGGACCAGGTCTGCCTTGGTCACTGCTATATCCCTAGCACTTAGGCCATTGCCTGGCACATGGTAGGTGTTCTATAATTATTTGTTGAATGAATGAATGAAGGAAGAAAAGAACTCATCAACTCTTCATGACCACCCTATAAAGCAGGGACAAGAGACCTGAGTCCTGGAGAAGAGAAGGGACTCCTCAAGGCACAGCCCCGAAGGAGCAGAAAGGGCGATGGGGACCCAGGTTTTCTGCTTCTACACCCCCTGTTCCCCAAACCCCCAGGTGGGAAGCAGCAGGAAGCAGCAGGGACATTTGGATCTTTGACTCACCCAGCCACCCAGAACGGGTCAAGTGTGCAGCAAGGCCCAGGGCACAGTGTCTGAGGGTGGTGAGAGCGATTCACCCGGGCAGCCAGGAGGCAAGACTGTTTACAGGGACTGGCGGCTGTCGCCATGACAACCGGACAGCCTACAGCTTCCTGCGTCACCAGGGACGCAGGTTTGCTCTTGGCTGGGATGCAGTGGGGACAGTGGAGCGGGGGCTGGGAAACGAGGGGACCCTAAACACTCAGTCTTGGGGGAGGGAGTTCTCATTTCTGTTTGTTTTTTTTCTGAGATGGAATCTCACTCTGTCACCCAAGCTGGAGTGCAGTGGTGCGATCTCAGCTCACTGCAACCTTCGCCTCCCGGGTTCAAGTGATTCTCCTGCCTCAGCCTCCTGAGTAGCTGGGATTACAGGCGTGTGCTACTAAGCCCAGCCAATTTTTGTAGTTGTAGTAGAGAAGGGGTTTCACCGTGTTGCCCACGCTGGTCTGAAACTCTTGATCTCAAGTGATCTGACTACCTCAGCCTCCCAAAGCGCTGGGATTCCAGATATTAGCCACTGTGCCCGGCTGGGAGTTCTCATTTCTGAGAGTTGCTTGAAGGCTGGGAGGGACTGGTGATGCTTCCTAAGTGTGTGTGTGTGTGTGTGTGTGTGTGTGTGTGTGTTTGTGTTCAGTGTCTGGGCTGTGTGGAGCCAGGTTGCCTGAGTCTCAGCTTTGCCTCTTCTGTGCTGTGGCATTTTAGGCAAGTGAGTTAACCTCTCAGTGCCTTAGTTCCCTCTAATGTAAAATGAGGTGGACATAACAGTACCTCATAGGACTGTTATGAGGATTAAATGAGATAATACTCTCACAGCACTTACAATGCACCTTGCATTGTTCCTTAATTCTTGACATCAATCTACATCTGACTCTAGCTTGCCTTCTTGCTGGGGTAGTGGGAAATTTGGTCTCAATCATCCTCAGAGATCCCCACTTCCCTGGATTTTTTCATTCATTCAGCAAATACTTATTGAGCACCTACTGCATGCCAGGTATTGTTCTAGAGGCTGAGACCACAGCAGTGAACAAAGCAAACAAAAATCCCTGGCAGAGTAGAGCTAACATTCTAGTGGGGATAGATAGACATTAAATATGACAAAAAGGAAAATAGATATTATATCAGATGATAATAAGACGAAAAAGAAAGCAGGGCTGGGAGATTCCAACTGTAGGGGAGCCGTTGCAAGTTTAGAAAGATTGGTGTGAGGGGATGTGTGTCAGGGAAGGCCTCACTGAGACAGTAACCTTCGAGTGCAACTTGAAGGAGGTAAAAGAGGGAGTCACATGGTTATTTGCAAGCGCATTCCAGGCAGAGGGAACAGCAAGCGCAAAGGCCCTGAGGCAGGAGCATGAACATGTATGTGGCTGTATCGTGTAGTCATATCTCTTGGCATGTCTGTGTGTGTGATGTTATGTGGCACACATTGGTGGCATATAGCTGGTTATGCCTGTCCACATGGGTGGCAATGCACATACATGTTTGTTTATGTACAGGGCTGCTGTGTTCAGTCACAGAGGCTGTGCCTGCACAATTCAGGGAGTGGCATTCACACAGATTGCGATGAAGTGGGACCTCCTGGAGTTGTGCAGCACAGTGGCCCTGAGCATATACATAAGTAAATCAATGTAAAATGTCTGTGAAAATGTTCATATGTGTATGTGTCTGGATATTTAAATATAATGATATGCAAATATGTATATATGAATGTCTTTATTTAAAATGCTGATATTTCATTCCTCATGGACTTTTGCATGAGTATTGATTTTTAAAAAATATTGCATTAAGATATTATTTCTCTTGATTACTCAGTTTTTGGGTGCATCTTACATTTGCATCAGAGGCAAGTGCCTCACTCTCTTTATGCTGGTCCTTGCCCTGCCTTGGAGCTGGGCAATGAATGTGCGGAAGGCAGGGATGAGGCAAGGGAAGCCTCTCCTTCTGGCTCCTTCCAGCATCTGGGCTCATCAGCACATGACTAGAATCCAAACCTAATCTGAACACATTTTGTTCCTTTAAAACAGGATTTATTGAGAGCTGACTGTGCGCCAGGGACTCTGCATACATTATTTTATTTTATCCTTACCACCATCTCTGGGGGTAGATATTTGCTCATTCAATTGAACAGACATTTGCTTAGGGCCTACTATGTGCCAAGAGTATACGCTGACATTTGTGCTGGCCTGGCAGCCACTCCCGATTTTTTCTGGTAAGAGCACCCCAGTTTTCCTTAAGGGAAGCTACCCGCTTCCCTTTACCGTCCAAGTGGTTTCACCTGGGCTTTCTGTACCCCTCCCTCAGACTCCAGGGGTGGGGGTGTGATCCAGGTGACCCAATCAGCATACTCCATCCCTCTTGCTCTAGGGATTAGTTATAGGACGAGTATCTAACCCAAGTTGGTCCAATCAGAGCGAATCCTGGGATTTTTGTGCCCTGTTGGGAAAAAGAGCTCTCTTTCCATCAGGATTTCTAGCTATAAGAATTCTGTAACCCTGGAATTCTCTGTGAGAGTCCACTACATGGAGATAGAGAAAAAACTCGTTCTTTATGATGTCTTTGGAGCCCCTGGATCCAGCCACACCTGAAGTCAGTTACCGTAAGATTTTTCAATTCTGTGAGTTTATGCTTGCTTGTTTTTCTTCTTCTTCTTCTTCTTTTTTTTTTTTT
>NW_016808980.1:161193-198998 GCF_001698545.2 Rhinopithecus bieti
GCCTCGACCTCCCAAAGTGCTGGGATTACAGGCGTGAGCCACCGCGCCTGGCCTTGTTTTTCTTCTTAAAAGTCAGTTTGAGAGAGAAGCTGAAATCCTGTGCTTGGCATCTTTGTACATTTTTTCCTTTAATTCAGAGATGAATCCCATTGGGAAGGGGCTCTGATTGTAAAAGAACTCATCTTCAGAAAGGGAGGTGACTTATCCAAGTTCACACAGCAGGTTGGTAGTTGGAGCTTGAACTCAAGCCCAGGTCTCTACTCCTGAGCCTTTCTGCCATTCCACATGGTCTGAGCTCTGGACAAGAGGGTTTGTGTGAGTATTAGTGACATAGACCCGAGTCCTGTTATGGCCACTGTTTTGCTCTGTGACCTTGATCAAGTCATTTCTCCAATATGAGCCTCAGTTTCCCATCTGAAAAAAGGGTAGTGCTTACCCCATCATGTTGTCATGAGATGATCCATGTAAGTAAAGTACTCAGAAAAAGGCTAGACATGTGGCAATGAACATAAACTATTGTTACCAGGGCTCTCTTTTTTTTTAGATTTTTTTTTTTAAATTTCATAGGTTTTTGGGGAATAGGTGGTATTTGGTTAAATGAGTAAGTTCTTTAGTGGTGATTTGTGAAATGTTGGGCGGTATACACTTCACCAGAGCAGTATACACTGAATCCAGTTTATAGTTTTCCATCCCTCACCCACTGCCCACCTTGTGCCCCCAAGTTCCCAAAGTTCATTGTATCATTCTTATGCCTTTCCATCCTCATAGCTTAGCTCCCACTTATGAGTGAGGACATAATGTTGGTTTTCCATTCTTACCATGGCTCCCTCTTTGAGGGAAGAAAGGGGACCCAGGGGGCTCCCCTGCCACCCTGCTCCCATCCTCCCTGATGGCCACAGGCTCCCAGCAGCCCTTGATGGCACCTTCATCCATCTTCTGCCAGACACACAGAACTGGCTCGCTTACCCAGGAAGCAGGCACTTAAGGAGGCGCTTCCCCAGTTTCTCTTTTAATTTTCGTTACATAAATTTCACATTTCCTGGAATAGAGAGCTTGAACGTCTGGACTCATTTGGAAATTGAGTCAGCAAAGGGCCTCATTTATATTAATGGGGCCTCGAGCCTAACTTGAGACGTGGCAGAGACAAGGACGGATGGCAGCAGTTCATAGGCCTAGCCCTCTAGGCTGAGCTCAGATGCTGCCTCAAGAAGCAGATGCCTCCAGATTTAGGCTGGGACCGTTCCTATTGTGTAGGGGGCTCCTGGATGCAAGGGGGGTGTTGGCACCCCTCCCCCACTAAAACCTTCCCAATGGCTGCTCACTGCTCTCAGAGGGAACTCCAGTCTGCTTAATCTGCTTGACGAGGGGGCTGCGTGATGGACCCCTGCTAACCTCCCTGCTCCTGCCCACCACTCTCCTCCCTCATCCTTTTTCAGTCCGGCTGGCCTCCTGAGAGCATTCCTGGCTCAGGGCCTTTGCACTAGCCGTGCTCTCTGCCTGAAAGGTTGTTCTCCTATCTCTTCCCGTGGCTAGCTCCTTCCATGTCTTGTCTCACAGTCACCACCTTAGGGAGGCCTTCCTTGATTGCCCATCTGGAGAAACACTCTCTAGTGACTCTGTATCACACCCATTTCATTTTCTCCATCACACTGAGCAATAGCTTATATTTTCTTGTTTAGTTATTTGCCTATTGATTTATTGGCTGTCTTTTCCATGAGAGTATAAACACCATTAGAGCACAGACTACATGTCTCCTTCAGCTTTGGCCCCCTAGGATCTGGCTCAGAGAGACAGATTTCTTAAGCACCTTAATAAATACTTGTGGAATGAATGCCTGCACTCATTCAGCAAACCCTTTCTGAGTGCCTGTCTGGTGCCAGGCTCTATTCTGGGTGCTGGAAACACAGGTAAGAAAAAGATAAGAGGCCAGGCATGGTGGCTCATGCCTGTAATCCCAGCAATTTGGGAGGCCAAGGCAGGTGGATCACTTGAGGTCGGGAGTTTGAGACCAGCCTGGCCAACATGGTGAAACTGTCTCTACTAAGGATGCAAAAATTAGCCAGGTGTGGTGGCACGTGCCTGTAATCCCAGGAGGCTGAGGCACAAGAATTGCTTGAACCTGGGAGGTGGAGGTTACAGTGAGCTGATCTCGTGCCACTGCACTCCAGCCTGGGTGACACAGTGAGACTCTGTCTCAATTTAAAAAAAAAAAAAGAGAAGATTGTTGCCGCATGGAACTCGTGGTCTGGCACAGAGAGGAAAGCACCATAGTAACAAACATTTATTGAGTGTGACAAGGATTTCGCAAACAGACATCAGATTTAATCCTAACTATAGCCCTCGGAACTATTATTTGTACCAGTTCATGAGGCATGGAGAGGTGAAATAGCTTGCTTAGGGCCATACAATCAGAAAACAGAGGAGCCAAGATTGTGGCCAGGCCATCTGGCTCCCCACTCTGCTAGTTTAACCAGCTAACTGAAGCCACTGGGAGTTAAAGCCTTGTGCTGTGAAATCTGTGATGGGGGAGGCTCTGGAGGCTGTGGGAGCCCAGAGAAAGCACCTGACCTATTAGGTTCGTGCAAAAGTAATTGCGGTTCTTGCCATTGAAAGTGATGGCAAGAACTGCAATTGCTTTTCATAACCTAACAGCTTTTGATAGGAGAAAAGATGAGCAAAGCCTCCTGAAAGATGCAGTACCTAAGCTGTGTCTAGAGTTTATTTATTTTTAACTTTACATTATAGCTTAAGAACTTTTAATATCTCCACGCTGTCCACAGTTAAAATTTGAAGTAATGCATAGTGAGAGGCAGCACCATCCATCATTGTTGGGGAGTTTCATGCTTGCAATTTTGAGGTTCTCTTTAATGCTTTGAGGACCAACTCCCTGGACTTACTGGAGTAATGTAGTGCTCAGGTTTTGGCTCCTCCCTTTACTTGGCTCTGAGGATTCTACATGCCTGGAACAAGGGGCATCTCCAAAGTCACTGACGTGGCTAGATAATGGATAACTAGAAATGCCTGCCCCCTCCACCATCCTTGCCTTGATGCCAGGTGAGACCTAGGCTCCTCTGCCCCAAGAAGGGCTCAGCTTACCTTATCTCCAACTCAGCAGGTCCTTGGAAATTAGGTTGTTTTAAGGAAATAAAGAAGTGTGATATTTCTTTTTTTTTTTTTTGAGACGGAGTCTTGCTCTGTCGCCCAGGCTGGAGTGCAGTGGCGTGATCTCAGCTCACTGCAAGCTCCGCCTCCCGGGTTTACGCCATTCTCCTGCCTCAGCCTGCCGAGTAGCTGGGACTACAGGCACCCGCCACCTCGCCTGGCTAGTTTTTTTTTTTTATTTTTTGGTAGAAACGGGGTTTCACCGTGTTAACCAGGATGGTCTCAATCTCCTGACCTCGTGTTCTGCCCGCCTCGGCCTCCCAAAGTGCTGGGATTACAGGTGTGAGCCACTGCGCCCAGCAGAAGTGTGATATTTCAACAAGACACTAGGAACAGCGGTTGCCTCTGCAAAGGGAAACTGGGTGGCCAAAGGATGGGGTAAGAGGGAAATTTTCGGGCCAGGCATGGTGGCTCACACCTGTAATCCCAGCACTTTGGGAGGCTGAAGCGAGTGGATCCCTTGAACTGAGTCCAGGAGTTTGAGACCAGCCTGGGCAACGTGGCCAAACCCTGTCTCTACAAAAAAACCCTTCAAAATTAGCTGAGTCTGGTGGTGCATGCCTGTAGTCCCAGCTACCTAGGAGGCTGAGGTTGGAGGATCACCTAAGCCTGAGAGTTTGAGGCTGCAGTGAGCTGTAGTGGCACCACTGCACTCCAGCCTGGGTGACAGAGACTCTGTTTCAAAGAAGAAAAAAAAAGGGAGATTTTCTTTGCAGATCCTTTTATACCTTTCCCATTGGGCACCACGTGAAATTATTACCGAGTAAAAAAATAAAACATTTTTTTAAAATGTAGAAGAAGTTAATGTATTATTTCTGCATATCAGTCTGTGGACTAAGCTTTATACGATGCATTCATTCTGTTCATTTACCTCAAATGTGGGAAGTAGCTATTATTGCCTCTCCCTGACAACGAAAAAAACTGAGGACTGGAGATGGGCTGTGCCTTACCCAAGGTCAAATGGTGAATTAGTGTCAGCACTGAGACTCCACTGGTGCAGTGGCCCACGCCTATAATCTCAGTACGTTGAGAAGCTGAGGCAGGTAGATCGCTTGAGCCCGGGAGTTTGAGACCAGCCTTGGCAATATGGTGAGACCCCGTTTCTACTAAAATAAAAAACTATAACAGTTAGCCAGGTGTGGTGGCGTACACCTGTAGTCCCAGCCACTTGGGAGGCTGAGGCAGGAGAATCGCTTGAACCTGGGAGATGGAGGTTGCAGTAAGCCGAGACTGCACCACTGCACTCCAGCCTGGGCGACACAGCGATACTGTCTCAAACAAACAAACAAACAAACAAACAAACAAAAGAATTGAGACTCTACTCCAGGGCTTCTGACCTGTCCAGGGGGTCTCCACTTCTCTAGTTACCTCTTCTTTTACCAGCGGAAGCCATGTGGAGGTGTGGATAGAGGGGCAGTGATACCTCTGTAGTTATCACCTACAGTAGGGTGGTCACACATCACACCGGTATTATGCAATCTGGGCTCAAATCCTGGGGCTGTCCCTGGCCTGCTGCATGGCCTTTGGTAAATTACGAAACCTCTTGGGCCTTGGCTCTGTGGCAGCTGGGCTCCAAGATGGCTCCAATGACTCTGACCTTCCGGCACTCACTCGTTTGTGCGACCCTCTTTGGCAGTGAATAGGGCTGACCTGTGGGACCAACAAGGTATTTTGGAAGTGACAGTGTGTGTGACTTCCACAGCTAGATAATAAAGGATATTCTCACAATGGAATATTATTCAGCTTTAAAAAGGAAGGACATTCTGGAGTATGCTACAACACAGATGAACTTGGAGGACATTATGCTCCGTGAAATAAGCCAGACACAAAAGGTTACATATTATATGATTCCATTTATATGAGATACCCAGAATAATCAAGTTCATAGATACAGAAAATGGAGAGGTGGTTGCCAGGGGCTGTGGGGGAAGAGTAGAGAGTTACTGTTTAGTGGGTATGAAGTTTCAGTTTGGGAAGATAAAAAAGTTCTGGAAATAGATGGTGCTGCTGGTTGCACAAAAAAGTCAACATACTCAATATCACGGAAGTGTACAGCTAAAAATGGTTAAAATGGTAAATTTTATGTTATGTGTGTTTTACTGCAATAAAATATTTTGGGGAAAAGACATTATGGCTTCTCTCTTTCTCTTGGATCACTCATTCTGGGAGAAGCCAGCACCTATGTTGTAAGGACACTCAAGAAGCTCTGTGGAGAGATTCATGTGCTGAAGAATTGAGGCCTCCTGCCAGTAGCTCCACATCAAAATGCCAACATGTGAGGGAGCCCTCTTAAAGGCAGACCCTGCAGTCCAGTAAGCCCCCGGAGAATGTCAGCTCTGGGACTTTTTTTTTTTTTTTTAAGAGATGGAATCTTGCTCTGTTGCCCAAGCTGGAGTGCAATGGCACAATCGTAGCTCACTTCAGCCTTGAACTCTTGGGCTCAAGCCATCCTCCCACCTCAGCTTTCCACGTAGCTGGGACTCCAGGCGTGTACCAGCATGCCCGGTTATTTTATTTTATTTTGTAGAGATGGGGTCTCACTGTGCTGCCCAGGTTGGTCTCAAACTCCTGGCCTCAAGTGATCCTCCTGCCTCAGCTTCCCAAAGTGCTGGGATTACAGGCATGAGCCACTGCGCCTGGCCCTGGCCGACATCTGTCTTGACTGTAGCTTCTTAAGAGAGTCTGTACAGGAACCATCCAGCTAAGCCATTCTCAAATACCTGAGCCACAGAAACTGTGTGAAATGTCAGTGACGATTGTTGTTTTAAGCTGCTAAGTGTTGGGATAATTTGTTACACAGCAATAGGTAATGAATACAGTTCTTCATCTGTAAACTAAGGATTGTGGTAATTTCACAGCGTCATTGATGATGATAATTTCGTGATGACTTCTCTGATAATGACTTCATAGGTTGTATTTCATAGGGTTGTTGCTAAGAAATTAGCAAATGTTAATTAGTGCTTGGAGCAGTGTCTGGCACCCAGTAGATGCTGAGTAAATGTTAACTGGTTTGATTTTATGTTCTTTGTGATTTCTGGCACTGTGAGATGCTGAGCCTGAACATAGATCCGCCCCCCCCAACTTTTTTTTTTTTTTTGAGATGGAATCTTGCTCTTGTCACCCAGGCTGGAGTGCAATGGCATGATCTTGGTTCACTGCAACCTCCGCCTCCTGGAATCAAGTGATTCTCCTGCCTCAGCCTCCCAAGTAGCTGGGATTACAGGCGTCTGCCACCACGCCTGGCTAACTTTTGTATTATTAGTAGAGACAGAGTTTCACCATGTTGGCCAGGCTGGTCTTGAACTCCTGACCTCAGGTGGTTCACCTGCCTCGGCCTCCCAAAGTGCTGGGATTACAGGTGTGAGCCACCGCGCCTGGCATAGATCCCCATTAAGGAACATAGCTAGGCCCCAGGCTGCAGTGGGATAATAGAGATGGTTAGGATGAGAGCTACCGTTATTGAACACTCAATACCTGTTCATAAGCACTTCATATCCTTCCACTGAAGCCTCAGCAGCAGCCCCTTGAAGTAGGTGCTATTATTTCCCCCATTTGACAGACTAGAAAATCAAGGTCCAGAGAGAGAAAATGACTGGTCCTAAATCACACACCAAATAAGTGGGGTAGCCAGGGTCTGAACTCAGATGTTTCAGACCCCAAAGTTTCTATGCTGAACCACCAGGCTGAGCTGCAGCTTGACTCCCCATCCCACAGCCCCAACCCTGACACAAAGCTTATCTTTTCCCTTTACCAGTTTCTTGCTTATTAGTACAGAGTTAATTGCCCACACATCTGAATGGAATCATTAGTTCCTTCACCTCCTATCTGCAGAGTGTCAAACTCCTTTGCATTCAGGAGACTGGAGAGTACATTCTGTTAGAAGTTTCTTCTTGTGATCCACGTTCCCTCTCCCAGGCTATCCCCTTCGATAGCTAGGATTAGGAATAAGAATGCACACATGTACAGAAAAGCACAGAAACATCTGCGCTGCCTTAGTTCCCTACAGTGTCTCATCAGAGGTGGTTTCATTAGCCCCAGGCCTTTGCAGTCTGGTACCTTCAGACATGCCACCAGCTGGCTCTCCTAATATTTGCTGTGGGGCCATGTGGTCATCAGGAGGGACAGGTCCTCAAACAGGCGATGAGCTCAAGACATGGGTATTGCCACACCTGCTCCTCTCCCCAAGGAGGGGGGAAACTGTGCAGCCACTGACAACATGCCCTTTTATAAGCTTGAATCTGATGTGCATACTTGTGCGTGGGCAGGAGAGCAGACAGGGACCAAGCCAAGGCTGACAGGGATCAGAGGGAAGGACAGGGATGTTTGCGGGTGCCTGCAATGTGGCAGTGGCTGAGCTGGGCCTGCGTGCCTGCACACCATTGTGTTCCAGATGTTTTTGACTACGTTTCAGGATGAAGTATATTTTGTAGCATGACCTGTAACACACACACACACACACGCACAATTGACATGAAAGTTTCATGAATCTGTACTTACCTTTTATGAGCAATGCATGCTGACTTCGATTTGATTCTAGTTTATTCTACTCCAGTCTATTTTATTCTTTCGTTACAAAATTGCTAGTCATGACCCATGAAACATATGTCAAAACCCCCAAATGCAGGAGTTCATAATCTGGGTCTACAAACTTGTGTAGAACAAAACTGTGTAATTTTATTTTTACTGACCTCTAGGTGAAATATAGCACTTCCTTTAGGTGTGAATATAGGCAACAAATCATAGTAATATGTTCCAGTGACATTGTCATACACACAAAAGTCACAGGCTGGGAGTGGTGGCATGCACCCGCAGTCCCAGTTACTCAGGAGGCTGAGGTGGGAGGATTGCTTGAGCCCAGGAGTTTAAGGCTGCAGTGAACTATGATCATGCCATTGTACATCAGCTGGAGCGACAGAGTAAGATCTTGTCTCTAGAAGAAAAATCACAGATTGTTTTGTATCTCATTATGGTTGTTGCAGATATCTCAAAACAACATTTATGATCTTCACTACCTCAAAATTGTGGTCGGTACTATACTTAGTGCTAGATCTTTTTATTTATTTGAGACAGTGTCTCGCTGTGTTATCCAGGCTGGAGTTCAGTGGCTCAGTCAGAGCTCACTGAAGGCTTGAATTCCTGGCCTCAAGTGATCCTCCTGCCTCAGCCTCCCAAAGTGCTAGGATTACAGGTATGAGCACCAGGCCTGGCCCTATCTTGTTATTTAATTTGTTAATAAAGAAGCACTTGTATTACTACATCACACATCTAAAATATTTTGATAATTGCATTTCAGTAGGTTTCCTCTGTAAACCTATGTATTTGGCCAGGTGCAGTGGCTCACGCCCATAATCCCAGCACTTGGGAGGCCAAGGCAGGAAAATCACTTGAGGCCAGGAGTCCGGAGAGCAGCTTGGGCAACATAGTGAGACCCTGTTTCTACAAAAAATAATAAGAGACCCCGTCTCTTAAAAAATAACTGAGTGTGGTGGCAAGCCCCTGTAGTCCCTGCTACCTGGGAGGCTGAGGTGGGAGGATTGCTTGAGCCGGAAAGATCGAAACTGCAGTGAGCCATGATCATGCCACTGCACTACTGCTTGGGTGACAGAGTGAGACCCTGTCTCTTTAAAAAAAAGAAAAAAAAAAAAAAAGAGAGAGAGAGGGAAAAATCTCTTATGTATTGGCATATAAGTATTATTCTGAGTCTGAGAAGGGAGTCTGTGGGTTTCATTGGACTTGTGAGAGGGTCCATGGCACACAGAGTTTGAGAGCTGCTGCCCCAGTGGGTCCTGATACACAGTTCATGAAATGCTACCCCATGCTGAAAGCTCCTGGGGGCAGAGCTCCGGAGTCTTGAACCTCGAGCCCAGCATGGAAATCACATCGGTGGCCAATGTTTCCATAGCACATATGGTGCCAGCCTCTGTACGAGGCCCTTTGCATGGATTATTTCTTTTAATCTTTACACCAACTCTTGTGTGAGGGGTACTATTCTTAGCCCCATGCCTCTGTCTCTTTACCCAACTTCATTTTTCTTCTTAACACCAGAAGTGTCATATATTTTTATCTGTTTATTGGCAGCCTCCCCCACTGGGATGTGTGTCTCTTGAAGGCAGGGATTTGCTTTGCTGAGTGCTTCATCTTCAAAATATCAAAATATGCAAGACCTAAGGGGGTACCAACAACTCAGGAATCATGCTATGTCACATAACATGTTCACACACACACACAAAACCTCAGAAGTCAAAATAAGGAACATTTTACTGCCTTTTTTTGCGGGGGACGGGGACAGGGTCTCAATCTGTCACCCATGCTGGAGTGCAGTGGTGTGATCATGGCTTACTGCAGCCTTGAACTCCTAGGCTCAAAAGATCCTCCTGCCTCAGCCTCCCAAGTAGCTGAGACTACAGGCACACACCACCACACCCGGCTAATTTTTTTTTTTTTTTTTTTGGAGACAAGAATCTCACTCTTTCACCACGCTGGAGTGCAGTGGTGCGATCTCAGCTCACTGCAACCTCTGCCTCCTGGGTTCAAGTGATTCTCCTGCCTCAACCTCCTGAGTAGCTGGGGCTACAGGCACACGCCACCACATCCAGCTAATTTTTGTATTTTTAGTAGACATGGGATTTCACCACGTTGGCCAGGATGGCCGCGATCTCTCAGGAAGACTCGTGATCTGCCCGCCTCGGCCTCCCAAAGTGCTGGAATTACAGGCGTGAGACACCGTGCCCAGCCTAATTTTGGTATTTCTTATAGAGATGGGGTTTCACTACGTTGCCCAGGCTGGTCTTGAACTCCTGGGCTCAAGAGATCCTCCTGCCTTGGCCTCCAAAGTATTGGGATTATAGGCATGAGCCACTGCACCCTGTCTGTAATATTTAAAAAAATAAAAATTAATGCCCAAATCCATAAACAAAATGTCAAAATTTCAAGTAAAGATAGGATCCAACCTCCCACATGTGTACATTACTGCCTGGATCTCCTTATCTTGTTACTAGTCCTGAGGGGCTTAAAACCTAACGGTTGCTAAAGTGACTTAACCTCATTCTGCAGATGGGGACATTGAAGCAAGGATGCTAGAGACCTCCTCGGTGCCAATTGCCAGTAAGTGGAGCAGTCAGGATTTTGAACTCAGGCAATTGAGTT
This sequence comes from Rhinopithecus bieti, assembly GCF_001698545.2. Classification (NCBI taxonomy): domain Eukaryota; kingdom Metazoa; phylum Chordata; class Mammalia; order Primates; family Cercopithecidae; genus Rhinopithecus; species Rhinopithecus bieti. The sequence continues at coordinate 171,502 of NW_016808980.1, forward strand.
CCAGACCCATCTTTCTTTAACCCTGCACAGCCAATCTCATGAATTATCATGCTTGATCTTTTTGGTAGAGGCAGCAATCTGGTAAAATCGGATAGGTTTGAGTTAAAACCCCAGTTTTGGCTGGGTGCTGTGGCTCACGCCTGTAACCCCGGCACTTTGGGAGGCCAAGGTGGTGGATTACTTGAGGTCAGGAGTTTGAGATCAGCCTGGCCAACATGGCGAAATCCCATCTCTACTAAAAATACAAAAATTAGCTGGGCGTGATGGCACACGCCTGTAATCCCAGTTACTCAGGAGGCTGAGGCGGGAGAATTTCTTGAATCCAGGAGGCAGAGTTTGCGGTGAGCTGAGATCACACCACTGTACTCCAGCCTGGGCGACAGAGCAGTACTCTCTCTCAAAAAGAAAAAAAAAAATCAGTTTCGCCCCTTCTTAGCTGGGTGATCTTGGGCCAGTCATCTCAGTGCTCTGTGCACAGATTACAGAGGGGAGAGGGGACTGGAAGGGGATCAGAATGTGGCTACTTCATTAGGTGGGCCCACAGTGGGTGTGTCTGAGAAAGAGTGGGGAGACCGGGATGTTAGAGCAGGCACCCTTGGGTGAGAGCCATGGGAGATGAAATAGAGAGGCATGCATGCAGGAGCCAGTGGATGCAGGGATTTGCAGGCCAAGCCAGTGACATTGGACTTTATTTAACATGTGACGGAAAGCCTTTATTTAACATGTGACGGAAAGCTTTAAACATGTGATGGAAAGCCTTTGGAAGGTTTTGATGGCAAAGTGACATGATCAGACTGACAGAGCTTGACAGGACCCCTCTGGCCATTATGTTGAGAAGAACCTGAAAGATCAAGGGCAGAAATAGGGAAGCTGGTCTGGACACAGTACAATATGAAGGCAATAAACAATGGTGGCCTGGCCCTAAGCTGCAGCACTGGAGGAGCAAGAAATGCAGATCCCAGTTCTATTTTGAAGGCAGAGCCCAGAGGAATGGCTGACAGGCCATTCATTTCAGCACTGTTTGTTATAGCAAAAGTTGAAAGCAACTGAACATTCAGGAGTAGAAGACTGGCAATTACCACGTATAATAGAACACAACATAGGCTTATGAAAGAATGAGGAGGCTCTTCGTGTATTAATACAGAATAGATTTCCAAGATACATTAAATGAAAAAACCAAGATACAGAGCAGGGTATATGGTACTTTTACTATTTGTATGGGGTAAAATAAAACAAAGCAAAACAAAACAACACACACGCTACACATCGGGTATATGTATGTGTGTGTGTGTTTGCAGAAATGATCTCTGGAAGGATACGTGAGAAACTGGTGGCAGTAATTGCCTCTAGGGACAGCAGGACGGGGTGCAGGGGTGTAAGGGAAATTTCACTTTTCATTGCACCTTTTGGATTTGAGATTTTTGTACCTCTTCTTCACTGGAGATGATGTCTCCCAGGGGACATCTAGCAATTTCTGGACACATTTTTGGTTGTTGCAATTGGGGGGACGTATTACTGGCATCTGGTGGGTAGAGGTCAAAGATGTTGCTAAACACCCTACAGTGCCCAAGGCAGACCCCACAACAGAGCATGAGTTGGCCCTAAATGTCAGTAGTGCTGAGTTTGAGAAGGTTTGATCTATTAAAAAAACATAATAAGACTGGGTGTGGTGGCTCACACCTGTAATCCCAGCACTTTGGGAGAGCAAGGCGGGCGGATCACCTGAGGCCGGGAGTTTGAGACTAGCCTGGCCAACATGGTGAAACCCCCTCTCTACCAAAAATACAAAAATTAGCCAGGCGTGGTGGTGGGGGCCTGTTATCCCAGCTACTCAGGAGGTTGAGGCAGGAGAATTGCCTGAACCTGGGAGGCGGAGATTGCAGTGAGCCGAGACTGTGCCACTGCATTCCAGCCCGGGCGACAGAGTGAAACTCAGTCTCAAGAAAAAAGGGAAAGAAAGGAAGAAAGGAAGAAAGGAAGGAAGAAAGAAAGAGAGAGAGAGAGAGAGAGAGAGAGAGAGAGAGAGAGAGAGAGAGAAAGAGAAAGAAAGAAAGAAAGAGAAAGAAAGAGAGAGAAAGACATAATAGAAGTTTTGTTTTTTTCAGGTTGGTCTTCATTCTGAGATTGTGTATTTGATGGGTTTGATATATCCTTTGTTTTACTAAGATAATATATAGTACATGATAGTCACTTTTTCCACATCTTTACTTGGCAAAATAAAATGTCAGCAAAGCTTATACACTTCCCTAAGCTGAATAAAAAATTATCTGGGCATGGTGGTAGGCACTTCTAGTCCCAGCTACTTGGAAGGCTGAGGCAAAAGGGTGGCTTGACTCCAGGATTTCAAGTCTGCAGTGAGCTAAGACTGCACCATTGTGCCCCACCCTAGGTGTCAGAGTGAGACCACATCTCTAGACAAATAAGAATAAAAATTTTTTTTACTGGGTTATGACATCCTAAAGTCTGGAAACTACCCTTTTCACTCAATGCGCTTTTGAAAGGTAATGATTTTAAAATATGTCCACAAAATATTTGATCCTTTTTCTCCAAGAGGTAGAATTACCTCTCTCTAAGTGTGAACTGGATTTGGTGACTCACTGCTAACAAATAGAATTTGGTGTGAGTGATGGTTTCTGATTTCTGAGACTAGGCCACAAGACGCATTGCGCCTTTCTCCTTACCCCTCTCTCTCGGACCACTGCCCCTGGGGGATGCCAGCTTCCATGCTCTGAGGACATTCAAGACCCCTATGGAGAAGTCCACATGGTGAGCAAAAGAGGCCTTCCACCAACAGCCAGTGAGGAACTGAGGCCTCCTCAGTCACCTTAGAGACAGGTCTTTCATCCCAGTCAAGCAGAGGACTGCAGCTGGTGTCTTGATTGCAACCTAGTGAGAGATCCCTAGCCAGAACCACTCAGCTAAAGATGCTCCTGAATTCCTGACCCACAAAAATGACGAGATCATAAATGCTTCAACTTGCTAGAGTTTGTGGGGTAATTTGTTACACAGCAGTAGATAAATGCAGAAGGCTGGTCACATGGCTCATGCCTGTAATCCCTGTACTTTGAGAGGCTGAGGCGGGTGTATCACTTGAGGCCAGGAGTTCAAGACTAGCCTGGCCAACATGGCAAAACCCCGTCTCTATTAAAAAATACAAAAAATTAGCCAAGTGTGGTGGCACGTGCCTATAATCCCAGCTAATCTGGAGGCTGAGGCACAAGAATTGCTTGAACCCCAGAGGTGGAGGCTGCAGTGAGCAGAGATTGTGCCACTGCACTCCAGCCTGGGCAACAGAGTGAGACTATGTTTCAAAAACAACAACAACCCCCCCGTCAAAACACAAATACAGAAATCTTTGAGCCCTATCAGTAAGGCAGAGATCACAGAAAGGTAGCCTATGGGCTCTGGTCTGCCTACAGATATATTTCATTTGGCCAGTACAGGACTACAAAAAATGGAATTAGTCACTAATATTTATTTATTTTCATTTTTTATTTATTTTATTTTTTAGTAGAAACAGGATTTCACAATGTTGGCCAGGTTGGTCTCAAACTCCGCCTTGGCCTCCCAAAGTGCTGGGATTTCAGGTGTGAGCCGCATGCCTAGCCATAGTTGCTAACATTTAAAAGTTGGGTATTTCCTGTAAAAATCCAGATTTCTGACTTCTCTTAGAAAGATCTAGCATTGCTGGGTCCACATCTCTATGGGGTAACAACCAGCTGGAGATGAATGGTGTTCACCCCTTTAGATAGGGTGTGTGTTCTCTTTTTTACCACACTCACCACCACCCCCTCATGTCTCTTAGTTAGGTTGCTTTACTCATTTATGTTACTTGCTCTGCCCCAGTAGTCATTTGAGCTTATACCTTCTATTGTGAGATAGTTTTTAATGAGATGCCCAGGCATAGTTGACATGAGAACTAAATGACCAGAGTTGGAACTTTGATTCATGAATGTCCTATAGGGTGGGCTACCACTGGCTTGCACAGCAGTGGTGACAAGCCAGTTATATTTTCATGTCCTCCCTCTTCCGGGGGGAAGAGAAAAAGCTGATGCCAACTGGAGACAGGATCCTCGATTCAAGTCCCCTTACAGCGCTTCCCATCTCGCCTCCCTGTGCCCTCCAAAAAATAAACTCCACCAGGCTTGTTTTTTCCATACCTTTTATTGAACTCTGCAGACTTCATTAAAGGACCATTTGCTTAGAAATTCTTAAACATTTGGACATATTTTACAAGACAAGACAGCAGCTGGAGGTCACACAAAGATCACAATTTCATCTCACCACATGCATAAAAAGACACTGGGATTTGTGTGTGTGTGTGTGTGTGTGTGTGTGTGTTGCGCACATGCGCAACGCTCGTTTTCACCTTTACGGGAAGGACTAGAGACGTTAACTGACGAGAGATGAATAGGACCCACAAATGCACCCCCGAGAAAAGAGTGGCTGAGGACATTGGTCATTTATGGCTAATGTGATTGGCTTGGCCCCTGTCAAGGGTGGGGTGATCAGAATGGCTTTACTGGCAGAAAAGCCCCAACCTCACACTACGGCTTCCTGGGAGAGACAGGGTCTTAGCTGATGGGATCTGGGGGCATACTATCATGACAGCTTTGGGGCTCAGAAAAAAGATCTTCGGCTCTAAAAGCTGGAGGGCAGGCTGGCGTTAATATCCAGCTGGACTCTCATGGCTCAGGGAATGCGATCCAGTTTCCAGATGTTGGCTCCTGTGTTTCTGCCCCAGCAAGTCCCAGACCAAGGGAAGTCCCAACTTCGAACCCTTGGCTTAGTCCATTGGAAAACCACTTGGTGGTCACCCCCATGGGTCATGCGTGAGCTAAAATAGAACATGAGGCTGAGAAATGCAGGGTAGGGGAGGAGGAAGGAGGCCAGAGCTGCCCTGTGGGCCCCCAGGAAGTGTGGCTCTGAGAGGGCTGTGGCCCTTATCAGCTTGGGGCCTACAAGCATCAAATTGAGATGTCATCGTGAGTCAAAGAACAGATGACATTGATGGGGCAGTTATGGGTTTCAGTGGGAGAGGGGCTCCTCATTTTTCTTCTCTTCGCCGTTAGGTAGGGATTCGTTAATTCCCCCATTCACTCATACATTCACACATTCAGTCATCCACTCAGAGGCCAACCAGTCACACATTCACTCACTCATAAAAACACAGGTTGGATGACCATCATGTGCCAAGGGCATAGGTTGGGGATAACCCTGAGTTCCTGGTGCAGAAAATAAGATTCTCAATTTTTGACCTTGGACTGAAATCAAGATAGGCCTGGAGAATCCTCCCTGTTCCCACCCACTCAGGCACACTCAGCTCAACCAAAAGGGAGGCCCAAACCCCAGTGAAGTCCAAGGGATGGAGCCAAGCTGTGGAGATGTCAGAGTTTCTTGGGCATCTTCTCTGCTGTCTGCCTCTTTCCAATCTTTGTTTAGCTCAGGGAAGCAGGAAGTACGGGAAGATCCCTGCATGGCCGTTGAGGGCATCCTAATGGGACGGAATTGGGAGTTTCCTACATTTTCATGAATTATCTTATTGTTGCTTCCTTGTGTTGCTGCAACTTGAGTGATTCTGCAGGGCAGAGCCTCCAGGGAGGAATTGGGAGGAATCTTGAAAACTGGTTTTTATTTTATTTTGGTTTCAGAGGAAGGCGGCTGCTCATTCTACCCATCCAAACATATCATCCTGCCCAACCTCATAGTAAAACAACTAAAGACCAATCAGTCTTGGGTTCACCCTGAGGTTGAAGTCTCACTTCCTCCCAACCCACCATGCATAAACCCTCTCTTGTCAAATGCTTTCCTTGGAGAATGCAGTATACAGGCTGATTTGGGATGGAGGCCACAGCTGCAGGAGAGCAGGCATTCTGCTTGGAGGCAGCCAAGAGCCTGGTTTTGCTGTGAAACTGGATTAAAAACTGCCTTTCACTTTTGACCCCTCTGGATTTTTTTCATCGATGGGGACTTTCAAAGGTCTTGAGTGGGATTTCTTATTTGATTTGCCAGAAAAACAAGCCCTTTTGGAATGGATTTGTTTTGAAATGGATTTGTTCCCAGGCAATTTGCTATTGCCTGGGAAGTTGTTCACTGTGGGGATGGCTAGTGGGGAACAGATATCATTGCATCTTTTGTACAGAAAGCCCCAGGCTCATGAGGGCACAGGAGCTGGGCGGAGGGGCTGAAGCACCATAAAACAGCCAGCCAGGGATGGGGAACAGTGTGGATTGCTCCTTGGCTGGCCTGGGGAAGTAGCATGAGTCTCATCCCAATGTGGTACCTAGTAGGCCATTGGGGATGGGTTGGATTGGTGACTGACAGTCATTAAAATATTCCAAGACAGGGAGCCGGAAGGAAGCAGACTTGTCTCTTGGGCACACCCTCTGACAGCTCCAAAGCCCGGAAGTTGCATTCCTGCTAATTGTGCTGCATGCCTTTGCCTCAGTGGCTTGAGCTTGTGTCCAGAGTGTTCAAACCACCTACACACACACACAAACACACACACACACACACACACACCAAGAAACAAAGATGAATTTCTGTGGTTGTTCAGCCCAGTTTCCATGCAATGCTAGGGCCCCTCTGCAATGCCCATTTTGTACACCATCTAGCCAGCCTCTCTTTAAACATCTGTGATATAAGGGAGCTCACTGTCCACCATGGCATTGAGTTCCATGGTTAGACAACCCAGCCTATTAGGAGTGCTTCCTTAATTTGAGCTGAAATTGACCCCATCCCTTTCATACAATAGAAATTTTCAGAGAACTTGCATATAGCCAGCTGGCAGCTAAGTGTTTTTTTTTCTTCAGATGCACTGCCCCACTCCACCCCATCCTGGCCAGCCTTTAGGAGATCTTTTCAGGATCTTTGGAGGGAGGAACAGAGAATTAGGTTTATAAGTGAAGATGAGGGTTCCTTCGATTAATGGAGCCCCACCCAAATTCAAGTTGGCATTTGGGGAAGTTCAGGAGAAATTCTAGGTTAAGATAAAATCAGGGAGAGTGGATGGAAATGCAAACTATATAACTTCTTTCTTGATGAAAACAGCAACAGCCATAGGCAACAGTGTTTGTTCATCTGGGCATCAAACCCAGGAAACTACTGGCAGACATTTTTTTGTTGTTGTTGTTTTTGTTGCTCTTGTGCAAAGGAAAAAAAAAAATCTTGTCTGTTTTATTTGACTCTGGTTCAAACCAGACTATCAGAGGTTTTTGGGGTGGGAGAACTCTGATCAGGGTCATAGTCCAGAATAATACAATTCATATTTGAGTTGGCTTCCTCTTGGCAGTTATCCGATGGGATGGCTCACTGCCATCTGAGGGTCCCAATTTGGCTCAAATTTCTGATTCTAGGCAGAGCCCTGAGCCCTGCAGCTGACAGTGAGGCGGGTGGGATACCAAAACCTAAGCGAATGCAAGTTGGAGATTATTTGGGCTTTCTTCATCTTCCTGCGTGAGTTGACGGATGGAGAATTACTTTCTGCTGAAGATCCTGCCTAGTGAGATGTCCCCCGCCTACCCAGGGCTGAAAACTGCCTCGTGGAATTAATTATCAGGACAGTCCAAAACTCCCCCAGGCATGGATAGGTGGAAGCTGGAAAACTGCCCCTGTCCTTGCCACACACCTCCTGCTCTATGGAGCCAGGCAGCTGGCAAGGGAAGGGGAGATGAGCTAGCAGATTCGGGGACATCTCTTCTCAGGGTTTGGCTGCAAGGGTGTCTGGCCACTGTTTTTTGGTGAAGCTGTTAGAAATGGATTGAAATGGACTGGGTGTGGTGGTGACTCACACCTGTAATCCCAGCACTTTGGGAGGCCGAGGCAGGCGGATCACCTGAGGTCAGGAGTTCAAACCAGCCTGGCCAACATGGAGAAACTCTGTCTCTACCGAAAATACAAACATTAGCCGGGTGTGGTGGTGCGCTCCTGTAATCCCAACTACTCAGGAGGCTGAGACATGAGAATCACTTGAACCTGGGTGGAGGAGGTTGCAGTGAGCCGAGATCGTGCCATTGCACTGCAGCCTGGGCAACACAGCAAGACTTTGTCTCAAAATAATAATAATAATAAAATAAAAATAAAAAATAAACAGATTGAAACAAGGAACTGACAAACAAGTCAGTGAGATCTGAGGCCCAGCATGTTCTTGTGAGGTTCACGAGAACCTGAAAAAGCTCTGACCTTCAGATCTGGTTGACGTTACAGGCTGACAGGGTGCTGGACATGGGGGCAGCCCAGCCAGGAGGGACTCACATGTGTTCTGGATCTCAGAAATGTCAGTGATGAGTTTGCTTGCATGAGATTTTTGGTTCCCCAGAGAGGATGAGAAAACTCAGTCCCTTCAGATCCCTAAAGGGGTGTGGGATATAAGCGAAACCAGCCCACATCCCATCCTGATTTTGAGGGCCATCTGTAGCTCCGCTTCCCTGGGTCTTATTCCTGCATTCATGCCCTGGATTCTTAAGAACAACGAATAGGAGAAACACACAGAACTGATTGAGGAAAGTCACAGCATTGACAGACTCCAGGCCTAGTGTCAAGAAATGCCTACAGAAGGAAGTCAGACCCCAAAGTCTTTCCCCACCCTCAAGAAATCAGAATCAAAAGGAAGAAAACCCAAACAGCCCAAGGGACGATGGTAGGAACCGCAAAAGACCAGAAAACATCAGCTACGATAATGACCAACAATGAAACTCCTAAGATATTGTTCTGTATTACAAAAGAAGAAATTAGACTCAATTGCCCTATTATAAATTTGCTAAAAATACATATATATATATATTTTATCTGAACAGAAAAATAGACTACTCTGAGATGCGTGGACATTCTATGACATAGTCGCGCATCAGATACTTCTAGAGCCAGAAAAATGGCAACAGAAAATGCAGAGGTAACTCTTATTTCTGGGTGTAGCCAGGACTGGTTTGGGTTGCCTGGGCTGGGCGACATGAAAGCATTTGGATGCTGTCCTATAAGCAGTGATAGGTGAGGAAACATCAACTCAGGACTGGAAGCTTTCCATTGTCCTGCTGGGGTCTCAGGGGAGCCCCTTCTCCCTCCTTCCCACTCTGCAGCTACAAAAAAAGTCCTTTCCCAAAGAAGCACGTCTGGAGGCTTTTTGCCTTGCTGTCTTTTGATTCAAAGTTACTTGAATTGAGGCTGAAAAAAGCCTGGGGTATTGTTACTTGAGATTAGTTGGTAGAGAAATAACAGGAGAGAGATTAGCAATAGAGACCTGGCTTTAGTGGCCCTTGTCCGTGGTGAATTTTAAATATCCCCTTGTCCATGGAACTAGACACTCCAGCTGGGACTGGAGCAAGACAGAAATATACAATAGTTACAAATATCAACAATACATTACAGTTTTACAGAAGAGAATACTGTTGTTTTTCTCCTTAGAAACATGGATCTTATTAGGAGAAAGGGCAGAGACGAGGCTACAGTTACCAAGACACATGGAGAAGCTGGGAATCAGTTTGAAAAAGTTTGTGTCACCAGCAGTTTTCAGGGGCAAGCTGGGTGGGTTAAAAGAAATGGCCTCCTCAGGATTTTGTCGTTTTTCCTTCTCACTCTTCTTCCTTCTTGATCCCCAGTCCTTTGGAGAAAGGGACTTCACGGGAACAAATGTTCTCTCCTCCTTTTATCTTTCCCCTTGAAGTGTGCTTAAGATAGAATTCCTAAAGAAGGCACTGAGAAATCTACTGCACCAAAGTCCTGTTGGTTTCTTTTACCCAAAGATAAAAAGGTGAATATACTGTCTCCTCCAAAGCTTCCCCACCTCTCTCACCGCCGATGGCAGACTCTCCCCTGTGTGATTGGGACACATAGCTACCTGGTCCCTAGCCCTTTCTGATAATGGTGGAAGTTGGAACGCAAGTTCAGCTGGGTTCTTGATGAGTTTCAGTGAATTCGCCAAACTGACCAGCATCCATTCGCTGCGTCCAGCTCCTAGTTCGCTTGTTTGGGTTGACTTGTTTCTTTCTGCTCTCATTGGTTCAGGAATGAATGGGAAATGGACCAGCAAGTTAAAGCAGGATTTGCCTTCAGACCATTGCTTTCCTCTTCTCTATCAAGACCTTTCTATCAAGTGAACTTCTCAGTGAAGACTCTTAGGTAGATTCCCCAGTGCGTGTGTATTCACACATGTAGGTACAGGTGGGGTGGATGCATATTAAAATTTGGATATGTTCTTTTTTAGCGGGTGGATGGGCTGGGAAAACTTATAATACTCTATTTCGAATTGAGCACAGAATAAAAGCTATACTCCCCCAATACATACACACGCAAGTAAAAGAAAAAAAAAAAAAAACCAAAAACCCAATTGAACCCAAACGGAATACTTTCTAAGGCATAGTATATGCTGAATTTCAATTATTCTGTTTCTATAAGAACTCTATAGGACTCTGGCTATGAAGCCTGAAAAGGTAGGTTCTTAATGATACTTCTGAATTCGTCCTTCAAAAGTGACTCAATAAAATGCTACTTTAAGGTCGGACAAAATACACAAGGAAGGAAGGGCCAGGTCCTACATGACCACAGAAGGCAGAAAGGGCCTTTGGTTACAAGGAGAGTTGCACCAATTGGTTTTCATTTAAAAACAAAAAAAACAAATCATTTTCAATCTGTACACTTCTCATCTGCTTCAACCAACAAATGAAATGCCTTGACTGGAAGAAGGGGTGGTAAGTTCCTTCTCAATATATATGGCTATATTGAAACATGTTCACTTTCCTGATATGTAAAATAGACTATATTATCATTATTATTAATTTTTACAGATAGCATCAGCTCTAAAAATATCTGAATTGGAAATCACAACTATTTACTTTTATCAAAAAGCATTTGTTTTTTTCCCTGAATTTTCACATTTGTGCTGATGGTGGACATTAATGGTGATGAAAACAAAGAAGAGACATGTGAGATGGTTGGCGGAGAACTGTCCCACAGTCGTTCCTCAAGAGGCCCCCAGCTCAGACTGCGTGTTCAGCAAAGTGTTCTGGGAATGCTGCTTCCTCTGCCTGGCACAGGACGCCCTCACACTCTCCCTGCCCCTAAGTCCCTTTGTAGTTGCTGCTTGAATACTCTGAAGATACCTAGGAAGAGTGACGTTCTCGTTTTCTTTGTTAATGCAGCAAAGAACAGGGCTGCACCCTCTTGGGGGGGTCCACAGTCTCTGGAGATGCTGAGAAGTGTTATGAATTGGGTTTGTATACAGCAGAGAAGACGTATTTTTAAGGGTGGTGGAATGATCCCATCTCATCATACGTGTGGCAGGTGGCTCAACCTTATGCCTTATGTATGAAGGGCAGGCAGAACAGCTCCATGATATTTGTGTACTGAGAGGTGAATCATGCCATTGTACTAACAGGCAGACCAGCAACAGATGATATTGAGACTTAAGACTAGGTGAACCAATACTATATCTTTCTTCCATTGGGAAGACATATGCCTGTTACTGTACTGAGGATAAGCAGAACTACACTATTGTACTTGGGACATCATCCATCAATATTACATTAAGAGAACAACATTGTTCCATTGTACTACAGACAGGCAGACCAATAACATGTCATCTTTACTGACAGGTGAGCCAACACTATAGCATTGTATTCATCAGTGGTTCAACCCAATGCCACTGTACTGAGGAACGGCCAACAACACCATGCTGTTGGACTAAAAGCAGGCAGGACAATGCCAGGTCATCAAACTAGGACAGGAAAACCAACACCAAGAAATACACCAGAACCACTCAGGATGCACACAAATACTTATTGCTTTTGTCTGTACTGGCTGCATCGATGGCTGCAGGAAGGAGAGTTGAGCTTTTAGTACAGACAGTGACACTGAAAAACCAATAGCTGGTTGACAAGAAAGAGAACAAAGTAAAACACCCAATGTCCAACTGTCACTGCGTCCTTTTGAGATGTGCATGTCTCCTGTATACTCGACTTCATGAGAGGCCCCACCCAAGGGGCAAGAACCCCTCCTGACCCATGAGGGTTAAGGGAAGGCTTCAGAGGGGCGGGGAAGGAGCCCACAGACTTTGATATGGCAGACAGTAATACCAGCACAATATTACCCACGGTGGCCAGAAACAGGCAGGTAGCAACAATCCAACTACAGTCCCAACAATTGGCCCATGGGAAATAGTGCTTGTTTTAAAGTGCAAGATGTTGACACTGTCCCTGGCAGAACCTATTTTTGAAAACATAAAGTGCTTTTATTTTACCTTTTTTTTAACTTGAAAACCACAGAAAACAAAACAGAATTTCTATTATAGTAGGTACTTTCCTTGCTGCAGCAGGAATTATTCAGTCTGAACTGGGCATTTCAATGCGGGGTATTTTTTTCCTTTCATTTTTGCAAGTAAAAAAAAATCATATTTTTATACTGTTCTTCAGTAACACACAGTCTCTTTGAATAAACTATTTCTTTTGCATATTTGACACTTGCATATCTTTTGAGTCTACACTAGTGATGTAAAGAAAGCGTGTTCCTCCTCCAACCCTAAAGCAATGCTCTGAGTTCATGCTGTTGGCTGGGTTCCCACCTTCTGAACCCTTCCCAGATTGCCAGGGGGCAATTAGAATTGAGTACAAGTGGTGCAACTCACCCTGATGGTATCTCAAAATAAAATATCAGGTACTACGGAATACTGAAGTCAATGAAGACATTTGAGTAAGGGTTTTGAGCTGGGATCGTGGCTTATGGCGCAGAGACTTCCCCGTGACCAATCATTCCCTGTAGCTGTCTAACAGTGGAATCCATCCAGGAGGTGATGGACAGGTGTTCCTAGGGGTGGCTGGGCAACATTCAATACCAAATTGGTCAACCCACTCTTTCAACACCAGCCGCTTGTTCCAGCATCCTTCTCCAGCTGAAGCCAGGAGGATTGGAAATGTTGCCCTCCAAGGCTGAGATGGAAAGCCATGAGAGAAGAATGGGGAGTATGTGGCCTCAGTCCTGTCTAAAGTGGTGGTAGTGGTGGCTGTGAGTTACACTCATGTCATCTCCCAAAAAGGGCAATAGAGTTGTTACAAGGAGGTGCTGTGCCCTATGGCTTGGCCAACTTCATGCTGATGGACCTGTCATGGCTCTCAAGGTCTTAGGGAGCCTTCTCTGGAGTCTCTCTTCTCTCTGAGGGCTTTACAGGGCCTTTCTGTTTCAGAGTTCATGCAGAAAAGCTCTGTGGCAGGTAAGCTGGACAGCTCTCCTCTTTGGACCTCACCCAAAAGTCTCTCCTCCAAGGTGGGGCAGTTCAGATGCTCTGGTCTCGTGTGCTTCCATGGGCTCCTCCCCCTGGCAACACACGGACGTCAGGGGAGATGTGGTTTTCAAGTTTACACTTTTCCTGACCACTGGGGCCTTTTCCAGTCAATGCTTCTGTGGAGTAAATACAGTTCTGCCTTAAGAACTTAGGGGAGGTGGGTAAAGGGGAGCTTTCAAAGTGGTTTTTCTCCGATCGTGTCCCTGTGCTGAACTTCGGACTGGTGCTCCCAGGGAGGCTTTTAGGGGGGCTGGAGTCCACACTGTAGAGCAGCTGCCCCTCATCATCTGTGTCTGCGTCAATGTACTGGTGGACACCCGCCTCAAAGTTGAACGCTATTGCTGTGTGTTTCTCAGGAGACCGGGGGGGTGTCTTAGCACTTGCTGTGGTGTAGATTGAGGACTCTGGGCTCAGCACAGCCTTGTCCAAAAGTGTGGCACACTCCAGTCCAGCGACAGCAGCTGCAGCACTCCCCCGGTTCCTAAGAGGGTCGTGGTACATCCCTAGAACGGGGAGGAGTGGACTGGGGTCGCCCTCCATGAAGTTGACTTTAAGTCCTCGGAGCTTCAAAGGGTTGTTATTTTTCATGGAACTCTTGGGGCTCTCAATGAAGAAACTAGAGTGCTGGCTGGCATCAGGGCTGGGGTTGGCCTCCACGAACCTACCACCACTGGCACCCAGAGCTCCCCGCCAGCCTACTTCTGGGGCTGTGCTGCCCCCAGTCTTGCTGGGGAGTGATGTCAAAGGGCTGTGGGAGAATCTGGTGGCCTCAGGGAAGTCTGTGGCACAGCTAATGAAGCTATCAATACTCGACATACTTCGCATGTCGATGACCCCTTCTGTGCGAGTGGGCAGAGGGGCTACGGGGCTAGGGATACTCTCCATTTCAAGTTCTTCCTTTGGTTTGCTCTGTGCTGCTGACTCCTTGGTATTGAGGATGGGTTGGGATTGGGTCTTGGCCATCTTATTGTACATGTCTTCCAACTGCTGAACGTTCAGGTGCTGAGGACTAGAAGATGATCTGGCTTTTTCAGGGGATCCCTGCTCCTTAGTTTCAAAGGACTTACTTGAACTGGTTTCAGACAGTGTTCTCTTTGTCCATTTCCATTTGTTAGGAGACAAGTGGTTATCTTGTACTTTGTCTTTCTTACCCATATTCTCCCCATTTTTCTCAACCACAATGTCCATCATCTCAATGCTCCGGGCAAAAGCATCCTTCATGTTCATGGATACGATGCTGCCATTCCTCTTGGCTCTCTCCAGAGCCTCTCGCCGTTTGATTGCTTTCTCCTGTCTCTTCTGCTCCTTATAGAACTCAGAGAAGTTATTGACAATGATGGGGATGGGAAGAGCAATCACCAGGACTCCTGCAATGCAGCAGAGTCCCCCAACAATTTTCCCCAGGAGAGTCTTGGGGTAGATGTCTCCATACCCAACAGTAGTCATGGTGATGGTGGCCCACCAGAAAGAGGCTGGGATGCTTTTGAACTTGGTGTCGTCCTCATCCTTCTCAGCAAAGAAGACAAGGCTGGAGAAGATCATAATGCCCATGGCGAGGAAGAGGATGAGCAAGCCCAATTCATTGTAGCTCCTCCGCAAAGTGAAGCCCAGGGACTGGAGGCCAGTGGAGTGGCGTGCAAGCTTAAGGATGCGGAGAATTCGCATGATGCGGAAGATCTGGACCACGCGGCGGACATTCTGGAATTGCAGCACGCTCTTGTTGGATTCAGTGAGGAAAATGGTGACATAGTACGGCAGAATGGCCAACAAGTCAATGGCATTGAGTGGGCCCTTGAAGAACTTCCACTTCTTGGGCGAGGAGAGGAACCGCAGCAGGTACTCCATGGTGAACCATGCGATGCACACAGCCTCCACGTGGGCCAGCTGGGGGTTGTCTGTGGACTGGCCGAACTCATCGAGGCTCTGTAGCTCAGGCAGCGTGTTGAGGGACAGGGCAATGGTGGAGAGGACGATGAACATGATGGAAATTATGGCAAGGATCTGTGAGGAGAAGAGAGTGGGATTTAGTTATCAACCACCTCACAGGATGATCATCATAACACCCTGGATCTACAGGGCACTCCTCAATGTTCAAGAGCATTTTCACATCTCACTAGTCATTTAATGAGCCAAAAAGAGAATTTGTTGTAATCCATTTATTGTCCAGATGTGGAAACCAAGGCCCAGAGAAATGAGATGTTTTAAAGCTATCAGCAAGCCCAGGGTTCAAACATACTTTTTCAGATAGTAACCATTTTATGGGCCCTGAAACACTGCATTCTCTGTTGCAACGACTCGACTCTGTAGCTGTAGCATAAAAGTAGCCTTGGATAATACATAAATGAATGGGCATAGCTGTGTTTCAATAAAACTTTATTTACAAAAACAGACAGTAGACCGAATTTGGCCTGTGAACCATGATTTGCTGACTTCTGATCTAGACCAGTGGCTCACACTGGGTGGGGAACTACCTTCACGGAGATGATACTAATGGTAATAGCTATCCTTGATTGAGTGTTCGTTGTGTGCTAGGCACTTTCCATGAAATAGCTCATTTCATTCTTATAATAACCCTGTTCAGTGCTATTAGCTCCATTGAAGAGATGCGGACACTTGGGTTTCCACAGCTAGTAAATGGAAGGGCCAGCATTTTAACTCAGGTCTGGGTGACCCAAGAACATGAGCTCTTAAGGCTGTGTTAAAAATCGGATGTGGCTGGGTATGGTGCCTCATATCTGTAATCCTAGCACTTTGGGAGGCCTAGGCAGGAGAATCGTTTGAGGCCAGGAGTTCGAGTCTAGCCTGGGCAACATAGTGAGATCCTGTCTCTATAAAAGAACAAAAGGAAAAAAAAATCAGATGAAAGCTAACCTTTTGCTGGAAAAATGCCTAGACATTCAAGATTTTGCAGGTAATTCCTAGAGAGGCACAGACATTCTGGGCCCATGTTAACTCTTGACTGGAACTATGTGCTTTTGAGGGCTAAAGACCTTGGCTTAGCTACCTTCGAGTGCCCTGGATCAAGAAGAGGGCTTGGCCCAGAGAAAGAGCTCAATGGATATATGTTGAAATTAATGGAATCTAGGCCAGTCTACAGACTGTGCAGAAAAGCAAACAGATGTAATAAATTTCTCTGAGGGTCTTTTTTTTTTTTTTTTTTCCCAAAAAATACAAATCCAATCACACTACTCCTTTGCTTAATAAATCTCCAGGGCTCCTCATGAAAAAATCCAACCCCCTAAACCTGTCTATTGGGTCCCCTATACCTGTCTTACTTTTGTAGATTTTTTCCTTTCTCTTCTGAGCCTGCTAAGTGGGAAGGGGGGGCCTGGTCACCATGGTTGTATTATTTGATCCTGGCTGCCACTGATCAGAGCACAAAGTTTGGATAAAAAATCCAGGTGGAGCCAATCTGTACACTGGGGCTTAGCCAACCTACCTTTGAGAAACTGGAGCTCAGGAACCCAGGCAGTGAGTGGGTTACAGGAGAGTGAGTCCCTGAATTAAATGTTAAGTAGAATCTAGGGTTGAATCAGCTTCATGATAAGCCCAATCCTCAAGCAACTGTCTCCCAAATGTAGGGGACAGAGATGCCATAAAAAACATTAAAGAAAGCTGAACCTTAGCCTAGGCATTGGTGGCTTACATTTGTAATCCCAACACTTTGGGAGGCTAAGGTGGGGGGATTGCTTGAGCCCAGGAGTTTGAGACCAGCCTGGTCAACACAGTGAGACCCTGTCTCTACAAAAAATAAAACATCTGCTGGATGTGTTGGCACATGTCTATAGTTCCAGCTACTTGGAAGGCTGAGGCGGGAGAATCTCTTGAGCCCAAGGAGGTTGAGGCTGCCGTGAGCCATGACTACACCACTGCACTCCAGCCTGGGTGACAGAGAGAGAAACCCTGTCTCAAAAGAAAACAAAAGAAAAAGGAAAAAAAAGAAAGAAACGAAATTAGCCGGGCATAGTGGCCGCACCTGTATTCCCAGCTACTTGGGAGGTGAGGCAGGAGAATCGCTTGAACCCGGGAGGCAGAGGTTGCAGTGAGCCGAGATCGCACCACTGCACTCCAGCCTGGGCGACAGAGTGAGACTCCATCTCAAAAAACAAACAAACAAGCAAACAAACAAACAAACGAAACAAAAGGAAAAGACAAAGAAAGCTGAACCTTCAAGAAAAGCAAGAGAATGAAGGGAAGGTGCAGATGAAGGAGGAGTGAGGACCACAGGAGGGCCATAGCAGGGTGCAGAGGGCAGCAGTTAAGAGCTGAGGCACTGGTGTCAGCCTGTTTGAGGTTCAAGCCTCAGCTCTCTGCCATTTCCTTACATTAAGCAAGTTATTTAACCTCTCTAAGCCCCAGTTTCCTCATCTAGAAAATGGGCTGATAACAGTATCTACCTCAGAGAACTGCTGTGAAGATGAAATGTGTTAGCACAGGCAAAATACTAGGACAGCTTCCAGCAGCACATGGTGAGTGTCTAATAGACGCCAGCTGTCATCACAGGGGAAATCTCAGCCCACATCACCCCATCCACTCAGATCACCCAGCCTTGGGGTGGCCCAGTCTCGGTCTTTGCCTCCTGTCCTTGTTCTGAGACTGTCTGCTGTATCCTGTAAGTCAACCCAATGCTGCATGGGTGAGTGTGAGGGGTTTCTGGCCCTGCAATGAATCCCCAGTAAGGACACATGGTTGTCAAGTCCTTCTCATTTTGACTCTGACCCCTCTCTCTGGCCACTCCTGCCATGGGTTCTCAAAATTCACACTCCTCTAGTCACACACTATCATCGGTCAATTCTGTATGCCTAAGCTTCTTGCTCGCTGTCTGGTGAATTCCAATCCATCTTTTCAAATCCAGCCCACGCGACTCCTTCCCTCTGGAGTTCTTGCTTTCCCCAGGCAGGATTGACTGCTCCATCCTTGGGTTTCCTCACCATTTTACCATACCTTGGGGATACTTACCACTCATATCCCCTCACAGGTGTGCACGTGTGCGTGCGTGCGTGTGTATGTGTGCGTGTGTGTGAGTGCACGTGACTGAGTGTGCCTATTGCTGCTCAGAATCGGTCAGCACTGGGAGGATGGGGATGGGTTCTGAGGTTTATCTGTGGGCCCCCAGCACCTAACCCAGGGCGAGACACCTAACAGGCGCTCCCCAAGTATTTGTCGGCTGTTGCTCAAGTTCATGAAGCTACAAGTACAAGGGTCAGGACCAGAATTCAGTTGTTGTTGTTGTTTTGGGAGACAGTGTCTTTCTCTGCTGCCCAAGCTAGAGTGCGATGGTTTGATCACAGATTACTGCAGCCTCAAACTCCCATGCTCAAGCAATTCTCCCACCCCAGCCTCCCAAGTAGCGAGGACTACAGGAGAGTACAAGCAAGCCCAACTAATTTTTAACTTTTTTTGTAATGATGGGGTCTCACTTTGTTGCCCAGACTGGTCTTGAACTCCTGGGCTCAAACTATCCTCCTGCCTTGGCCTCCCAAAGCACTGGGATTACAGGTGTGAGCCACTGCACTGGCCCGGGAAATATTTCTTGGTCATCTACTCTGCGTGAGGCACTAGGCTGGACACTGGGGATGCCACAGGGGGCAAGAAAGTGCTGGTGCCCTGATGGGCCAGCTCTGAAGATGAAAGGGAATGTTCCGAGGTGTGGTGCCTCCCCAGCCTCAGGGGTTCTGTAACTTCTGATTTTTTTTTCTGTAGTTAAGTCTGACACATCCTATGTTTGAAAAAATAGGTTTTGAGTTTCTTGAATTGCACCCATTGAAAAAGAAAGATTCTGTAATATTTTATAAAATGAAATGTTTGAGGCCGGGTGCGGTGGCTCATACCTGTGATCCCAGCACTTTGGGAGGCCAAGACAGGTGGATCACCTGAGGTCAGGAGTTCAAGACCAGCCTGGCCAACGTGGTGAAACCCCATTTCTACTAAAAATACAAAAAATTAGCCAGCCATGGTGGCAGGCGGCTGTAATCCCAGCTACTCGGGAGGCTGAGGCAGGAAAATTGCTTGAACCCGGGAGGTGGGGGTGGCGGTGAGCCAAGATCATGCCATTGCACTTCAGCCTGGGCAACAAGAGTGAAACTCTGGCTCAAAAATAAAATAAATAAAATAAAACGTTTGATATATACAAAAATAGACCTAATTTATATGTAATTTATGAACCATAATCAAACGAACACCTAGAAACCACCACCCAAATGGAGAGACAGAGCAGGCAGCAGTAACACTGACACTTCCTTTGTGTCCTTCCCACCTCCAGAGATAACCTCTGTGTGCAGTTTTTCATCCCTTGGTTTCTCTGTATGATTTTCAATAAGAATGTATGGGTCCCTAAATTGTCATTTTGTTGTGCTATTATTATTGTTTTTTTTTTAAGAGATAGAGTCTTGCTGTGTGGCCCAGGCTGGAGTGCAGTGGTGCAATCACAGCTCGAATGCCTAGGCTCAAACGATCCTCCCGCCTTAGCCTCCCAGGAAACTTGTACTACAGGCACGTGCTACCATGCCTGGCTATACTGTGTAGAGATGGGGTCTTACTATGTTGCCCAGGCTGGTCTTGAACTCCTGGCCTCAAGCAATCCTCCCACCAGGGCCCACAAAGTGCTAGGATTACAAATGTGAGCCACTGCTCCTGGACTTCCCTCAGTTTTGACCCTATACTGTATGTATTTTGCTACTTGTATCACTCTTTCCTTAATGGTAAAAACAAAAAATCAAAAAAGCCCACTCACCTTCTTTGTTTCATTTTAGCTTTATTCTAAGAAATAATATGCAAAATTGCTGATTTTTCATGCCAGGGCTATATGTATTAAATATTCACCAAAATAAATATGTGATTGTTGGAATAACATCTTGGCAGCACACTTTTTAGTGCTCCTGTATTGAGGTGAGGAGTGTGGGTCCTGGAGTTGAAATTCTAGCTCTTGCCATTCATTGGTGGGATGACCTTGGGCATCCAAATGTTCACTGCCTCAGTTTCCTTATTTGTAAAATGAGGACATACTAGTGGTTTTTAAGGGGATGATTTTTACTCCTAGGGGACACTTGGCAATTTTGGCAGAAATTTTGGTCGTTACAACTGGTGGGAGGGGTGCTCCTGACATCTTGGGGGTGGAGGTCTGGGATGTCACTAAATGCCCTACAATGCACAGGACAGCCCCCATGGCAAAGAATGATCCAGCCCGAAATGCCATCAGTACTGAGGTTGAGAAACTCTGGGACATGCCAATAGTCAGCCCCTCACAATTGTGGAGTTGGGGACACGGACTGGGTCAGAGTGGGCAGTCAGTGGGCTTTGGGCTGAGCCCTACAGGAAGCTGCTCTTGTCTGGTGACTTCTGGCAGGAGGGCGCCTGCACAGTGAGGAATGGATTCCCGGGGAATCTGTTCCTTTAAGAGCTGGGAGGTCCTATTTTCCCCCAGAGGCTAGCAGGGGAAGCCTGCTTTGGTTTCTAACCCCTAGACAACTCCAGAGAAGGCCCACATAATTCATGTTCTGCTGACAGATGCACGAATTATGCACCCAGCTATTGTACAGACCTAAGGCAGGCACCCACTTTGTACTGAGACTGCCCTCCCTCTCCCCACCCCTCAGCCCAAGGAGACCTAGGAAACGAGCAAAGCAGGGGCAGGGGCCCTACTGGACCCCAAGGTGTCGGGGGAGGGGGGAGTGCCTGCTGCCCAGGGTTGGGTTGGGAGGTTCGAAGCACACCTGGCGTCTGTCTGTGTGAATGTGCATCACACAGCATGTGCGGTAATGCAGTGTGGGGGGTCTCCCTTGACCCACTCCTCCTGGCCCCACCTGTGAGACTTTTTTCTTTTCCAGACTCAATGAGGCCCTTAGAGTTAGGGCCACACTTCCTGCCTGGGGAACTTCCCAACGTGAGTTAAGCCCTCTGTGCCTCAGTTTCCCCATCTGTAAGAGGGGGATCATTGCAAGACTGCAGTGAGAATTCAATGAACTCAAAATGCCCTTAGCTAGTGGCACAGTTACTTTAAACTTTAATAGTATTTATCTCTCCACATTTCTTTACATTTATTTATAAGCTGATTTTGGACTTGAGTTTGAGTCCCAGGGCTATTAATCCCCAGCTGTGTGGCTTTGGACAAGTCACTCCCCCTCTCTGAGCCTCTGTTTCCTTTTCTCTAAAATGAAGATGACGGTAACTGAGCACTTACCACCTAAAAGCCACCTAATATATAATATTATTAAACTATTACTCAGGGCCAGGCATGGTGGCTCACCCCTGTAATCCTAGCACTTTGGGAGGCCGAGGTGGGCGGATCACCTGAGGTCAGGAATTCGAGACCAGCCTGGCCAACATGGTGAAACCCATCTCTACTAACTATACAAAAATTAGCTGGGTGTGGGGGCGCCTTTAATCCCAGCTACTTGGGAGGCTGAGGCAGGAGAATCACTTGAACCCAGGAGGCGGAGGCTGCAGTGAGCTGAGATCGAGCCACTGCACTCCAGCCTGGGTGACAAGCGGGAAACTCCGTCTCGAATAAATAAATTATTATTCAGATAATTTATGGTCAACCCCACCCCTAACCTCTTACTGGTTGCTTTTGGAACCAGGAGTAGGTGTATAGACCCCAGTGACTGCCTAAGGCAGCATGCATCCTCTAAACAGCTTGTGGACCCAGATGGACTGTGTTGATTTGGTTTCTGGGATAAGCCCCAGGAGTGGGGAACTGGCCACCACCTGGGAGTCCTCCCGGCCCCAGCTCAGGCCTGGACAGGCCTCTGCTTTTCTGGGATCTGAGCCCAGTTGGGCTTGGCAGAACTCCAGGAACCCGGGGAGCAGAGGCAGGAGCCAGTACCAGAGACTGGGAGGCTGTCCTCAAATTCCCTGTGAAGAGGTTCTGGATCCTGGAGCCTACCTGTCTGCACCAAATGGGAGAGGGGGCTTTGGTCCTCTGGGGGGAAAGACTGGCAGGTGGGGATCCCCAGGGTGGAATCCAGGAGTGCTGGAGCCAGGCCCTCCTCATCCTAATTGTCGACTCTGGTGGTTGATCACAGAGAGGCCTACGGACTGTTTATCGTGGCCTCTGCACACTTCCCTGCTGTTCCAGGAATGTGGATGAGGCACAGACTGTCCCTGCAGAAAAGGGCTCAAGCTCCCCGCTGGGAAGATGAGGAAACTCAAGCAGAGAACGGAAGAGACTTGCCCACACAGCCCATTGCGGTCAATACTGTTCAGTAACACTAGAAGATTTGGCAAGCTGGAAGCTGTACCTAGTGTTTAGGGCTTGCAAATTGCTCTTCATAAATATGCAGGTTTATAGCTGCAGTATTCGTAATAATCCCACAGTGGAAACAACCCAAATGTCCATCAACTGATGAGTGTATAAACAAAATGCAGCTATCCATACAATGGAATATTCTTCATCCATAAAAAGGAATGAAGTGCTGATATTTGCTACAACACAGATGAACCATGAAAACATTATGATAAGTGAGAGAAGTCAGACACAAAAAGCCACTTATATGATTCCACTTATATGAAATGTCCAGATAAAGCAAATCTATAGAGACAGAAAGTAGGTCAGTGGTTGCCAGGGTGGGGGATAGGGATTAACAGTTAATGAGCATAAAGGATCTCATTCGGATGAAAATGTTCTAAAAACTGATTTAGGGCAAAGGCTGCACAACTTGGTAAAATTTAATAAAAATTATCGAATTGTACGCTGGAAATGGGTGCGCATTGTATGATATGTAAAGTAAAGCCTCAATAAAGTTATATAAAAAGTTGCTTTCCGGCCAGGCGCGGTGGCTCAAGCCTGTAATCCCAGCACTTTGGGAGGCCGAGACGGGTGGATCACGAGGTCAGGAGATCGAGACCGATCCTGGCTAACCACGGTGAACCCCATCTCTATAAAAATACAAAAAAAAAAAAACCTAAGCCCGGGCGAGGTGGCGGGCGCCTGTAGTCCCAGCACTCGGGAGCTGAGGCAGGAGAAATGGCAGTAAAACCCGGGAGGCGGAGCTTGCAGTGAGCTGAGATCCGGCACCCTGCACTCCAGCTGGGCGACAGAGCAAGACTCGTCTCAAAAAAAAAAAAAAAAAAAAAAAAAAAAAAAGAAGTTGCTTTCCATAAAGAGAAGCCCATTGCTTTTCTTTTCTTTCTTTTTGAGAGAGTCTTGCTCTGTCACCCAGGCTGGAGTGCAGTGTCGCAATCTTGACTCACTGCAACCTCCGCCTCCCGGGTTAAAGCGATTCTTGTGCCTCAGCCTCCTGAGTGACTGGAATTACAGGTCACCATGTCCAGATAATTTTTGCATTTTTAACAGAGATAGGGTTTCACCATGTTAGCCAGGCTGGTCTTGAACTCCTGACCTCAGGTGATCCACCCACCTTGGACTCTCAAAGTGTTGGGATTACAGGCTTGAGCCACTGCACCAGGCCGTTTTTCTTTTTTCTTTTTTTTTTGAGACGGTATCTCACTCTGTTGCCCAGGCTGGAGTGCAGGGCTGTGATCTTGGCTCACTGCAGCCTCAACCTCCCTTTTTGTATTTTTTGTAGAGATGGGGTTTTGCCACGTTGCCCATGCTGGCCCATTGCTTTCCATCCCCACAACACATGGATAGTTCAAAGGAGAGAATAAGAAGCTGAGCAAGCCACAGAGCTGCTGTAAGCCCTGCAGCGACTCCCCATTCTCTCAGTTAAGTTCCAGTTCCTGTGCATTTAGTTGGCATGTGCTTATTGAGCACTTACTAAGTGCTATGCTAGTTGCTGAGGGTGCTGCATGAATAAGAAAGAAAATTTCCTAGCCTCACAGAACTGGTAGGGAGAGGCAGACCAAAAAAACCCAAAAATGTAAACCAGGAAAGAGGCAAGGTGATGTCAGATAGTGTTAGGTGCTGTGAGTTATTGAGAAAAGCAAACCAGGGGGATCGATGGAGAAGCGCTAGGGGTGTCCACAGGAGGCCGAGTGGTCAGGGCAGGCCTTTCTTAGGAGGTGTCTGGTTGCTGAGACTTAAAAATAAGGAGTGTGTGTCATTCAAAGATGCGAACAGTCTAGGCAGAAGGCACAGCACGTATGAAAGCCTTGGGTGGGAATAAGCCTGGTATATCAAGCAACCCAAAGAAACTCAGTGTGGCTGGGGCTGCATGAGTGAGAGCGGGAGAGCTGGGTGAGCCTGATGAGATCTGAGGAAGAGATTTGGGTTTTATATTAAGATCACCTTTCTTCTCTCTCCTGACTATTTCCCCTATTCCCACTGTATTCCACACTGAATCCCGGATAAACTACTTACAGTTGCCAAACTACACTACCATGGGTGCTTGCAGCTCTGAATCTTTGCTGTTCCCTCTGCCTGGAGTACCCTTCCTCCTACTCCAAACCCACTTCTCCTGGCTGCCTATTCAGGCCTCGGCTTTGGGGCCACTTGCCCCAGCGAGCCCTCTCTGGGCCGCCGGTCTGCATTGGGTATATCAGTTCTTTGAGCTCCCACAGCCCCTGCGCATCTCTGATCACAGCCTTGATGCTGCTGAGCTGAAATTGTTTTCTCCTTTCTGTCCCACACTAAAGTGTCAGCTCCATAAGGGCCTGGACTGGGTCGGTCTTGTCCACTGCCGTGTCCCCAGCTGCTGAAACAGTGCTTGGTACAGACGGGAGCTTCTTATATAGCTCACAAATGAACGAACAAGCGGATAAAGAAAACCGAGGCTCAGAGAATGAAGCGGCTTTTCCAGAGTCTCGCAACTTGTAAGCGGTAGTTCCAGACGCACAGACTTGAACTCAGGTCTGTGGTCTCCCCAAGACATTTTCAAGGACATAGGAGGAGGCGGCTGCTGGCCCATCAAACCTTCGGTCCTTTTATGGTGCTTCCGCTTCCCCCAGCTTTAAGTGGGGATTACAGCTGGGGAGTTTTAATTAGAAGGGTCACTGGTGCAGATCCGATTAAGGGGATTGGGAGCAGTCTGATGGGGTTGCCCGCATCCCCTATAGGCAGTGGCTCCTGGCAGAGGATTGGTGAGACATTGGAGTCAGGAGCCTGCAGGGGGCGCTCGTGGGCTCAAAGGGACAGGAATCCTGTGCTTGTACAACAAAGGATGAAGGCAGAGGGCTTTGCCATGAGAAGAAAACAGTCACAAAGATGGAAAGAGGACGCAGGGCCACTGTGGAGGGCGCCCTAGCCCTTATACCCCAGAGGCTTTGCTGCTGGGAAGTTTATTTTTACTCGGTTGACTGAGTTTCAAAATTGGGAGATTTTACGTAAAAATCCAGATTTTCAGATTCTTTTGGAAAATTAGATGCCCTGTCTTCACTCAACCTGCAGTCCCAGTGGCAACCACTGGCTGGAGCTAAGGAATAGCAACCCCTTGGGACAGGGAACCGGCTGCCCAGTGTGCCACAGGCCCTTCACCTGTTTTGTGATCTGTGTCTGCAGGCAGCTGGGTTTGCAGTCACTGACCCACCTGAGGCGATAAGATAACACCTGCCATAGGGTATGAAGAACCTTCTGGACAAGATCTGCATCGGACTCCGCAAACCAGGAACATGGGGGTCACACGTGCTATACCCTGCCCTATCCTGTTTCCCCATACCCAGGAGTCAGGAGTCAGGAGTCAGGAGCCTGCGGGGGGCAGGCTAAGAGCTAAGAAGGATGAGCAGGAAGTAACCAGGCAGAGTGAAGGGAAAAGCATTCCAGGCGGAGGGAACAGTGTGGGAAAGGCCCTATGGCAAGAATATAGTGGTTGTGAAGTCTGATCAATTCCAGTTCACCAACATCTGTGCATCTGTTCCATTCTCTCCACCTGCACAGTCCCCACCCTCCCACATCAGGACTTCTTTCTGGCCTCCCCAAAACCACTCTCTGGCCCACTATTGCAAAGACCACTAGCTGTCACCAATATCTATTCTTCCCCTCTTCCATTGTCATAGAGTTTTAGCTGGACCCAGGGCTAACCAGAATAAAGACTACATCTCCCAGCTTCCCTTGCAGTTAGATGTGGCCATGTGATTAACACTGGCCAATGGAAGGTGAGCAGAAATAATGCAAGCCCTGTCTCCTTTTCCTCCTTCTTGCTGGCTGGGAGGCAGATGTGCTGGGCAGAGCTGGAGCAACTGTCTTGGATCTGAGATGGAAGCGAATCCCAGCGCTAGACTGGCCCTTTACGGAAAAAGTTTGCCAGCTCCTGGTCTGTCTCATAACATCCATCTTGTTTAAGTCACTCACTGTATTTTGGAGTCTCATTGTTACAGCCGTTTAGTCTCTCCCTGCCTAACTCTCCAGCCTTCTCTTGTTCCATGCTCCTCTCTGCCCTCTCCTCTCAGGTACATTAACCAGTAACCTTCCTCTGGTCGTTCATAATCTCCACTATCTTCTTGCCATGGGGCCTTTCCCACACTGTTCCCTCTGCCTGGAATGCTTTTCCCTTCACTCTGCCTGGTTACTTCCTACTCATCCTTCTTAGTTCAAGATCACCTGTTCAAGGAAGCCATCCTTGACCTTCCTAACCAAGTCAAATCCCAATCACAGACTCTCATAGTACTATTATCCTTCTCTTCATAACACTGTTCAAGTTGCAATTTTGCAGTAATGTCCACCTCTGCAGACTGTAAGCAGTATGAGGGCAGGGGTTATATCTGATTTTTCTCTATCTTGAATCCTTAGAGCACATAGTTGGTGCTCAATACATATCTATGCAACAAAGGATCTCATTTCATCCTGATAACAGTCCTACAGGCTGTGCTGTGCCTCCACCTGTTTTATAATTGGGGAAACTGAGGCTTAGAGGACAAATATCCAGAGGAACACTTAAGAAAATAATAGATGGCCAGGCATGGTGGTGCAGGCCTATAATCCCAGCACCTTGGGAGGCCGAGGTGGGCAGATCACTTGAGGTCAGGAGTTTGAGACCAGCCTGGCCAACAAGGCGAAACCTTGTCTTTTTTTTTTTTTTTTTGAGACGGAGTCTCGCTCTGTCGCCCAGGCTGGAGTGCAGTGGCCGGATCTCAGCTCACTGCAAGCTCCACCTCCCGGGTTCCCGCCATTCTCCTGCCTCAGCCTCCGGAGTAGCTGGGACTACAGGCGCCCGCCACCTCGCCCGGCTAGTTTTTTGTATTTTTTTAGTAGAGACGGGGTTTCACCGTATTAGCCAGGATGGTCTCGATCTCCTGACCTCGTGATCCGCCCGTCTCGGCCTCCCAAAGTGCTGGGATTACAGGCTTGAGCCACCGCGCCCGGCCAAAACCTTGTCTTTACTAAAAATACAAAAAA
>NW_016808980.1:202190-253415 GCF_001698545.2 Rhinopithecus bieti
CGGCCTCCCAAAGTGCTGGGATTACAGGCTTGAGCCACCGCGCCCGGCCAAAACCTTGTCTTTACTAAAAATACAAAAATTAGTCAGGTGTGGTGGCACATGCCTGTAATCCCAACTACTCAGGAGGCTGAGGCAGGACAATCACTTGAGCCTGCGAGGCAGAGTAGTGAGCCGAGATCGTGACACTGCACTCCAGCCTGGGCAACAGAACAAAACTCTGTCAAAAAAAAAAAAAGAAGAAGAAGAAGAAACTAGTAGAGAAAGAGTTTAAATTGATGTTTACTAGACTTTGATGCCCTTCTTTATTTTAAAAAATATATATACTTGGGACCTTTCTTATCCTAGTATCCTGGGGTCTGGCTTTTAACTTATGCCTTCACTTGAACCGTCTCCCTGAGGTAACTGCACTCTTCTTAACAAGCCCTGGGTTGGGCAACCTCTTCCTAACAGGCCAGCCAGGTTCCCATAAGTCTCTCCAAAGGCAGGAATTCTGGGAGGTGGTGATGTTACCATCTCCTGCCTACCTGAGGACAATGGTCTCTGGTGGAGGAGGAGGAGGGACTCAAAACTGATCCCTGAAGAGGGAAGAGAGGATGAGGAGGCTTGTCTCTGGAGGGGAGAAATGCAGGACAGTGTGCTCCCTGCCTGGGTGATTGCCAATTCCCTATATTTGCTGAGGACATGAGCAGTTGAGGGAGGAACTGTCAGTGTTAACTGTGATGAATGGCATGGGTCCATCCCTGTTGTTGAGAGCAACGTATTGAATGAAAAATGAGGAGTGCAGGAAGTGTTAGGCAAGGACAATGTCCCCAGGTTCTGCCAGCCACAAACCAGTTCCCTTGTCCTCTGAGTCTGGCAGGAGGGGAATTGGGGAGGGTAGTCTCTGAGAGCTTGACCAAGGTGGCTGGGGTTGCTAATAGAAGCTAATTATGTGAGTCTGGAGAGATGCTGGGGTTAGGTGCTACTCTGGCTAATGTCAGAATAATGGCTCTGCGAGTGGTCTTTTTTTGAGAATAGCCAGATTTTCTGGTTAATGTCCAATCTACTTTTTGAAAGAGACATTTGGGTGGCTTAACAATAGATCTTTCTCATCTATTATGAAATTATAGCAGTTTAGTCTCACTAGAGATTCATATTGAGGTGAAATGGACATGTGGGTAGTCTGGAGACTTACTTTTTTTTTTTTTTTTTTTTTTTTTTGAGACGGAGTCTCGCTCTGTCGCCCAGGCTGGAGTGCAGAGGCCGGATCTCAGCTCACTGCAAGCTCCGCCTCCTGGGTTCACGCCATTCTCCTGCCTCAGCCTCCCGAGTAGCTGGGACTACAGGCGCCCGCCACCTCGCCCGGCTAGTTTTTTTTTTGTATCTTTTAGTAGAGATGGGGTTTCACCGTGTTAGCCAGGATGGTCTCCATCTCCTGACCTTGTGATCCACCCGTCTCGGCCTCCCAAAGTGCTGGGATTACAGGCTTGAGCCACCGCGCCCGGCCGAGACTTACTTTTAATTCTGGCTGGGCATCCTTAGGCAAGTGTCATCACATCTCTGATCTTTCTCATGCAGGATCCACTGACAGTCTAATGGGTCTCCAGTACAGTTCCTTTCTAGGTGGCAAGGATCTAGTGGCTCTACCATCTCAATAGGTGGCCTCCAGTCTTGCCAAGGCAGAGGACGGGACAGTGTGGACAAGTCACACTTGCTCTTAAATGCCTGCACCCAAAAGTGATACACATAATTCCCTCCCTCAACAGTGAGGCCTCTGGTGTCTTACTGTGTCCTCCAGGGAGACACAGTAAGTGCTTTGAAACTTACAAAATGCTTTATAACAGGCTAAGGAGATGGTCCCCAGTATGGGTGTGTGCACAATAGAATACACTGGAGTGCAGAAACAAATGATTGGCATTTCTACCCTTTACTATAAAACAAACAAACAAAACAAGAAATCAAGTTTTCCTGATGTTAAGTCCACGAATTAACGTCGGGATCTTTGTTCACTCTGTATGTCAGGCAGACTTGGAGAAAGGAGAAGTGCCCTGGGGGAAGAGTAGTGGTGCTTCAGCTTAGCGGGGTCGGCAAGGAAGCCGGCACATTTTTGTTTGATGGCCACAATGCCACGTACGTGTGTCTGGGGTGGATAAACTTCTAGCACTCATGGGTGTCTGGTTCCAGTCTTCTTCCTGGGCATAATGTCTATTTCCTCGAGGCAGTAGGGCGGAGATATCTGGTTCTCCATGGGCTCTGTGTGGATACTGGCAGAGGCATTTAAGAGTGGGTGTGAGTTCTTCACATGCAAACTTTGATGGGTAAAGTCAAGAGATTGTGGATTTGTTCATTATTGTAGCACAATCTATCATCTTCTCACTAATGCATCTGGTCGAGTCAGGTTACAGATTCTATTCTCTGACTTTAAGCTAACTAGTCCTCTCAAGACAAGGATGAATGGCTTACAAAGATCCTGGAAAACGGGCATGGTGGCTCACACCTACGATCCCAGCACTTTGGGAGGCTGAGACGGGAGGATCACTTAAGGCCAGGAGTTCGAGACCAGCCTGGGGAACATAGTGAGACCTTCCCTCCCTCCAATCTTTAAAGAAATAAAAATAAAACATAAAGATCCTGGTAAAGCCACAAGAGTTTGGGGTAGTATTAGTAATGGCAACACAGGAGAACATCAAGACAGTGGCTGAACTGAAGCTTCCCCCACCCGGTGGTCCGAGCCCTTTGGCAGTGACAGCACGAAGTTAAAAATAATGATGATCTCATCAGATCTGACAAGAGGTTGGCCAGAAAAGGGTTGAAATGATCAGGAAGACTCTTTGTATGTGAATTTTCATCTGCTCTCTTTTACAGTGAGCCCTATTTTCATTCATTCATCAAAGAAAGAAGGCAGGATAAATGAAATTTGATAAGGAATGAACGAGCTGGATCCAGGGGGAGGGAGGCAATAGAATGTGTTGGTTAAGAACTGGGACTTACATTTTCAACTGTTTCCTAATTTTCCAGCTGTGAGGCCTTGGATAAGTTTCTCAACCTCCCTGAGCCTCCATTTCTTCATCTGTGCAACGGGGACCACCAGGGTTCCTCCCTCACTGGGTTGTCATATGGGAATAGAATGCATGTGGTACCTGGCATGCAATAAGGCCTCGATGAATGTCAGATGTTCGTTTGTTTCAAAGCCATGAGGAGTACTTCGCCTCTATCAGGAAGACCGATCTGATGGCGGGAGCTGTTACAATGAGCTATTGTTGTTATTCAATGGAGGGAGGCCAAAGAGAAGGGTGGAATCAGCAAGACCTGGGATCAAATCTTGCCCCTGACATTTACTGGCTGTTTGAATTTACACAAGGAACTTCATCTCCCTGAGCTTTAGTTTCCCCATCTATAAAAAGGGACTATTAATACCTACAGGGTCAGATCCTTATAAAGATTTGCCTCATTGATTCATTCATTCATTCGTGTGGGGATGTGCCAGGTAATCTTTTAGGCCCTGGTGAAACTGCAGTAAACAATTCAGGCAAAAATCCCAGTTTGCACGGAGCTGAGGGTTTTGTAGAGGGAAGGGGCAGACAGTGAACAATAATAAGTCAACAGGATCATTTCAGACTATGATAGTTGCTATGAAAAAATGAAGCTGGTCAGGGGAAAGAGAATGACTATGAGACGGTTTACTTTAGCTGGGGTGATCAAGGAGGGCCTCCTTGTGGAGGTGACATTTGAGCTGAGACCTGAATGATAAGGAGGAGCTGGCCACATGACCATCAGTGGGAAAAGCATTCCGGGCAGAGGGAACAGCAAGCGCAAAGGCCCTGAGGTAAGAATGTGTTTGGCAAGTGTGGTTGAAGTAGGGTAAGTGGAGGGGAGAGTAAGGAATGTGGTAAGGGGGACAGACCTTAGGATGCCTCTAGTCTACACACAATGAGTGCAGAGCATGCTATTATTATTAGTATCATTAGCAGCAGTCTTCCTCTGACTCCCTTTTTCGTCCCCCACTAAGGATCTGCTTTGGAAAATAACATCCATTCTTGTGGTTCTCTTGGAAGATTCCTTCAGTTATTCAGCTGTTCCACATGAAAACATTCAGGGCAGCAACACTCCAAGTCCTTGGTCTGGTTGTTGAAGGGGAGGTTGACTCATTAGAATGTAAGGAATAATTGCATTAATTGTCCAGGAAAGTGACAAGGAGGTGACTCTGGTCATGCAATTTTGAGCTTTGGCTTCAACCTTTGGGGGCCTCGCCCTGCTACCTCCCATTCTGTCAATTCTTGAGGCTCAGGGGTGAGATCTCTAGGGGCCTTGGGCCACTTTGAGGACAGCCATGTGTGCAAGAGACAAGTATCCATATTCTACTGTTTCACCGAATCCGGATTTTCAACTGGCTTCTATGACTACTTTGCTTAAAGATCACACCGCCAAGCCTCAGCCTCCGCTGCAGCTAGATGGAGGTTGCGTGCTTGGATCTGGTCAATAAGATGGGAGTGGGAGTGTTGTTGTGTGGGACTTCCAGAATCTCTTTTTTTTTTTTTTTTTTTCCGCTCTGTCTCCCAGGCTGAAGTGCAGTGGCCGGATCTCAGCTCACTACAAGCTCCGCCTCCCGGGTTCATGCCATTCTCCTGCCTCAGCCTCCCGAGCAGCTGGGACCACAGGCGCCCGCCACCTCGCCCGGCTAGCCCCGGACTAGTTTTTTTTGTATTTTTAAGTAGAGACGGGGTTCACCGTGTAGCCGGCCGGATGTCTCGATCTCCTGACCTCGTGATCCACCCGTCTCGGCCTCCCCAAAGCTGGGATACAGCTTTTGAGACACCGCGCCCGGCCTTTTTGTTGTTTTTTGTAATATTATTATTATTATTATTATTTTGAGATGGAGTCTCACTCTCTCGCCCAAGCTGGAGTGCAGTGGCACAATCTTGGCTCACTACAAACTCTGCCTCCCAGGCTCAAGTGATTCTCTGCCTCAGCCTCTCGAGTAGCTGGGATTACAGGTGCGCACCACCATGCCTGGCTAATTTTTTTGTATTTTAGTAGAGACGGGGTTTTGCCATGAGCCACCGCACCAAACCCCAGAATCTTTTTAAAGCAGGGAAGGCTGCCTCCTCTTTTTAGATCTTCCTCTATCCTGCTGCCAGGGATGATTACATGATTGCTGGAACTCTAGCAGCCACTGAGAGTCATGATACTGAAAACCCCGCTCTGGGAAAAGCAGAGCAGAATGGTGGAATGAGGCCGGGGCCATGATAACTTTATAGAGCCATGGTACTAGTTCTGGACTATTTTCATGTGGACTGATGAGAGAAATATACTTCTCTCCCTGGCTCTCTTTGTTATAGCAGCCAGGCCTAGATTCTAATGAGCACAACAAAGGTTAGCCCAGTAATTCTCCAGTATATGGAGAATACGGAGTATAACTTACACATGGACTGCAAACCCATCTGATAGTAACACGGGCAAAAAGACACCGGTTGCCCAAAATAACATAGCAATGGACTGGGAACAAGTTGCTATGAAAACAACTCCACTCCATGGAACTTGAGTAGTTCCCTGTGTCCTTAATCAGCTCCACTCCACACCCTTCCTTCCTTCCCTTTCCAGACTCTCAGTAGACTCTCATTTTCCTGTTCTAAGAGATCAACAGAGACCTCGGCACCTTCTTGTTTGCTGTTCCCTGGGCCCGGCCTGGAGAGACGTTTTCCTGTCACCTCCCCTGCCCCTTCACCAGTTTGCTTTCTTCCTTCTTTCAGGACTCAGTAGCAATGTCACCAGCTTTTCCTAGACTGAATTAAGTTGAGTCAGCCCTTTGATTGCCCTGTCACAGCAGTCTTGGTGAAATCAGGTTTCATCACTCTCCTTCTTAAAGTCCTCTAGTGGTGTCCTGCTGCACTCGAAACAAGGTCCAAACTCTTATGGAGGCTGCAGAGCCCTGCCTGACTTGGCCCATGTTGGCCTCTCTGATCTCTTTTCCTCTGTGCTCTCCCACACGGTCACTCCCTTCCAGCCACACTGGCCACCTGTCTGCTCTTCCACATGCCAAGCCCACTCCTGCCTCAGAACCTTTGCACTTGCTGTTTCTCTGTCTTGAACGTCCTCATCCCAGATTGTCTGTGACTGGCTCCTTCTTATCCCTCACATTCTCTCCTTAGAGAGGCTGTCCCTCACTGCCTGATTAAAAATAACCTCTTTCGGCCGGGTGCGGTGGCTCACACCTGTAATCCCAGCACTTTGGGAGGCTGAGGCGGGTGGATCACGAGGTCAGGAGATGGAGACCATCCTGGCAAACACGATGAAACCCCATCTCTACTAAAAATACAAAAAATTAGCCAGGTGTGGTAGCGGGCACCTGTAGTCCCAGCGACTCAGGAGGCTGAGGCAGGAGAATGGTGTGAACCCAGGAGGTGGAGCTTGCAGTGAGCTGAGATTGCGCCACTGAACTCCAGTCTGGGAGACACAGCGAGACTCCGTCTCAAAAAAGACAAAAAACAAAAAACAAAAAACAAAAAAAACAAAGAAAAAACCTCTTCCTCAGTCACTCACTCTTTTACCTGTTGCTGCACTCTTTTATCTGCACTGTTTTAGCTCCTTGGTGATTTGTCACAATCTGCAGTCACTTTTTTTTTTTTTTTTTACACAGGGTCTCAAAAGGGTACAGTTGTGTGATCATGGTTCACTGCATACTTGACCTCCCAGGGTCCAGCAGTCCTCCCACCTCAGCCTCCCAAGTAGCTGGGACCACAGATGTGCGCCACAATGCCTAGCTATTTTCCTTTTTCTTTTTGTAGAGATGAGGTCTCACTATGTTACCCAGGCTGGCCTCAAACTCTTGGGCTCAAGGAATCCTTCCATCTCAGCCTCCCAAAGGGATGGGATTATAGGTGTGAGCCACCATGCCCGACCAAGTCATTTTGTTTATTTGTTTGTTTACTCATTTATTTTCTGCTTCTCCACCAACCCAGGTTAGCACATTGAGGGCAGGGACTGTGTCTATTTCACAAGGCTGGATCCCCACTGCCCAGCACAGAGCCTGAGATGGGGTTGGCACTCAACAAATACTGGTGCACTAAATGACTGCCTGAATGAATGAATAGGCGAATGGTTTGTGGGTTGGTCAGTTGGATGGAGGGATGGATGGATGGATGAATGGGTTTAGAAGCCATGACCCCAACTGGACCACCCAAATGCGATATGTTTACTGAGCACCCCTCTTGTGCAAGGCATTATTGGAAAATGCAAGCTTGAATTAGCAGCTGAATGCCTGATACTAATGATTTAATAACAGCTGATATTTATTGATTTCTCACCAAATCAGGCACTGCGCCAACTGCATTGCATGACCCATCTCATTTACTCCGTATCTCAACCCCAGGAGGTGTTCCTGCTTTGCAATTATGAAAACCAAGCCTCAAAAAGGTGAGGTTCCATTGGAGGAGGAAGCATCTGGGCTGGGCTGTGAGGGCTAGAGATGGATTCCAGCAGGCAGAGATGGGAGTAGGGGGTGTTCTAGGCAGAGGTAACTGCATATTCAAAGGGTTGGAGGTGGGGAACAACAATTAATTCAGTTTGACTGGGGCAGGTGTGCACAGAGAGAGAAAACTGGCAAGAGGGGAAGCCACCATTTACTGCACACCTGCGACATGTAAGGTACCAAAGCATTTGTTCACCATCACCCCAGGAAGTAGCTCCTCTTTTCACCTTCATTTTTCAGAGGATGGATCTGAGACTTGGAGCCACTAAATAACATGCCCAGAACCACATAGCAGGATTAGGACTTGAATTCATGCCTGTCTCACTCTGAGGCTGGGTCAGAGGTAGACAGTCAGGGGTTCAGGAGGGAGTTGACAAGGCTAGCTATGGAGTCACTGAGGATGTACCAGGAGCCAGGCACAGCATATTATCTCATTTAATCCTCACAAGTACCTAGCAGGTAGGTATTAGCGTGGTAGATATGTTTTTGGATAGTTTAGTATCGTTTTTTGGGAATCGTTCCTCCTGCACAATCACGTATTAAGTGAAGTTGACCCTGTTTCTCAGTTTCAGGGGGTAACAGTGAGATCCAAGCTTGCCAGTTAGGATCATTCATCTCCCTGGCCACAGAGATTACTTTAGTAGTGTGGGCATGACACAAATTGGTTAATCAGGGTTCATCCTGGAACTTTTTCTCGAATTATTGGGAAAGAGGTGGTCTCTCTTTCATCAGGGGCTGTTGAGTTGACAGGATACCAACCAGAAGGGGCTGGAGAGTCAACTCTGGCTCTCTGGGGGAAAAAAAAATCTGCCCAAGAATGTAGCCAAAGCAGAGGGACTCTGTGCCAAGATACAAAGACAAGTTTCTAATGACATTATTTGAGCACCTGGATCCAGCCATCCCTGAAGCCATCCCTTTGGATTTTTTTCAACAATATGAATCAATGAATGCTCTTTTTGGATTAGGCCAGTTGGGCTGGATTTCTGACCCTTGCAAATAAAGTGACCTGACTTAACAAAATTGTTATCTTAATTTTACAGGTGAGAGAGCTAAGATTCATAGAGGCAAAATGACTTGCTTTTAGGATCCATAGGAAGGAAGGGGCTGAATCACACTGAGATATCACAAAGAAAGTTCATGGAGCCTACCAGGTCCTCAAAAAATGCCAGTTCCCTTCTTCCATAGACCAAGGAGCGGTGGAGAGAAGGACAGGAGGAGGTATACCCACTGGTGGAAGCTCCCCCATGAGCTCCAAGCTTCTGGGCAGATTTTAGATTGCATCTGGAATTCTCCAAATTTTCCCAGCCTGCACTGGGGTCTGGCAGGAGCAGGAACCAAAGCCCAGGAGTTGACATATAAAGTGAACTAGCAGTCAGATGTCAGCATTTGAACAAAATTCATGAGGATCCCACTCTCTCCAAAAAAGTGTCATCCAAGAGTCCTGGCTGCAACACAGGGTTTCCACAGAAGGGCCAGAAGTCCGAGCACTTCTCAGGAGCTTACGCTTAGTAGGATCTTGCACAGAATATTGTTTCAGTACCAAAAGGATTCTGTGGTCACTTGAACTTCTCAACGCTCCTTCACATTGGAACTGGACAGAGAGTAAGGGGTTAGCCTACAAACTTTGACTTCGGACAAAGTTGGGTTCCAATCCTGGCCCTTGCCAGCTGGGTGACTTTCAGTACATTACTTAACCTCTCTGAGTCTCCCGTGTGAAACAGGCAGAATCGGAAGATGAAGTCAGACAAAACAGGTAGACACTCTTAGTACAGAGTTTGGAACCTCTTCAGCTTTTGGGCAAGCAGATGAGTTCTAGATATAGGTGGAACTCTAGCATGGATGATCACATTATCTCTCTGAGCCTCAGCTTCCTCATCTGTAAAATGGGGCTCAGAATAATACCCCCTGCACAGGTGGTTGTCAGGCAGCAATGAAATCGTGCATGGCAAATGTGTACCCCAGGGTATGCGTGTGAACTGAGGCCACCCTGCCAGCAGGACGGCCCCTCATCCACCCGCAGGGAGTTTTGGCCCACACGGTGAATTGCCAACACTGATTTTCCCTATGAATTGACATTCGAGTTTCTCAAGAAAAATCTGAAGCTCTGGGTATTCTTGGTCCACGCTGCTCTGTGGCAAGCCCGGGCTGCTGCTGCGCGGTGTTAAGTCCAGGCCTGCACTCTAAAATCTCACATGCACCCTGTGCGTGTTGTTTATGAGGCTGGCTTGGCTTCTGCAGGAATCTGGGTTTGGGAGCCCAGGAATAAATCATTAGGAGTGTAGCCAGCGATGAGGGAAAAGATTAAACAGTGCCAGAGAAGCAGTCATGGGTTCCTTGGGGAATGCTGGGCCAAGAGCTGGGTCCACGAGACACCCTGGATCAGGAATATGGAGATAGAATCCCTGCCTGGGCCAGCCCCTCATCCATCTGTATGGCTGCAGAGAAGCCATGTTGCTGCTTCCTTAGAGCCCCTGGCTGCATTTTCCCCTCATCTCTCCTGCTTCTAGACTGCTCTGAAGCGCCTCCTAGTCCCCACCACTCATCCCGCCACACCTCAGTAAAGCAGAATTATAGGATAAAAAAAGACGGGCAGGAGATAGGGGACTGCTTTAGCTCAAGTGGCTTTGGAGGGCCTCCCTGAGGAGGTGATGCGTGAGTGGGGATCTGAGGAATGCAAAGGAGCCATCTCGCAAAGATGTGGGGAAAGGCCAGTCCGGGCAGCAGTCACAGCAAACAAATGCAAGGGTTCTGGGGCAGGGAAGAGTTCGGCAAGAAGAGGAGGAGAAAGGAGACCAGTGTCCCTGGTGCTAGGGAGGAAGACAAAGGGCATGAGAGATGAGGTCGAAGAGAGAAGGGAGGCAGGCCTTGAAGACCTGATAGGATGTTTTTAACCTGAGAATCCTGGGAACCACAGGGCCATGGCCTAATGTAGGTTTAAAGATCCCCTAGCTCTAGCAGGGTGTGGTGGCTCATGCCTGTAATCCCAGCATTTTGGGAGGCTGAGGTGGGCAGATTACCTGAGGTCAGGAATTCGAGACCAGCCTGGCCAACATGGTGAAACTCCGTCTCTACTGAAACACAAAAATTAGCCGGGCATGGGGGTGGGCGCCTGTAATCCCAGCTACTTGGTAGGCTGAGACAGGAGGATAGCTTGAACCTGGGAGGCAGAGGATAGAGTGAGACGAGATTGCGCCATTGCACTCCAGCCTGGGCAACGAGAGTGAAACTGCGATTCAAAATAAAATAAAATAATAAAATAAAATAAAATAAAAAGATCCCCCAGTTGCACCTAGGAACAGCGTGTAGGGGGACTGGAATAGAAGCAGGAATCAAAGTGAGGAGGCTGTAGTAGGTGTCCAGGCAAGAGACAGTGGCTGTTCACAATAGAGAAGACAAATTCAAGTTGTATTTTGGAGGTGAAATCAACCAAACTGCTGATGGCTCAGATGTGTGGGGCGAAGGAAAGAAGAGTCAAGATGGAATCCCAGGGTTTTGTCCTGAGCAACTGGGAGGATACTGGTGGTGCTTCCTGAGATGGAGAGGAATCGGAAGAGCACCTGGGACCAGATCATGGGGGCGCTGTGAACATCGGATGAGGGGTCTGGATCAGACCCCGCAGACAATGGGGAGCTTGGGAAGGCTTCTGAGTAACAGCAGAATATTCATTTAGTCATTCAACAAACATTTGTGGTAAAAGCTTGTTCATATTCTACTCTCTCACAGACGGCAAAGCTCCCCACAACCAGCCGTGAGTTGCGGGCCACAAACGTCCTTCCTAAGCCTATAGAGTGCACGAGAAAGCTCTACCTGCCCATCCACATTCTCCCTTCCCGCCTTCTTCACCTCTGGCTTGAGGAGCTGACGGGCATTTAAAAAATATCCATGGCCGGGCGCAGCAGCTCATGCCTGTAATCCGAGCATTTTGAGAGGCCGAGATAGGCAGATTGCCTGAGTTCAGGAGTTTGAGACCAGCCTGGGCAACATGGCAAAACCCCGTCTCTACAAAAAATACAAAAATTAGCTGGGTGAGGTGGCGTGCACCTGTAGTCCCACCTACTTGGGGGGCTGAGGTGGCAGAATCGCTTGAGCCCAGGAGGTCGAGGTTGCAGTGAACCATGTTGTACCACTTCACTCCAGTCTGAGTGACAGAGCGAGACCCCATCTCTAAAATAAAATAAAAGTGAAAAAATTAAAAAATGAAAATATTTACTCCCTGCCTGTCTTTTCCTCTAAAAGCTCCATGAAAGCAGGGACCATCTTTGTAACTTCAGCATCTCTCATGCCTAGACCTGTGTCTGGTACATAGTAGGTGCTTAATAACTATTGAGGAACTGAATTTTAAAAATAAATAAATGAGCTATAGTCTCCCAGACTGAAGGACTGATTGAGAGCCTGTAAAGTGTCCCGTTCAGGGCCTGGTACACAGTAGATATTCAATAAACAGTAATGAAAATATACACAGAAAATACAGCCACTCTGTCAGGTCTCTGGTAGGTCTCGAGGCTTCTCCAGGGTAGGAAGGGCCAGAGGAGTAGGAGGGAGAGGTGGCCTGTGACTCACCCTCCTGGAGCCCCTGTCTTGGGTCTGGGCCTGTGGGTGTGGCATCTGCACTAATCCGGCTAAGTAGCTGGATGTGCAAGGGTGTGTAATCCCAGGCCTGCTGGTTTTAGCCTGACCTTGGCTAGGATGACCCAAGTCAAGAAGAACGCTCCTGTCCTCTTAGGCCACCCAGAGCTAAGACCCTCTACACAACCGGGGACAGGGACCTAAGAGAGCCCTTCTTGGGGGACAGAGGGTGGCAGGCTCACCTACATCTCCCCCAGAAGCTCCACTCCAGCTATTTGAGGTATGCATCTCTGCACCCCTCCCCCACTGCTACATCTTTGCTCCAGTGTCCTCCCTGATGGGTGATGCAGCACAGAAACACTACTGGGGAAGAAAAGTGGCATTCGTTCATCAAACATTTATAGAGCCAAGCTATGTGCCAAACACTTTTCCAGATCCTGAGGACACAGCAGTGATCAAGACAGACTCTGTCTTCAGGGAACTGACATTTGGGTGGGGGAAGCAGACATGAAATGAGGAAATAGGTAAATTAACAAGGATCTCTTCAAGGTGCAAGAAAGTGGGCTAATGGGATAGAGAGTGACTGGGTGTAGGGACAACATCAACTATGGTAGTCAGGGAGGGCTTCTCTGAGGAGGTGACATCTGAGCTGAGACCCAAAGATGGAGGATCGAGTTGTACGAAGATCTGGGAAAGGAGCATCCAGGTGGAGGGAAGAGATTTTAATCTTAGTGAGTCATTTAAGTTGGCACCATTAAGTCCACTGAATAGATAATGAACATAATAACTAACATTTACTGAGTACCTATAATGTGTCAGGCCCTCTTCTAAGCGCTTTGAATGCAATAACTCATTTAATACTCAAAACAATCCATCATTATCATCCCATTTTACAGATGAAGAAATCAAGCCACAGAGAGGTCAAGTGCCATGCCCAAGGCCACACAGCTAACAAGTAGCAGAGCTGGAATTTGAACCCAGGGCTGCTCTACCTCACAACCTATGGGTTGTTCCCTATCCTTACAGCACATTAATGTTTTACAATTACAAACATTAATTGTTGAGCATTACCAAGCACCAGGTCCTGGGACCCATGGCATCTTTACCTGGTCCTGCCTCTGAAGGCCACCCGCTGGTCCTCTGCCCTGCACCTCTCTCTCACCCTCTTCTGATGTCTCTACTCTGAGGCCACCTCCAGCTCCAGGAGTGGCCATGTGGCTCAGCCTGGTCCAATCAGCATAGACCAACCCTCCCAGCCTTCATGATTGACTGAGGGATGGGCTTGTGACACAAGATGGCTTCATGAGAGTGGATCTTGGAACTTTGCAACCATGGGGGAAGAGTTCTTTTTGTTTTTTTGTCTTTTGGTTGTTCATTTTTTTGAGATGGAGTCTCGCTCTGTCGCTCAGACTGGAGTGCAATGGCACGATCTCAGCTCACTGCAACCTCCGCCTCCTGGGTTCAAGCGATTCTCCTGACTCAGCCTCCCGAGTAACTGGGACTACAGGCATGCGCCACCATGCCCAGCTAATTTTTTGTGTTTTTAGTAGACACGGGGTTTCACCGTGTTAGCCAGGATGGTCTCGATCTCCTGACCTCAGGTGATCCGCCGGCCTTGGCCTCCCAAAGTGTTGGGATTACAGGTGTGAGCCACCGTGCCCGGCCAGGAGTTCTCTTTTGAGGGAAACTGTCTAGCTGGGAGATAGGAAGCCTGGGAGCCCAAAGAGCTTGCTTGAGAGTGAAGCCCGCATAGGGGAGGGCAGAGACAAAAGATGGAGAGAGACTGAGTTGCAATGACAAGCACTGATGGTATTGTTCGAGGGCCTGTGTATCTGGGCCAGAGCCAGAACCACTTCTGAACTTTGCAGTTGCATTGCCCCTCCCATTTTTTTCAAGCTTAAGCCAATTTGAATTGGATTTCTGTCTCTTGTAACTGCAATCAGAATCTTGTTTTCCTCCTGGAATGTTCTTCCTTCTCTTCCCTCCTGCTACCAATTAATGTTACTCTTATTTTTATTTATTTATTTATTTATTTTTTAGACGGAGTCTTGTTCTGTCACCCAGGCTGGAGTGCAGTGGTGCGATCTTGGCTCACTACAACCTCTGCCTCCCAGGTTCAAGCAATTCTCCTGCCTCAGCTCCCAAGTAGCTGGGATTACAGGAGTGCATCACCATGCCAGGCTAATTTTTGTATTTTTAGTAGAGACGGGGTTTCACCATGTTGGCCAGGCTGGTCTCGAACTCCTGACCTCAGATGATCTGCCCGCCTCGG
The DNA here is from genome assembly GCF_001698545.2 of Rhinopithecus bieti. NCBI lineage: Eukaryota > Metazoa > Chordata > Mammalia > Primates > Cercopithecidae > Rhinopithecus > Rhinopithecus bieti. The sequence goes on from NW_016808980.1 coordinate 216,476, forward strand.
CCTCCCAAAGTGCTGGGATTACAAGTATGAGTCACCACGCCTGGCCCCAATAATGTTATTCTTATGACCACCATTAATATGACCATCACTGCCATCACCAGTACAGTGACTATTCTCATGAATACTTCTATTGCCACTGCCAGGAATGATAATGATAGCATCATCCTACTTTTAACGCAGTGACCACAGGGGCCGTTCTTGCTACACCGGTGCTGCTTCTACTACTCTTCTATTAGTGTCGCACTTCCCATTTGTAAACCTCTCCTGAGTTTACAAAGCACTTTCAAAATCCTGTCTCCTTCTCTTCTAAATCTCACCACACCCCCCATGAGTGGGGCACGGTTGCTACTGTTAGTTCCATTGTAGGGGCAGGGGAACCGAGGTTGCAGAAGTGACGGGAACTGCTTGCAGCCACAGCCAATGGGACTCAGACCCACCTACTCATTCGTTTATTGACGAGGTGGCACTGAACGCCTTCGGTATGAGGATGGATTCTGCTAGATGCTGGGATGCAGCAGTGAGCAACACCGACATGGCTCCTGCCCTCGCTAAGCTGCCCTTTGGGTGGGCTCCAGAACATTTCAAGAGCCTCCCTCACAGGCCCCACAGGAAACCAGGCCAAGATCGTTCTGTTCTCCTCAGGGTTCTGAGACCAGAGTGGAGGAGCCCAGTTTGTGAGCAGAATTGAAGCACTGCTGTGGATTTTACTTCTTACCTGAGCTGCCTTGGGCAACAGACTGAGCCTTTGAGGCTTCCAACCAGACAGTGAATTCCTTGGCAAGGAGGGTCCTGACTTTACTTTTCTGTCTCTGCCACAGTGCCTAGCACAGGGCTGGGCACAGAGTAGGCACTCTGTAAATGCTTATTAATGGGTTGCTGCTCAGAGGCAGAACTAGGCCTCCTTCCATCCACCCATCCTTCCATTTGTCTAGCATCTATCAATTTCCTTCCTTCTTCTATTCATCCATCCATCCGCCTACCCACCCATCCACCTGTCCATCTGTCCATCCAAGCATTTTCCTACCTTGCTTCCTCCCTCCTTCCTTCTCTCCCCGTCCCTCCCCTGTTCTCCTTGGGCAATGAAGAATCAGTCCAGCCTCCAGGTTTTCGCTCCTGCTATGGCTGCTCCGAAGGCTCCTTCCCCAGGATGTTAACGTTTTCCTGGCTCTTAAAAATTTGCAAAGAACTTGGGAGATTGAACAAACAAACAAAAACCCTGATTCTCTCAATCACTTTTTTTTTTTTTTTTTTTTTTGAGACAGAGTCTTGCTCTGTCACCCAAGTTGGAGTGCAGTAGCGTGGTCTTGGCTTACTGCAACCTCTACCTCCTGGGCTCAAGCAATTCTCCTGTCTCAGCCTCCCATGTAGTTGGGACTACAGGCATAAGCCACCACGCCCAGTTTTTTTTTTTTTATTTTTCGTAGAGATGGGGTTTCGCCATGTTTACCAGGCTGGTCTCAAACTCCTGACCTCAAGTGATTCTCCTACCTCAGCCTTCCTGATTGCTGAGATTACAGGCATGAGCCACTGTACCCGGCCTTCATCCACTTTTTGAGGCACTCTGAATTCCTACTAGATTTCTTATCTTTCCTGACAACACAGTCCCAATCCTATGCTTACTTTTAAAACTCTTTCTTCTGGTTTTCTGAATAATGTGCTCTCTCTCCTTCCCTCTACTGCCAGTTTGGAATTGAAAACTCAACCAGGCCAGAGCGGTGACTCATCCCTGTAATCCTAGCATTTTGGGAGGCCAAGGCTGGAGGATTGCTTGAGCCCAGGAGTTTGAGACCAGCCTGGGGAACATAGTGAGATCTCGTCACTACTAAAAATTAAAAACGTAGCCGGGTCTGGTGGCACACACCTGTGGTCCCAGCTACTGTAGGATATAATAAATTCTTCTTCAAAGGTTTTAGCCTGTAAATTGTTAAGTACGATGAGCTCTGAGATCCTCTCCAAAGACCCAGTGTATCAGTATGTTCAGCTCCCCTGTACTTTGTTCTTCATTTTAAAGTTTAACTTCCTCGTTCTTTATGTCTCCTTGCCCCTAGTTTCAGTAAACAGCCTCCTCCTAGCCTCTATCACCTGCTCTGACCTTAGTCATCTTTGGTCACCTGCTCTGTTCTTAGTCATCCCGGGTCACCTGCTCTGTTCTTAATCATCTCGAGTCACCTGTTCTGTAATTGTCCTTCCCACCAAACTACTCACCCCACCACTCCAGGTGGTACCTCTGCTCTCTTTAAAATAGCCAATCGGAATTAGCTTAGACTGTGCAGTCCAACTCTAGCCAATAGGGGAAAGACGCAGCAGCAGGAACTAGCTGCTTTAGGATAAGAACTCCTTCCCCTCTCTTGTCTGGTGTGCTCTCCCCATTGCTCCATCTGCAAGATGCACCCTTCTATAGAAGTAAAATTGCTGCCGGGCGCAGTGGCTCACACCTGTAATCCCAGCACTTTGGGAGGCCGAGGCGGGCGGATCACAAGGTCAGGAGATCGAGACCATCCTGGCTAACACAGTGAAACCCCGTCTCTACTGAAAATACAAAAAATTAGCTGGGCACGGTGGCAGGCGCCTGTAGTCCCAGCTACTCAGGAGGCTGAGGCAGGAGAATGGCGTGAACCCGGGGGGCGGAGCTTGCAGTGAGCTGAGATCGCACCACTGCACTCCAGCCTGGGCAACAGAGCGAGACTCCGTCTCAAAAAAAAAAAAAAGAAAAAAAGAAAAAAGAAGTAAAATTGCTTTGCTGAGAAAATTAAATTTATGTTTGAGTGCTATTTCTTTTGTGGCACCGAAAACTTATTTCTAACACTACTCAGGAGGCTGAGGTGGGAGGATTGCTTGAACCCAGGAAATTGAGGCTGCAGTGAGCTATGATTGCATCACTGCATTCCAGCCTTGGTGACAGAGCGAGGGCCTGTCTCAAACAAAAAGAAAAGAAAACCTAACCAGCTAATGGGGCTAGGCAGGAAATGCAAATGGCCAAAGCAGACTGGATCTCAAACTCCAGGAAGGAGTGCATGGGCCACCTCTCCAGTGGGCGGCCACTACCGGCTCCAAGAGGGACTAGATATGGCCCAGAGTGGTCTAATTTTCCAATTTCTCAGGAGAAACAAATGAGTGAATGTCTAGGGGTTCTTTTGGTGAACTCTTCCTGATTTGTTAATATGGATAACTAATTAAAATATGTAAATGCAGTTCAGTTCAAACAATACACGCTTACAGGCTAGAGCTGCCTCTCTTCTCTTTACAACCCCTCTGGTCACTGGCCCCCTCTTTCCCTCTCCACCCCCCAGATTGCCACAAGAGAACTCACCTCCAAGAAGAGCTTATTGCTTTGAATACATACAAAATACTACTAATAATAGCAGCTACCCAAAACTGAACATCCAAGTACTCAAGTCACCTCTATTGTTATTGTTGTTTTACAAATGAAGAAAACAAAAGGCTCAGATAAGTTAAGGAACTTGCCCAAGGTCACACAGCTAAGAGACAAACTGAATTTGAGCTTAGGGCTGGGTGACTCCGAAGACAGTGATCTAGCCCAGTGGTGGTGGCATTTTGCCCTAGGAAGCATTTTAGAAATGTTAGGGAGGACAGGTGTTTCTGGTTGTCATGCTGGTACTGGCATTCAGTGAGTGGGACCTAGGGACTAGAGATGTCTTGCAATGCACAGTCCTGTGTCGTGAAGTCTTATCTTGCTCCCAATGCTAATAGTACCGTGGTTTTCCCTCTTCTCCCACAATGGCAGCCATTATTGAGTGCCTGGTGTAGGCCAGGGACTTTAGATCCAGCAGTCCAGTAAGGTAGGTACTATTAGTATCTCCATTTTACAGACAGAAAAACTGCAGTTCGAAGAGGGGAGGTGACTTAACAAAGGTCACATGAACTGGGAAATAGCAGCAGGGCTGAGTCCAGGGCGAAAAAAATTACGGGTGTGAAATTTAAGGCATTGCCAAATAACTCAGTAATCAAGATAAATAATACTTTAATGTAACGTTTAAAAAAATCAAACTTAATGTAAAAATCCCCATGATGAACAAAATATCTACATTTTCAATAAAGACAGGATCAGTAACAGTGGTGTGCTAAGCCATATGGGAGTGTAAGGGAAAAGGAAAAATTAATACTGATCTTGTTTTGTTTTGTTTTGTTTGAGACAGAATCTTGCTTTGTCACCCAGGCTGGAGTGCAGTGGTGCTAGCTTGGCTCACGGCAGGCAACCTCTGCCTCCCGGGTTGAAGCGATTCTCCTGCCTCAGCCTCCCGAGTAGCTAGGATCACAGGCATGCGCCACTATGCCTAGCTAATTTTTTTGGTTTTGTATTTTTAGTAGAGACAGGGTTTCACCATGTTGGCTAGGCAGACCTCGAACTCCTAACCTCAGGTGATCCGCCCACCTCGGCCTCCCAGAGTGCTGAGATTGCAGGCGTGAGCCACTGTGCCTAGCCTGATCTTGGATTTTTGTGCCCAAGGTGAGTGCTTCCCTCGACTCACTTTAGTCCTGTTCCTGAGTGGCAGGCCATGCTAATGGTATCTGTCTCTATCTCACCAGCTTCAGTAAGACGTGGGGAGTCCATTCTTCCACTCCCAGTGCCCCAGGACTTCAGCACGAATGGTGAAATTACAGGCTCGGGAAAGCCATGATTTGTAAAGCAGAAGACAGACAGGCCTTTAATTAGAGCCAGGCGGGTGGGTGGCCAGCTAATACTAAGTTCCATAATACTAAGTTCCGTAATAAGCACTGTATTTTTGAATTCACTGGCTTGATCACACATATCCTGGAGGCATCTTTGGAAATCTGTTCATAGAAAATAGGGTAAACAGCTATTTCTACCCTAAGAGAAGGAAAATGGCTTTACAGTGGGGTGGCTATGACAACGGTGTGCTCTGGGGGCAGCAGATCTGGGACAAAGCCCCCCCTGCCACTCTCTGGCAGTGTGGGGCTGAGCAAGTCGTGGCCCTCTCTGAGCCTCTGCCTTCTCATCTGTAATGTGAATGAGAACACCTACCTTGCAGGCGATGGGGAAGATTAGGATTAACAGACAGTGGAGTCATATCCTCATGGGCTTGGTTCCAATGATAACCAGTAAGATGAATATCTATCACCTGCTTTTGAAAATCCCTACCTTTATATTGTGAGGACCTGAAAACTAGAAGCTCAGAAGCCAGGAAATGATGCATTTTATCCCAGATGTGGCCTCTCTGAGGCAGGAAGGTAACCAGCTGATGCGGACAGTAGGGTAGGGGATGGTTAGGGAAAGGCCGACAGGGGAAGGAGAAAATAAAAGAATTTTCTTTGTCTCTCTTGCTTCTCAAGTCTCATAGATTAGATGCTCAGGTGCGAAACTCTGTTCTAGCTAAAATTCTCTGGCATGTAGAAGAGCTCATTCTGGTTCAGGTTTTCCAAGGAACAATCGGCAGGGGTTCCAGACTGCACAGATTGCCTGTTTCTGGCTGTAATCACATGTGGGAGCTGGCTAATGCCCACGGAGTCAGGCTGGAGTGGCCGAGACAGTCACTGTGGATTCAGCCAGGGGCTGCTGCCTTGGGAATCTTTATCTGTGCTTGTGTTGCCTCCTCTACTTCCAAGGATAATTACCAGGGGTGTGCACAAATTGGAGGCAAAGACAAGCCACTGGTAGTGTGCAAAGGACCCCAGACAGTGGAAGTAAACAAACCATTAGGAATGCAAAGATCAACAGATAACAAACAAGACCCAAGGGCAGGCGCGGTGACTCACAGCCGGCAATCCCAGCACTTTGAGAGGCTGAGGTGGGTGGATTGCCTGAAGTCAGGAGTTCGAGACCAGTGTGGCCAACATGGTGAAACCGTGTCTCTACTAAAAATACAGAAATCAGCTGGGTGTGGTGGTGGGCGCCTGTAATCCCAGTTACTTGGGAGGCTGAGGCAGGGGAATTGCTTGAACCAGGGAGGTGGAGGTTGCAGTGAGCCGAGATCGCACCACTGTACTCCAGCCTCAGCAACAGAGCGAGACTCCATCACAAACAAACAAACAAATAAAAAAGCAAGATCTTCTGAGCAGGGGCCACTGTTAGCTGGAGGTTGGATCCAGTGATTCTCAGCAGGACGGCACTGCCCATAAGGGCATGCTCCAGAAATGTGCGAGGGTGTCACAAGGATGGGAGAGGATACCACAGGCACGAAGTGAACAGAGGCTGAGGACACCAGGCGACCTGTAATGCACAAGACAGCCCTGCTCATGGATAACCTTCCCTTGTCCTGCTCAATGTTGGAATGTCCCAGTGGATACCAAGGTAGGTGAACAACAACTTGTTTAAATTAATTTTAGACTCCAACTCCATTTTATATATAAACCCGCCAAATATGTTTTGCCAATGTTTTAATCTACCCTGAATTTTCCAGAAATGGCAACACTTGGTAAAGCAAGGGAAGAACTGGACTTTATTCTGTTCAGAACTTTACCAGGAGTTATTCGTCGTATTGGAAAAGTCACGCAGCTGATGTCAGTGCTGCTTGTGATAGCAGAGCTGCTGGCACACCTGTACCTCTGTTTTTGTCACGGTCACACTCACAGTGCTTCTATGTATAGTGGAAGCATCTGACAACCTCATGGTGTTTTCTGGTGTCATTGTCGTGACCAGGCATATTTGCATACTGAAACACATACAAGTTGAATACAAATGTCCTTGTAATTATTCGTTCCAAAGTTAGGGAATTATATTGATTTTTTTGAAGTTACATGTATAGTATATTATCTGTGAATTTCATTTTAGAATATGAAGTGGTGGGAGAAGTTAACAAAATATTTATTATATATAAAAGGGACTTGGGCTTTGGGAGTGGAAAACTGTGACCCTGAAAGGTGCACATGTTTATATGTCTCACCCACGCAAGATGGCCTTCCTTGACTGTCTTCTACCTCCCTGATTAGGCTACAACTCTCTGCTTATATTTTCAGAGTGTCTGCACTGTTTTTCTTTGCAGCACTTATCAGAACTAAAGTGCACATGCACCCCCTGAGAGCGAGCTCCTACTTTTATTTTGCATCCTGGGCACTTCACTCTTCCACCCTCTTCTGGGTCCTGCGAACTAGCTTTGGCTATTTGTAGAATTAGCTGTAATGCCCATCTCCCCAACCAAGCTGGGCACTCCAGTGCAGGGATTGTGTTTGCTGCATTTATTGCTATATCTGCAGTGCCTAGCACAGTGCCTGGTGTGTTTTAGTCACTGACTGAATGAGTGAAGAGCTGTATATTTCAGAGATATACCATAGGCAAATAAAAATGAATGAATTTTAAATTTATGGCAAGGCTAAAAGATGATCCGCCCTGGTCAGCACAGAGAGGGTCTGCAAAAGCAAGTAAGACCTAGTCTTTCTCCACCTAGCAGCGGACAGACAGATGCAAAGCTGAGGGAAGGGAGACAGAGACCCCCCCACTGCTTGGGAGAAACATGTCTACTTTAGTTGGGGGCAGGTGAGGGAAGATTTCCTGCAGGAAACGCCACTTGAGTCTTGTGGGGAGAAGAGTTTGCCAAGCAGCCACCGACCACATGGTTCAACCCATTATTTTACAGATGGGGAAACTGAGAATGGTTCCAGGCCCAGCTCTGCCACCGTCCCGCTGTGTGACCTTGGCCAAGTCTTTCTCCCTCGGTCTTCCATCTGTACAATAAGATGACCTCTAGGGTCAGCCTCACCTTCTGGGACAGAAGTCGCAAACTGGCAGCCCCTGGGCTGAATTCTTCTGCTCCTGCCAGAGGCCAGGAGGTGTTTGAGCTGCTCATCTATGTCTGAGGCCTGTGTGAAGGTTACCAACTTTGTAAATGAGATGCCGGTATTTCAGATGCCACCTAAAAGCAGTGATTCTCGATCGGGGTGGTTTTACCCTCCAGGGGACATTTGGCAATGTCTGGAGACATTTTTGGTTGTCACACTGGGTGGGGGTTGTGTGTGGGGTTGCTACTGGCCTCTAATGGGTATAGGCCAAGGATGCTGCTAAGCAATCACAGGACAGTCCCACAGCAGAGAACTCTCCAGCCCCAAATGTCACCAGGTGCCGAGGTTGAGAAGCCCCACCTAAAAGTCAAGTCCTTCTGGGCCACTCTGGCTCCTGGGAAGGCCCCAGGCCCCTGTGGTCTTTGTACTTGGTGACTGATCTCCAGCCTTCCTGCTGTCCTCTGATTGCACCGTCACCAGGGTTTCCGTCCACTAGGCCCAGGCTCCCTCTAGCCTCCGCTTCCCAGGGCAGGGCCTGCCTCTCCAGCTCACACTTTGACTTTTCTGGGTCAAACCTCACAGCACCCTGGACATAGGCGCCTGTCTGTTAAGACCCCTGTTTTCCACAATTGCAGACAGATGCACAGAGAGTGTCACTAGCTTGACCGAAGTCACACAGCAAAGGGAGTGCTGGGGCTGGGATTTGAACCTAGGTATCCTGACCCCCCTGCCCCATTTACTGCTGTTTTTGTTTGTTTGTTTGTTTGTTTTTTTGAGACGGAGTCTCGCTCTTTCACCCAGGCTGGAGTGCAGTGGTGCGATCTCAGCTGACTGCAAGCTCCGCCTCCCGGGTTTACGCCATTCTCCTGCCTCAGCCTTCAGAGTAGCTGGGATTACAGGCGTCCGCCACCATACCCCCTAATTTTTTGTATTTTTTTAGTAGAGACGGGGTTTCACCATGTTAGCCAGGATGGTTTCGATCTCCTGACCTTGTGATCCGTCCGCCTCGGCCTCCCAAAGTGCTGGGATTACAGGCATGAGCCACTGCGCCCAGCCTCCCTGCAGTTTTGTTTCTGAGAATTGACTTCCTTTGGGTCTGGGTTTTCTATGCCTCCTCTTCTCAACATTCAATGCCTTCCTGACTTGAACTGAGCCACAAAGTTACGTTGGAAACGGAAACAGAAGTTGCGTTTGAGATCGTCTCCCAGCGTGATGTGCTGCGGTCTCAGAAGGACTTTCTGACAATGTCACACTAGGGAGGATGAAAGAATGGTGGGAACTGAGGTGACAGCCACAACACAGTGGTGGGAGAAACAGGCTCTGCACTGGGTTCCAGCACTGGAGCTTCACGCTAGACCCAGGACAAATTCCTTCACCGCTCCAAGCCTCACGTTCCCCATCTGCAGTGGGGGACAGTGAGACTTCCTTAATCATGGAACTGTGAATATTTAATGGGAACATGGATGTGGGGGGCTGGCCCAGGGCTTGTTCAATGAGGGGACCTGGGGTGGCCGTTAGCTCCTGGGTCTGTGGAGGCAGGGGATGCTCTGGTGGATTCCAGAAGGTGACCGTGTGCTCTCCTCTCTGGAGGGTGGACGAAGGCAAGCGCCTCTCTGACTGCCTTGCTTTATCTTTGGAGAATTCTCCCCAGTGCCCCTCTGTCCACTTTCATGCCACAGTTATCATCCCAGCCCTTTAACCAGTAGTCCCCTGGGGGCTGAGTACGTAACCAAGAGGGGAGCCCTGAGCCTCCGTTCAGCCCTTCTCTGGCTTGGACACACTCCACGTTGCATGTCCGTTCAGTCGTATGTCCTGAGTGCTTTCTGTGTGCCAGGCACTGTGCTGGGCTCTGGGAGTCACTGTCCCCAAGACAGCAGAGGAGCCAACAGATGAAATGGCAGGGAGTGAGTTAGTGGGCGATAGAGAGAGTGCCAGTGGGAGGGAGGCAGAGGGTTAAGAAAGCCCCTCTGAGGATGCCTGCTAAGCAGAGGTCTGAGACCAAGCACCATGGGGCAGAGGACACAGCGCGTGCAAAGGCCCTGAGATAGGAACGATCGCGTTTGGGCACCAGAAAGGAGGCCAGTGCGGCTGATGTGGAAAAAGCAAAGGAAAGAGTGGTCAGAGATGATAATGGAGAGGCAGGCAGGTGGCAGATCAGGCAGAGTTTTGAAGGCCGGGGTGAGGAGCTTGCAATTTATTTTAAGGATCTAGAGGAAGAGGAGGCTCTGGGCCCTGAATGGATGAGCTACATTAGTTCTTGGGAGCACCAGGGCTCATGAGAGAATCTGACCGTCACCCAACCCCCGAAACCTGGCTGGCTTGTATGCAGCCTGTCCCCACATCAGAAGGGGCCGAGCAACACCTCGCTGCACACAGCAGCCTCATTCCTGCCTCCCTACCTTTGCTCAGGCAGGGTCCCCTGCCTGGAGTAGCCTCTCCTCTCCCTGATTTGCCCACAGTTCCTCAGGAAGCCTTCCCTGGCAGCTAGAGCCTATGGGACCTTCCTCCTCCCAACCGCCCTCCTGGCGTTGAAATCCACTGGGGAAGTTTGCTAGCAGTGAAGATCCCAGGGCCTTCCACAGAGATAATGATTCAGGTGGTCTGTGCTAGGACCCAGGAGTCCACGTCTTTACAGACTCTTTCACGTGATTCCTCTGGCCAGCATTGGAGAGACACAGCTGCTGGCATGTTCCCAGAGCTACTTTAGGCAGCAGGGCATGCAGTATGTGTGAGGGGAGAAGAAGGGGCTCAGTGGAATCAGAAGGCCCTGGGTTCAAATCTCAGCTCTGACACTTACCCAGATGGGTGACTGTGGGCAAATCAGGCAGAGCTTTGAAGACCCGGGTGAGGAGCTTCTACTACCTCTTAGAGCCTCAGTTTCTTTTCTTTTTTTGTTTTGGAGACAGAGTCTTGCTCTGTCACCCAAGCTGGAGTGCAGGGGCATGATCTTGGCTCACTGCAACCTCCACCTACCAGGTTCGCGCCATTCTCCTGCCTCAGCCTCCTGAATAGCTGGGATTACAAGTGCCCGCCACCATGCCTGGCTAATTTTTATATTTTTAGTAGAGATGGGGTTTCACCATGTTGGCCAGGCTGGTCTCGAACTCCTGACCTCAGGTGATCCACCTGCCTTGGCCTGCCAAAGTGCTGGGATTATAGGCGTGAGCCACCACGCCTGGCTGAGTCTCAGTTTCTTCATCTATAAGGTGGGGATAGTTACACTGACCTCAGAGTATTGTGAAAGGGATGACAAATATAATGTACCTGACCCAAGGGGTTGCCCACAGTTGGTGCTTAATAAATGCAGCCTGGGGCTCGCTCCACACTTGCTTCCCGAAGGGCCTGGATAAGGCAATGCTCTCTAAACCAGGGCTCAGCAAACTTTTTCTGTAAAAGGGTCAGACAGTAAATATTTTAGGCTTTGGGGACCGCACGGTCTCTGTCACAACCTGTCAACTCTGCAGGGCAGCACAGACGCAGCCATAGATAAACAGAAATGAGTTTGTGAGTTATGGCTCTGTTCCAAAAAAAAACCCTGATGGTCCTGAATTTAAATTTTATATGGTTTTCACATGTCACGAAATAATATTTTTCTTTGGATGCTTTTCAGCCACTTGAAAATGTAAAAACTGTTCTTAGCTTGAGGGCTGTACCAAAACGGGGTGGGCTAGATGTGGCCCACAGCCTCTAGATTGCTGGCCCCTGCTCCAGAGGCTTTGCATGTATTAGCTCATAGGACCCTGATGAAACAGGCAGCCCTATGTTCAGATGAAGAAACGGAGTCTCAGAGAGACTGGAATCCTTGGGCAAGGTTCCACAGCAGAAATAGTAGATATTTTAGTCTTTGTGCAGCATTTGGTCTCTGTTGCAAGAGACAACTGTGAGATTTGAACTCAGGCAGTGCTGGGTTCAGAGCCACTGTTATTAACCACTGTTAATAACCACTGTTACTAACCAGAGTACACTGTCTCGTGGAAGCCACACAGGCCACAGATACACCACATTTCAGTGACCTCATCTCTTAAAACCAGAATCTCTTTGCCTTCCTATGAGCCCAGGTGGGAAAGGCCAGGCTGGTCAGGCAGGAAGACAGTCTTTTGAGCTTAGAGGGTGGAGGTGGCTTCTAGGGCCATTAGCCACCTGAGCTGCAGCCCCGGGCAGGCTTTGCAGTCCCCTTTCCTGCGCTGACCTTATCTGGTAGGGGTGAGCCTGCCTGAGTAATTAGGTCTGACTGCTGCAGGCCCGCTGAGGACCTTCAACCTCCCAACGTTCTCCTCCGTCTTATTCATGTTTGGTATTTTTATTACATTATTTTGACATGACATTCCCTAAGTGACATTCAGCTAAACTGTATTTTTGTAGAACAGGGACTTGCCACCCTCTCGGCACTGCTGCATTCATGATGACAGCAACATGTCTGACATCTCCCCCAGGGTGCAATTACATGTTGACAAAAGAAAAATCTGAAAAAATTTAGTGTGGAAGGAAAAAGCTCAAGCTGCCTTAATTAATTAGTTAATTAATTAATTTTCATTCATTTGTACTGTTGGCGATACAGTGGTGAACATGACAGTCAAGATTCCTTACCACAATGAAGCTTACTTTCTAGTAGGGGAGACGGACAATAGACAAATAAACAAGATAATAGATTGTGATAAGTGCTATGAAGGAGAAAAAAATACTGAGATGGGATATTAAGTGGGGCAGAATATGTCCCTGTTATCCACCCTCTCCTTTATTAGTGTTACAGATCCACTGATGTGTATTGGGAAACATACTGCCCAGAATAAAGACTGTTTTCCAGCCTCCCTTACAGCTAGGTATGGCCAATGGATATGGTAGAAAAGAGCAGATGGCTGGGGTTTTACGTGTCCATAGGCATAGAAGGGTGTGCCTGACACTAGCTCTTTCCCTCTTCCACCAGCAAGAAATTCTCTTTCTCATCTCTCTTTTCCTATTCCATCCATCTGTCTGTCTACTGATGCACCATATATATGTTCAGTAATCTGTCCATTTGTTCATCTGTTATCCATCCATCCATCCATCCATCCATCCATCCATCCATCCATCCATCCGGCAAGCATTTATGGAGAGCCTGTGGCAGATTCTGGGGATGCAAAAACGAAGTAAACTCAATCTATCCCCTCAAGAAGCCCAGAGCCCCTTCAGCAGGTAAGCACCTAAGTTGCTTTATGAAACATAACAGAAATCATAGAGTTCAAATTCCACTCTGCCACTTCGCTCATGTGACCTCAAGATAGTGACTTTTTACTCCTTTGAACCTTAACTTTCTCATGAGTACAATGGAGACGATAATCTCTGCCTCTGAAGATTCGATGAGATCAGAAAGGTAGAGCACTTTTTAGAGAGCCTGGCACACAGTAGGCATTCAAAATACGGTTCTTATTAGTCTATGTGGGAACCAGGAAGTTTCTTGGAGGCTTCTGGCCTTGACATAAAAGGATGAAAAGAATTTGGATGTGTGAGATTGGAAGAGAAGAAAGGGAATTCTGGGCAGAGGGTACAGTAAGAGCAAAGGCAAAGGGGCAGGGAAATTTAGGGTTCATCTAGGAGCCAGCGGGAGAGGAGTGCTCCGGTTTCCCTCCCTGAGCATTCTGCTGGCAGCAGGTTCCAGAGACTGAAAAGGACAGGGACAGGGTGGGGTGGGGTGGGGGTGATTGACATGCTCAGAGGGGTGAAGACCTGCAGTCCAGGTGACCCAAATAGCCACAGGCAGACAGAACTGGGTCATGTGCATTAATCTCCACCACCAGGCAGGCTCCCCTCCACCCTCTATCTGGGCTCTCGGGCCTTGCTGTGTGGGAAGAGGATTGTTTTGACACTTGGATGTCTCTCAGGCTTCTCAAACTTAACGAGGCCAAATGGAGCTCTTGATCCCCCACTACCTGCTCTGTACCATGTTTTGCCTGTTTTTGGCAAATGGCGCCTCCATCCTCCATCCTCCCAGATCTTCAGGCCACGATCCAAGAGCCCTCCTCGACTCCTCTCCCTTCATCCGCAAATCCCATGGGCTCCACCTTCAAAATAGTCTGAGCGCTTCTCCACCTCCCTGATCATCACTCTGGGCCAGGCCCCTGATGTATCCCACCAGGACTGTGATCTCCTCAATGCTGTCCCTATGCCCTCCCTCACCCTCACAGTCTGTTTTCCAATCAGAATGCTCTTTTTGAAGCATGCATAGATCCTGCCACTGCCCTCCTCAAAAGCCCCCAGTGGAGTCCCAGTGCACCTGGAATGAAAGCCAGTGGCCTCACACAGCCTTCAAGACCCTGTCTGATCTGGCCCCAGCTACCGCTCCCCGTTCACCTCCACCATCTGGGCTCACCCTGCTGCAGTCACTGGCCCTGCTGCTCCTCCAATATCCCAGACTGGGTCCAGCCTCAGGGCCTTTGCACTTGCAGTTGCTGCCAGGAACGCTCCTCTCCTAGATCTCTGCAGGTCTTTCTTATCTTTCAGAGTTCAGCTCATGTGTCATCCCTAGAAGGGCCTTCCTGGCCACCCTGGTACCCTCATCTATTATCCCATGACCCTCTTTCAGGGTTTTGGAAGCACTTGCCATTTCCTTCTTGACTTGGTAATTGTCTCATTCACTAGAATGAAGTTTCCCTGAGAGGACAGGAACTATGTCTGTCTTGATTCCTATGCAAACCTAGCTGCCTGTTACACAGTAGGTACTCAATAAATGTTTGCTAGATGAATGAATACGCCATGCCTTCCCTAGTGGGGATGTTAGGCGACCTCTCAGAACCAGAAACACACTCAACGGGAGCATTTTCGAGACATCTGAGTGGTGTGGCCCCTAAAGATCATGGGAGCTGCCACACCCACTGTACAGATGTGGAAGCTGAGGCCCAGAAGGAAAGGGAAGGAACCGGGCCCCAGGCACACAGCTCTGCCAGAGCAGAACTAAGGCTGGAACACAGACCTCCCACCCCTCAGCCTCTCAGTGGGGCACTGGATCCCAGTCCTTGCCTCATGGAATCTTCCGGAAAGTTCCTGAAGTTTGCAGATCTGCCCTACTTCGGCTGCTCATCTTCCCCTGCCCCACGTGGAGAGCTCTTCTAGACGGGTTGGTTTCTGGAAAGCCCACAAGGAAGCAGGGAAATGCAGCCTTTCCCCTCCGGTGCTTGTTTCTCTTGGTAACTGTGGGCTGTGGGCAGGTGGGGGTGTGGAGAGGTGAGATATCCAGGGTAGGGGTTTGTGCTGCCTCCAGGGCCACAGCCAAGGGTAGCCCAGCCCCAGAGGCCCCTACCAGCCTCTCTCCTGCGTCCTGCCAGACCCTGGCTGCCCGGAGCTCTCATTATGCCATTGGCAGCCACATGACTCTCCTTCAACCTCACGAAGATTCTGGGTGGGAGTTCAGGCCATATTCAGGCAGGGTCAGGCACAGTTCACGGCTCAGTGTGGTCATGTAGCTTTGGGGTGGCTTCTTCTCTCTGTGAGCCTCAGTCTCCCCACGAGTAAGATGGAGCAAAACCCGATAACATTGCAGGGAAATAAAAAAGAAAATCTTTTGCTGCCATAAGAAATATCAGCAACCACAGTTTGAGCACCTGCTGCATGCACTTTCCTAAGTACTTTAATTGTAGCTTTCAAGCCTTCTGGACTGGGGACCAGAGTAATAAATATAGTTCTAAAAAAAAACCCGGCGAGTACACATACCCTGAAATAAACGCTCCACCCACAAGACGTATCCTCATGATGATAATGCACTCTGATGCTTTCTGTTCTTGGTTTTTCAATGGTGGTTGTGATCCCTTAGATTGATTTTATGACCATCAGTTTGAAAAGCACTGTGTTAACTCATTTAAACCTCACAAAACCCTATAAGAGAAGAACTATTAATATCCCCATTTTATAGATGAGGAAGCGGCTTCAGAGGTTGCGTCACTCTCCCCAGTAAGTGATGGAGCTCAGAGGCCACCACAGTGCTCGTATCCTTAAGCATGGTGCACAGCTGCCCCTTTAAGTGCTGGACCTGGGTAAGAGGGGCCCCCTCCTGCCACAGGGCAGATGGAAACCTTTCCTCGATCCTCTGGCAACTTCCCTTCCTTGGCTCCGGGCAACTCCTCTTTTGGTTTTCCTAAGCAAGATGTCAGGTTAGTAAAACAGATCCCAGAGTTTAATTAAAATAATGAGTGGTACTAGAGGAAGGGCGCCAGGGCCAGCCAGAGGGAGAAAATGAGTTACCGTTTTGTTCATGGAGGGGGCGGAGGGAAAGCGCCAGCAGAGGGAGAGAGTCTGTCTGACTCTAGCAAGGCAATAATGTTTCGATTTGGTTTTGCTCTAACTCTTGTCTCCTCTGACTCCTCTTTCCAGAGAATCCCAAGGATCTTTCTATAAGATCTAATCTTGTCACTCCTCTGCTTTAGAGCCTTCTATGGCTCCCCAGTGCCTTCAGAATAAATCCACACTTCTCACTGAGGTTTGAAGGCCCTACAGGATCTGAGTCCTACTAACGGCATCCCTATTGCCATGCGACTCCCTGTTCCCCACATCAGTCGTATCCCAGGGGTCTCACATGGGCTGTGTTCTCTCCCCACTCCTCTTGCCTGGGCTAACTCTAGCTCTTCCTTGAAGGCCTGTTTAAATATCACTTGGGGCATAGAACTAAACTCAAATGATAATACACGCTTCCTGTGCTCATGGTTCAGAGGGGAGACAGACAACACATGCATAAATGCATAAAAGGATAGATCAGCCGGGCACCTGTAATCCCAGCACATTGGGAGGCCAAGGCAGGAGGATTGTTTGAGGCCATAAGTTCGAGACCAGCCTGGGGAACATAGTGAGACCCCATTTCTAAAAACAAAACAAAACTAACACAAAAAACTTCGCCAGGTCTGGTGGCACATGCCGGTAGTCCTAGCTACTTGGCAGGCTGAGACAGGACGATCACTTGGACCCAGAAGTTTGAGGTTGCAGTGAGCTATGATTGTGTCACTACACTCCAGCCTGGGCAACACAGTGAGAACCTGTCTCTACTAAAAATTAAGATAGATCATTTAAGACAGGGATCAGCACCAAGTGGAAAGGCAAATGACTAAGCTTTTTGAGGACCATCTGCCTGGCTTGTGTGCATTTACCTGTTGAATCTTGCTCTGGCCAGAGAGGTGGAAGCTCTATCACCTCCACCCCATGAGGGAATGAGCTGGAATGCAGGTTGCTCACAGCTTCTCCCGGGTTTCACTCGAGCAGCCTGGCTTTGGAACTCAAGCTGTTAACCATCACACTTCATGGTGGCTCCAAACATCAAGGGGATGGGACAGGCTGGGTAGGTGGTGGGAGAAAGAAGGTGGGGAAGCAACTTGATATTCAGTGGCCCGAGAAGGTGACTTGTGACCTGAGACAGGGGTTCTGGCCATGGAAGGACAGAGGGAGGAATAAGGGAAGTAGCAGATGCCTTGAGAATGTAAATACAGCAAGGAGGCCAAGGTGGCTGAACTGGTGGTCCCACGAGTTCCCATCCACCTAAAATGTGATTGGCCCAGGCCAGCGTGGGTATTGGGAGAGGCCAGAGCCAAGTCCACTGAAGGAAGCTATGGGGGGGTGCAGAGGGTGGGGGCTGTAAGGCTGTGAGCCCCAGCCTTGCGACAGGGCGCACAGCTCTTTCCTCTCTATGGGTGATGCTGGGAAAAGGCCTAGGGGATCTAGCTGGGGAGGGACTGCCAGTCTTCCCAGCAACCAAAAGTCAGGGGAAGACCAAGCCTCTTTCTTGGAATATCATGTCTTTTCACTTATCATTCATTCATTCCCTTTTCATTCATTCATTTCTTCCCATTCACTTTTCATTCATTCATTCCCTCCCATCTCACCAAAGCTCACCTGTCCCCCAAAGTCCTCTCTAACCTCATCTCCTACTACCCTTCTCTTACATGGTCCCATGCAGCCACAATGGCCTTCTTGCTGTTCTCCCATATATTGAGCTCATTTCTACCCCAGGCCTTTGCACTATAGCTCCCTCTGCCTGGAATGCTCTTCCCCCACTCTGGGACTGCCCTCCTCATTCAAGCCTCAGCTCCCAGGAAGGCGTTGTGCTGGGCAAAAGGGAGTGCCATTCCCTGCGGACCTCACAATCCCTAAGGATCTTTATTTTGTTTTATTTTTGTTATTTTTAGAGGCAGGATCTCACTCCATCACCCAGGCTGGAGTGCAGTAGCACAATCATAGCTCACTGCGGCCTCGAACTGCTGGGCTCAAGGGAACCTCCTGCCTCAGCCTCCCGAGTAGAGGGACTATGGGCAGGGCCCATGTGCCTGGCTTCTAAGGATCTTAAACAAGAGTTTTCATGATGTAGGTCTAAGATTATTCACTGCAGCATTGTTTGTTCGATCAAAAAGTTTGGAAACAACCTCATGTCCATCAACAGGGAAAAGTTAACTCAACAAAGGGTCATTTATATGCAGCTGTAAATATGAACACTATGTAGCTGTAAAAAAGAACAGAGATGGCTCAGGATGCATAAATAGGGAACAGTCTCTGAGGGATGCTGTTAGCAAGCAAAGCACCGCGAGAACAGAATGTATAACAAACTCCCATTTCAATAAAACAAGGAAAAAAGAATATGTACACACATGCATTCACTTACATATGGATATGTTATTTGTGGAAAGGACCACAGGAATTGGTAACAGTGGCTGCCCCTGGGTAGGGGGGATGGGGTGGCTGGGGGACAGGGAGGGAGAGAACTTTTCACTGTGTGCCCTTTTGAACACTTTGACTTTCATACTAGGGAAATATAGTACCTATTCAGAAAACTGACATTCCAGTATTTTTAGAATTTTGACCTTATCTCCAAATGGGTTATGTACACAAACAGGGACAGAATGATAACAATGAAAAAAAAAAACTGCATTCCTCAAACAGCGCTACTCTTGCATCCCTTACTGAATCACTCCTAGAGAATGCCATGGGTTTAAAATATGAATATATAAATAAATCAAATAAATCCTGGGGTTATCTTGTGAGTTTCACATTTATATTACATTGTAATTTTATGCAGGTTGTCACGATTTGCTCAATGTTACATCTTAAATGTACCACAACGTTAGAGATGTCTTCATTTTGTTGTTGTTTTCTTTATAAATTAATATTCCAGGAGTCTCAAAAAATAGAAGTCTTCCAGGCTTTTCTCCGCCGGAGGGACTCTGTCCCAATTCTCCTTAGGGAGCGAGAGAGACAACGGAGGCCCAAGAACAGGGACAGTAAACCCAAGTTCTCAGGAGGAGCAGCAGCCCACAGTCCCAATTTAGGTGCTCCCAGGGGATGGGACAGGTTCACCAGGGCACAGAGGCAGGGCCAGGCCTGCCCCTGGGGATGTAGCTCTGCTGAACGTGGGCAAGAGAAAATTCCCAGCCTGTGAAGCTGGCCTTGCTGTGGACTGGAGGGGAATGTCTGTGGTTTTTAAGCTGTCTCCTCTGGAAACAGCATCTCACAGTGCCGAGCTAGGAGCACTACCCAGTTCTGAACAACTCCAGAGCCCAGGCTTTTTAGCCACTAAATCAAAGAAATGTTGACTTAGTGTGGCCATGGCCTGATCTGAATCAATGTTAAAGTTTCCCAACAGCCCATGAGATGGTAGAAAGGATGAAATGATACTATGAATAATGTACACACACTTAACCCATTCATGAGCATCCCCTGCGCTGTCTTCAAACCCTATGTCCAGCCTGTATCTCGCTTGATTCTCCCAGCCACCCTAGGAGGTAGCAGTATTGGTTTCCTAATTCCCATTTTACAGACAAGAAAGCTGAGGTTCCAAGTGGGGAAGGAACTTGTCTAAGGTCACAGAGCTAAGGAGTGTCATGCATAGAGCAAAATCTATCCAGAGCTCCCTCTGATTCACCCCCTGGGGAAGCCCGGGGGGTGCCTAGCTCGGTGCCTCAGTGCCCAGGATATGGATGGGAGAGGCCCCTCATCACCAGGCAGGCAGAGTGCAGGGCAGAGGTGGATGATTCTAGTCTAGACTGCCCTGCTGAGGCTGGTGGTGGGGGAGGCTCGCTGAGCCACCAGCTACAGGGAGTCTCAGAATATCTACCACATCAGCAAGACCTGCCAGATCTGCCTGCAGAAGGCACCTGGAACATGCCCACCTCTCACCATCCCCAGAGATCTGCCCTGGGCCAGGCCACATCCTCTTCTACCTGAATGATTGCAGTTGCCTCCTCACTGTCTTCCTGCTTCCATCCTGGCCCCTACAATAAAACACAGCCCATTCCCCAGATTCATCCATTCGGATCCTGTTAGAACCTAAGCCAGATCAGGGCACTTTTCTTTGCTCAAAACGCCTCCTTATCTCCCAGCATACTCAGGACAACAGCCAAAGTCCTTAGAACAGCCCACAAGGCTCTGCAGGGCCTGGCCCCTCTGTATCTCTCTGGCCTGATCCCCTTTACTCCTCCCCTCGCTCACTCCTCTCCAGCCATGCTGGCCTCCCCTCTGCTCCTGGAGCACAACAGGCATGGTCTGGCCTCAGGGCCTTTGCACTTGCTGTGCCCTCTGCCTAGAACACTCCAGCCCCATATATAGGGCTGTTTCCTTTCTTTGTGTCTTTCAGGTCTCTGCTCAAATCTCACATCCCTAGAATGGCGCTCCCTGACCACTCTATTTCAAATGGCACCCACACCCCATCAATATCAGTCTCCTTACTCCTGATATTTTACATATATGCATATATATTATATATTTAATTGTCTTCTTATTTCTTTAGTGTTCTTCTTTTGCTTCTAGAATGCAAGCTTTATGAGCCACAGGCCTTTGTTCTTTTTCTTGATTGTTGTGTCCTTCATGCCTAGCAAGGGGCTGGCATACAGTAGACACAAACTAAAGAACAAACAAACAAATGAGTTACAGGTCTCCAGGCAGACTCCTCAGGACTCTGGGCCAACAGAGAGTCCGCTGAAATGTCTCATGAATCTCTCTCTCCGTGAAGGGCAAAGCCAGCATTACACCATGGGTCCGGCAGTTTATGGCCACATGTCCAGGTGGCTGTAGCAACAATACCCATTAGTCAGTGTATTTTTGTGGTTGAAGGCAAGGTACACTCTGTTTCCTCAAGGTAGTCAAACACCATGAGAACCATGTGGAGCTCGAAGGAAACTGTGAGCTCCAAACTTTCCTGCCAGAAAAGGAAACCAAGGCTAAGAGAGGTGAAATAACTTGCCTAATGTCTCACACCACTAAAAGGAAAAGTCACCCCTCAAACTCTGGTCTTCTCACCCTGAATCCAAGAAAAGATCCTCAAAGGACACTGGCACTGGTAATTTGTTGTTAAGACAACCATGCAGATAAGCACAGGCCTGCTGGCCAGGGCCTGAACAAAACAAGGATTCTAGGTCTTCCAAATGACAAAGGTGACCAGTCATGCAGCACCATGAGTTCGGGCTGAGGTTACAACTCATTGTCAATGTGTTCCTGGAAGACATCCAGAGAGCTCTGGCCATTTTCTCCTAAAAGCTTTGTTGAGAGGCAAGGGAAGACGTGTTTGGAAACATTCTCTGGACTCCATTAAAGCAGGTGTTCTCGGGACCCAGGCCGCCATGTGCATGATGTTCTGCTGACTCACTTGTGGGTCTCCCCAGTTTGGAGAAAACCTGTGGCCAAGGCTGGGCAAGAAGGTCTGGATTTCCTGCACAGACCTTCAAGGAGGTGGGGGGTAGGGATACTGGCCTGAGGACAGAGAACAGACAAGCTGGGGAACCACTTCACATTTGGTCTGCTAGGCAACATGACATTTGGCCCAAACCAACTTTGGCCAATGTGAAGTTCTAAGAAATATCTTCTTCTGGGATGAGCACTTATGGTGTAACAGTCTTGCAGAGCATTTTCTTCCAAAACCTTCTGGCCTACTGACATGCCATGGACTTGCCAACCATGTGAGTCTCAAAACATAATCCCCACATTCTCTGACACTCCTCCATCAAGAGACTAGGCTTTTGTCTCTTCCCCTTGAGTTTGGGCTCTGCAATTGCTTGTTCAGTAGAATATGGCAGAAATGACCCAGTGCCAGTTTCAGGACCCAGACCTTGAGAAACTAGTATCTTTCATTTCCTGTTTCTTGGTATGATCACTCTTGGAACCAGATGCCTCCTGTGAGGAAACTCAAGCCACCTCATGGAGAGGAACTGTCAGAAAGCAACATCTTTCCAGCTCTGCGAGCAAGTGAGCCCCAGCTGAGCCGCTCCAGGGGAGGCTGTGTGCAGAGCAGAAATGAACCAGCCCTGCCCATCCCAGCCCACACTGCAGATTCATGAGCAAATAAATGTTTTGTTTTAAGTCACTAAGTTTCGGAGGGTGAAGTGTTACATGGCTGTAGAGAAATAGAACATCTTCCCTACTGGGAAGGAATTTCCTGGACCCTGCAGGAACCCAATCCAGATGTAGGATTTTAATAAAAACAGAGAGGCCTGGGGGTTATTTTAAGGAAGACCACAAATCAGGTCAGAAAACATCATCTGCTGACTTCCCTCTGGCACTCCGTAGCCTTGTCAATGAGAATAGCTGAGAACAGTCTAGGAGTCTTCCCTATTTGAGATAGAATCTTCTGCTAATCAAACACACCTCGGGATCCTCTATGGCCAGGGTGGAGGTGGCAAAAGTGGAGAACAAATGTTTTCCCTTAATTCAGGATCTTATATATTTTTCACAGAATGTGGAATTACCTGGTGGCTATCGTCCTACTTGGAATATCAAAGGAAATAAGGCCGCTCTATAGGCAAGCATCAGAAACCTCTCCTTCTGTTCCTTTCTTGTTTTATTTATTGTGTGGGGCTGCCATGGAGATGGAGCTGGGAAGAGACAGAGGAAATTCAGCTTACAAAATCTTTGTGAAGCTGGGTGCAGTGGTGCACGCCTGTAGCCCCAGCTGTTCGGGAGGCTGAGGTGGGAGGGGTGCTTGAGCCCAGGAGATCAAGGCTCCTGTGAGTTCTGGTTGCACCACTGCACTCCAGCCTGGGTAAAAAAATGGGACCCCTCTCTTTTTTTTTTTTTTTTTTTTTTTGAGATGGAGTCTTGCTCTGTTGCTCAGGCTGGAGTGCAGTGGCATGATCTCAGCTTACTGCAACCTCTGCCTCCCAGGTTCAAGTGATTCTCCTGCCTCAGCTTCCTGAATAGCTGGGATTACAGGCGTATGCCACCATGCCTGGCTAATTTTTGCATTTTCAGTAGAGATGGGGTTTTACCATGTTTGTCAGGCTGGTCTCAAACTCTTGACTTCAAATGATCTGCCCACCTTGGCCTCCCAAAGTATCGGGATTACAGGCGTGAGCCACCGCACCTGGCCTGAGACCTCCTCTCTTAAAAAAAAATTGTGAATGCCTCTTTTTGTTGCAGTAGGGTTTGGACTGATTCTTGGCTTGCTTTTCATAGAAGTGGGTTTGTCATGTGATTTTTGAAAGTCTCTAAAACTCTGCCTGCCAAACTATCCCTCTGTCTTATTTTATGTTAGCTAGAACTCCCCAAGGGGCCAGGTTGGCAGGACAAGCTCCTAGGGGTGATGTGGGCAATAACAGTCAATGTCTGCTCTGCACTTGATGGTGCACAAGAGCTTTTATCATCATGATCTTGGAAAATCCTTTCGGGAATCCAGTGAAGGTGACTGGACAAAAACTATTATATGCCTATACAAAGGAATACTACTCAGCAATAAAATGGAATGAGCTACTGATGCATGCCACACCATGGATAAACCTCAAAACCATGACACTGAGTGAAGATAGCCAGACGCAAAAGGCCACACACTGTGTGATCCCATTTATGTGAAATGTCCCAAAGAGACAAATCCATAGAGAAAGAAGCAGCTTGGTGGTTGCCTGGGCCTGGATGAAAGGGGTGTGGAGAGTGAATGCAAATTGGCATGGGGTTTCTTTTGGAAATGTTCTGAAATTGGATTGTAGTGATGGCTGCACAATGCTGTAAATTTACTAAAAATTATTGAATTGCACACTTAAAATGAATGAATGTTATGGTATAAAACTCTATAAGGCTGTTTTAAAAAATTTTATGGTATGAAGCTGTTTAAAAAACAAAAAAAGAACAGAGGGGAGTCAGAGGAAGGAGACAAGGGGTGGAGGGTGGGGTTGGTAGAGCTTCATGGGGTATAGGAGATAAATGAATATGTACTGGCTGGAAAGGATAGAAGCTGTGATTTTCTTAGTCACCTAACTGGGGAAATCCCGGAACAGGAGGCCGCTGAGTTCCTACTAGCTGAAAAGTGATAAAAGCTGAGAGTAATAATGACAACTGCTAACACTGATTAAGTGCCAGGCCCATGCCAGGCAACTATGCAGAGCATGTTACATGTATGAACCCATCTGCTCCTCCAAGGAGCCCTTTGAAGTGGTATTGGGAGACAATTCTCCATGGGTCTCTCCAAGGTCTACATGTCTTCAAATCAAAAGACACTGAGACCTTTGTTCTAGACTATCATCTCAAGGACATCTGTATAGCAAACACACTTGGAGGACAGAGACAATATCTCTCTCTGGAGCAGAAGGAAGAGGATAGAGTTGTTTCCCAAGCAGTACAATAATGTCTCCATCTGAGGCAAAGGCTAGACAGGTTTGGCAATAGACCCCTTATAAGATTGCAGGTTTCCTAAGCTCTAGGAACCTCCATTGTGACACAGATCTGCTGCTGTGTGTGCAGAATCCATTTGGGTTGTTTTGCATTGCTCTCGTGGAACTTGGGAGACAATTAGAATTGACACAAATATGAAGTTTGTGCCACCTGCTATACTGTGACTAATAAAGTCCTTTGTCTCTGACCTGGGATCTCATGTCTTCTGCAGTCATGTATGGAATTGCGGCAGGCTAACTCATTAGCTTGTGAGCAGTGCATAATCTCGGACCCTTCATAGTTCTTCAGTCATACTCACACCACCCCTGTTTTACACATGAGGACTCTGAGGCCCAGAGAATTGAAGCTTCTTTTTCAAGATCACATAGCTAACAAGTAACAAAGCTAGGAATGATCCCCAGACCGATTGGGAAAGGCAGGAGAGATGAGTAGGAGATTGGAAAAGAGAACCACTGGAAATGACAGGAGCTGAAGGCCCCAAAGGTACACAGAAGGTCGTGCCTCTCAGCTTCCCAAACCCACACACCCCCAGATGCTGCCTGTCCCTACATCCGGCTGCTAGGGCTGAGCAGCCAATTTGGGACGACCGTGATATATTTAACGGTGAGTCACGCTCTCCCCCAGCAATCAGCAGTGGCAGGCTCGGGAGGATGCAGGGAGCATCTCTGGAAATCCGTGCCCGAGGGTCGCCATGGCAACCCCATCTGAGTCACTTGCCAGCAGCTGGGATGCCAGTGCCTGAACCAAGGCACAAAATAGTCTCACAGGCTGAGTGCGGCCGAGGACAGGAGCAGGCCCCCTGCATGGCATCCCCGATGGGTTTGCCAGGGATTGATGGGAGGGACGTGAGGACTTGGTGACAATGGAGATTCACGGGCTCACTGTTCAGGTCACAGTACTCTGTGGAAGCCTGGGGTCCCTGGCTGGTGGGAATGAGCACATTTGACGTGATGGGTATTTTGGTGAGCACCATCTCTTCCCGCCTTGGTTCCTCTTGGTTTGTCTGTCTCTCTCATAGTCGCTCTCCCAGAGGCCCTGCCCCATTTGAGGCTTCTACTCAAGTGTCACAACCTCTGAAGACTGACAGCAACTTAGGAATGTAACCAAGATCATCTTCCAGGATAATTCTCAAGACTTCAGAACCTAGGGTGAATCAGCCACACCCACCTCAGCCTTCCAAGTAGCTGGTGGACAACACTTGAGGCTGGGAGGTTGAGGCTGCAGTGAGCCATGATTGTGCTACTGCCACTCCATCCTGGGAGACGGAGTAAGGCCCTGTCTCAAAAAAAAGAAGAAAAAAAAAAAAAAGGAAAAAAGAAAGAAAGAAAAAAGAAAAGAAAGAAAGAAAAAGATTAAGCTGCACATTCTGCATCTGTAACAGCAACTGGCTGGGGCATGAGCATTCCAGCGCCAAAGGCCCTATGTGGCCCTCTCCATTCATTTATGTGGCCATGTTCTACCTATGGGAGTCTTTGGGCTTGCAGCCCAAGTCTCTAATCTGAGGTCTTTAAGGGTCTTTGGTTTGGGATGGAAAGAGTGCAGCATAGTGGTTAAGAGTCAGGCAGGTGGGGCTGGAATCCTCACTCATTCCAGTGATCACAGCTTCAGTTTCCTCACATGTAGTATGGAATCTCAGAGAGTTAATGTGCAAACTGAACAAAACAATGTACCTGGAAAAATGCTCAACAAAGAGCCTAGAAAATAGAATACAATAAGTGGAAACTTATAAAAGCTTTTCTGGTCTTTAATGACAGTCCATTCCTTGACCTGACTCACCAGGTCTCTTCGATCAGAAACTGGGGAGACAAGGAAAGGCTGTTTTGCTGCAATTCACTTAATGTCAAAACAGGAAAGACCTTGGACAAGCTTCAAGTCTAACCTTTTTTGTTCTCGGGTGAGTAAACCAAGACCAGAGGATGAGTCTTGCCCAGAAGAGTTTCTAACCACTCCTCCCCCGCGTATTTGTTTCCTGGTGAAATTTGCTTAAGGTTGGAATTGGCTGAGTGTGGGCCAGAGTTATGGGCATTGTTGTGGACAACTGCTTTTACTGCTCAGTATCTACTTGCCCTTTATCTGTAATAACTCCCTGATTTTTCCCTGGCACCATCCCTCCTCTGATCCCCAGGAAATGGCTCCAGGTGTGGGCATGTGGTTCATGACCACAGTGGTTGATTCAGAGATGGCCATATGATGCAATCCAGGCCAATGCATGTCAACCACAGGGCTCTTAGGAACTACTGGTACCCAGTGGAGCTGCTGGGCTGGTTGGATACAAGCCTGGGGCTGCTGAGAGCCATTTTTGCTATGACTTGGGGGAGCTGCCTGAGAGGATGCCAACACAAAGGAAAAAAGGTCCAGGTGATGGAGGAAAACAGAAACCTTAGAACATAATTTAAGCACCTTGATTCAGTTGAGCCCAAAGCCGTGTACCCCTGGGCTTTTCAGTTACATAAGCCAATCAATCTCTTCTGCCTTCCTTCTTTTTTGCTACAATCAGTTAGAATTAAGGTCCTGGATTCATCCAGGCATGCTAGGTGAAGGCGTTGGGTAAGCAAAGGCCCAGAAGCATGAAAATGCAGAACAAGTTCTGGGATTTCCAATGAACAGCCTGGAGTGGGAAGAGGCCAGTAAAGTCACTTAAAGCCAGAACCTGGGGAGCTTGGAATGCCTTGCTACGTCACTTTGACTTTATCCTAAGGGTAACAGGGAGCCATAGAAGATTCAGAGGAAGGGAAAGGACCTGCCAGAGTTGGCAATGGTGTGGGGCAGTGGGAGTAAGGATTATTCTGGACATTAAGTCTTGTTCAGGGTTCTCCTGGGATCCAACTCCCGCCCGGAGTGCATGCAGTGGTGAGAGAGGGTGTCTTCTGCCAGCACCCGCAGCTCCAAGTCCCTCCTGACTGTCTTATAATAACAGTGTTTTCAATGCAGACCTTCTGGGTTCCCTGCCGCGAATCACTCAGCCACCCTTCCAGGGAGAAAACAAAAAGCAGTGTTTTTCCGTGTCTATTTTAGGCTGCTGCCTACATCTTTGTTCTTCGTGAGGAACACACACTCCTGGGGGGTCCTTTTCTCAGCTGCGGCCCAGCAGTCGGGTCTGGACCACCAGGCTGGGTTCCGTTATGGGAAGGAACCAGCAGATGTAATGGAATCATGCCAATTAGGCCAGGAGCTGCGTGGGGATGATGTTATCATTAAGTTCCAGAAGATGTGGAGGTGAGGGGGAAAGTAGCTCATCCCGGTCCACATGCCCATCCCAGACGGACTGCCTTTTTTGATTTGTCCTCTTCGACTATCCTGAGCAGCTAGGAAGAGCCCACCCTTGCCCGCTATCCCCTGAGGGATAGAATTTAGAAATCTGCATTGTATGAGACACTTGCGCTCATTTTACTATTGGGCTGAAAGCAGAAGTAAAAATTCTACTGCAAATGGGTGGATCCAGCCCACCCATTTTACAGATGATAAAACTGAGGCCTGAAGAGGAAGCATAGTTTGCTCAGGATTATAGAACATTTGGTGGCAAACTATGACAAAAAAGACCAGAACATAAAATGTCGGAGGGCATGTACCTTATCTGGCTTGGTCAACATCGTGTCCCATCACAGAACATAGTACATAGCAAATAATAGACCCTTGATATACGTTGGATGAATGAACAACATCTCTACTGCTGTTTTCAGCTTTCACAAAGAATTCTCACACACATTCCCTCATTTCGACTGTCATGATTGTCTTTGTAGCCAAAAATTGCTTTTGTCCTTATTTTGCAGGTGAGGAAATGGAAGTTCAGAGAGGTTTAGTTGCCTATCCAAGATCACACAGCCTAGGTAGAGACTGAATTTGAATCCATGTCATCTTGATGCAGGCTGGGGCATCCCTTAAACTTTGGTAGAGAAAGACACCTTGGAAATGTCCAGCCGGGAGGTAAAAGCCTTGGTCTACAAGGACAACTCTGACCTTAATTATACGACAACATTTGGAGTGAGGGGACCAAGAAAGCAGGTCCTCAAAAACGTTCAAAAGAGTTACCATATGACCTAGCAAGTCCACTTCTAGGTATATATCCAAGAGAATTGAAAACTTATGTCCATGCAAAAAATTATACATGAATGTTCATAGCAGCTTTATTCATAATAACCACAAAGTAGAAACACCCCAAATGTTCATCAACTGATGGAAGATAAATAAAATGTGGCCTATCCATACAATAAAGTAGTATTCATCCACAAAAAGGAACAAAAACGGATACAGGCTGCACTGTGGGCGAGCCTTGAAAACATTTTGCCAAGTGAAAGAAGTTAGTCACAAAAGGCCACATATTGTATGATTCCATTTATGAGAAATGTCCAGAATAGGTAGCTCTAACGAGACAGAAGGTATAGAATAGTGGTTGCCAGGGTATGAGGGGAGGAAGGAATGGGGGGTGACTGTTAATGGGTACAGGTTTTTTTGGGGGTGATTAGAATGTTCTAAAATTAGATGGGATGATGGCTTCACAACTTTTTGAATATGGTAAAACTATTGAATTGTACATCTTAAATGGGTGAATTTTATGGCATTTGAATTATACCCCAATCAAACCCTTAAAAAAAAAAAAAGACCAAGAAGAGCATTTCCACGGCCAGGGAGTTTTAGAAGGGGGAACACACCAATGAGGAAGGGTCCCCAACATGGACAGCTCCATGTTGTCTTCTTGGATGTCCCAGGAAGAATTTCAAGAAAGTATTTTGAGGGCTTGTTCCTATGGAGTTCAGAGTCTGTAGGACACCTCCTCCAGGTAGGTCTCCCAGATATCCCAACCAGAGACAAGAAAATGAACTCATTATGATAACTGGGAACTACTCAGTGCCCTGGTTCTCTGCTTGTGATATCTCACTGAAGCCATGCAACAACCTTACTGAATGTGAGGTAGTACCATCACCCTTATTATCCAGGTGAAGAAGTGGAAGCTCAGAGAGATAAAATGACTGGTTCAGGGTCACACAGCTCTTGGCTCTCTCAACTATATCATAGTACATGGGACACGCCCACAGTAAGGTCTGAGGCCACTTTCCAAGGGAACCCAAGCAAGTTCCTTGACCACTGTGGGCCTTGGTTTCCCCATCTGTCCCATGAAATCCCAGCTTACTCCATTGCCCTGGTGGGAGCTTCAGCCAGAGCATCATCACCTGCCTCTGATATAATGGTGCTTCACATTTCATCAGATTTCATTTGAACAAAGCCAAACATGTTTTATCAGTGCCCCACCTGCCCAGGGATCCCAGTCCACACCTATGCTGTTTTTCTTCACTCTGTCCTTCCAGTGTTTGGCATGCTGCATCGCTTCTCAAAAAACCCTGATGTTGCCTGACATTGGGTTCAAGGCAGATGATGTGATTTCACAGGCTTTCTTCTTCAGCACTAAATAAGGTGCTTTTGTGGGGCCCTTCCTTTACTTCTGAAGCTTTAGGTTCAACTTTGGAGTTTGTAGACTTGTAGAGAATTTTCCATCAAAGCATACAGGCAGAGATGCAAACACACACCCTTTTATATCTCCATCCATCCCTCCATTCATTCACCCATCCATCCATTTACTCATCCATCCATCCATCCATCCACTCATTCACCCATCCATTTATTCATCCATCCATCTATCCACTCATCTACACACCCAATTACCCATCCATCCACCCATCCATCCATCTACTAATCCATCCATTCATGCACTCATTCATCCATCCACTCATACACCCATTAAATCATATATTCATCTACTCATCTATCCACCCATTCATTTATTTTCCCATCTGCTTTATTCATTCATTAATTCAATAAATATTTACCAAAAGCCTACTAAATGCCAGGCATTGTGTTGGCCAATGGATACAGTGGAAGAAAAGACAAAATGAGGTCCTTCTCCTCATGGAGCTCACAGTCCACTGAAGGAAGATGGGCCTCAATAGACACACAAAATGTAAGCATAAATTGGGGTGAAAGCTACCAAAAAAAGTTCAGAATAATAAAGGTGCCTAATTTCCATTGGGAGATGGGGGAGGTTTCTCTGAGAAAGTTGACATTTAAGATGAGATCTGAAGTATGATTTATGATTTATCAGTTAGGAATGCTCTTGGTTCAAGAAGCAGAAAATGCTAACCAAAAGGGGCTCCAGCAGTTAGGGTTGTTTATGATCCCATACAACCAAAAGTCCTGAAATAGGGGTACCCCATCACTGAGGGACTTGACAACATTGTCAAGTATCCAGACTCTCTACCATCTACTCTACCACCCTCAGAGGACTGGCTTCATTCCCAGGCTGGCTTACTTCATGGACACAAGATAGCTGCCTTTGCTCTGGTCATCAGGTGAAGACATGCCCACATTCATACTCAGACCATCATGAGCAAAAGGAATGGGGCCACTGTGATTGTCTCAGACCAGCTGTTTGCAACTGGGCATGATTTTGCCCTCCAGGGGACATTTAGAGACATTTCCAGTGGCATAATTACGTGTGTGTGTTGGGGGGATTTCTACTGGCATCTTGTGGGTAGAGGCCAGGGATGTTGCTAAACATCCTACAGTACACAGTACAGACCCCACAACAGATAATTATTCAGATATCAATAGTGCCTGCTTTAGACCAGTTAGAACAAAATCCTGAGTCATGGGGGCACACAGTAGAAAGGGGTAGGGGAATTGCTTAAGAAAGCTTTCCTGGATGATGTAATAGCTCAACTTAGTCTTGGAAGATGGACACTGGCAAAATCAATCCAGGTAGTAAGTCAATCTAACCAGCCGGTCACATGGATGAGCAAAAATACAGCCCTTCCCTCTTTTCTGCCTCTTCTAGTTGATGTGAGCCCCATACGGTCCTCTATCCCCATTCCCATGTGATGCCCATTACCACAGAACACATTGTTGTCAAATAATAAGGGACTAAAGTGGGGAGAAACCCTCTCTGGAGACTGAAGCCCCAACTCTGAAAATTCCTGACAGTCACACAGAGTGAATGTTGGGGGCAATGACTCTGGGATAAGTATAGGAGGATATCAGTCAACATGAGGAAACTCCAAGAAAACATTTGGTTCAATCCTATCATTGTACA
Organism: Rhinopithecus bieti; assembly: GCF_001698545.2. NCBI lineage: Eukaryota > Metazoa > Chordata > Mammalia > Primates > Cercopithecidae > Rhinopithecus > Rhinopithecus bieti. The sequence goes on from NW_016808980.1 coordinate 247,848, forward strand.
GATGGGGAGACTAAGGCACACAGAAGGGGAGAAAATGGTTCACGGTCACTCAGAAAGCTAGTGGCAGACGCAGCCAGAACCCATGTGCCCATTTTGTAACCCATGATCAACATCAACTGGTGGATCGGATCCTGAACAATTGTTTAGAGACTCACGATCCAGCTGAGCACAGTTCCGAGTTCCTGAATTTGGGAATTTGGGCGTTTCCCACCTCTTATCTTTTTAGAAAGCTTTCTTCCTGGATTCACTTACCTTGGGACCCCAGAAGGATGCTGAGTGGGGCCACCTTCTGTGAGTGTGTACCCTGCTTAGATGGCAAAATGGTTACCAAACTGCCCAACCCAAATGGCCGGTTCATGGACACGTTTTGTTTGGCCCATGTTTGCTTAATTCTTAAAAAAAAAATTATTATTTGCATTCTTTGCCAACAATAAAAATAATCGGTACAGTGTGCCTTAATCCAAATTTCCCTCTTCTCTTCGGTAATCAGAAGGTTTGACAGCACTGTGTCCATTTTTCTGCATGGCAGCTATTTACAGGAGCTGGGCAGTGGCTGCCCCTTTTGTGAGAATACAAGTGCCCCATTTCATCCCAGTGCCCTCCTGGCTACATCACTTTCATACGGGGCTGCCTGGCCCCCAAGAAACAGTCTCAGATTGCAGCCCAGCCCCAGCTGATGGGACACAGGTGTGAGTGGGTGAGGCCATGCAGGGACCACAAGCAGGACACTCTCCCTCTCTTGGAAGGAAGCACCTTGGTTACCGTGGCAACATGCTGCTGTTTGTAACACATCTTCCACCTGAAAAGGAGAGGAGATGACAAGTACATCTCTCTTCTCAGCCCAGGCAACATCAGCTCCTGGCACCCCCCAAAACCTAAGAGCGAGAAGGGGGAGTGTGATCTGTCTTCTCCAATCTGGGCCCCAAATGCAGATGCCCCAAACACCCCCATTTGTTCAACCAACCCAGAGATGAGGCGTTGGGAGGGGTTGATTTAGATTCCATCTTATATAAAAAGACCAGAACATTTTTGATTAGAGATGGAGGAAGGTGTGGGAGTCTGAGACAGTGCTTTGTTTCTGGGCAAATGTACACATTCCCTGATGCCTCTCTTCTCTCCACGTCCTCTAAGCAGAAGTATAGACTCCCTCCCCTTACCACTCCTCACAGCCAAATTCCCCTCAGCCAGGACCCCAGACTTTTCCCAATACCCAGGAGCCAGGAGCCCCCAGGGAAGCAGGCCTGTTTCTAGGCTGCCTACAGAACCTGAAGGAAGTAAGGGACTGAAATAAGAGAATCAGCCAGAAATAAGGCAGGACACCGTGCGGTATTTTCCTTTGAAACTAAGAGGCTGAGAGCTGAAACAGCAGCAGAAATCAGAAGACATCTCATTGAGAAAAGAAGCACAGAGAGGAGTGCCAATTAGCACCCAGGTCCCCTCCTGGGAGTGTCAATCCATAAATATTAATAACCGTAATCATCCAGTATTAGTTATAATGCCTTGTAAATTAAGGTCATTTTCTGTGGAGTAAATAGCCACGTTAATGGCAGCAAAAGGTAACAGCGTCCCTGGCTGCATGCCAGGTGATGCCTGCCAGGTTGACTGTATAAATCAGGAAGGACAGGTCCAATCAGTGAAGACAGGCAGTGGCGTGGGGGCAGGTGGACTGACAGGGCAGAGTGTGGCCGCAGTCCCACACCCCATGCAAGGCCCTTGGGCCGATCTGATCTAAAAGGGACCTGCTTTAGACAAGTGATGTCTGGGGCAGATGGAGCTCCCAGGGCACTAGGTGTAGGTAGGAGTGGAGAGATGGGGCTGGGTGGGTAGAGAGAGGGCGTCTCAGGGGGAGGTGGCACCAAGACTTCAGACACTTGGGTTAAGAGCAGAGGGCCATGCTTTGATCTGCTGCCTGTGGCATTTCACTTCAGACCTTGGCACCTTTGCTAAGCGACACAGCCCTTCTCTTCTTCCTCTACCTTCCTTTCCTCCTCTCCATCTTCCTTCTCTTCCTCTCCTCTTCTCCTGCCAGGGCTGACTTCTCCATTAGGCCCAATAGACACAGCCTGGGGCTCACACTACCTCTGGGGCCCCTTCTCCAATGTTTTAATTTTTTTTTTTTTTTTTTTTTTTTTTGAGAAGGAGTCTCGCTCTGTCACCCAGGCTGGAGTGCAGTGGCCAGATCTCAGCTCACTGCAAACTCCGCCTCCCGGGTTTACGCCATTCTCCTGCCTCAGCCTCCCGAGTAGCTGGGACTACAGGCGCCCGCCACCTCGCCCGGCTAGTTTTTTGTATTTTTTTAGTAGAGACGGGGTTTCACCGTGTTAGCCAGGATGGTCTCGATCTCCTGACCTCGTGATCCGCCCGCCTCGGCCTCCCAAAGTGCTGGGATTACAGGCTTGAGCCACCGCGCCCGGCCAATTTCTTTTATAATTAGAAGAAAAAAAGAACTTTCAGCCGGAAGAAAATGTTGTGATACTGTATGTGATATTAATATGTGATATTCATCTTTATGCAAATGCAGCCACAATATAGAATGTTTGAATTTTTTTTTCGTGGAGAGAGGCATAAGTGCCGAGGACCCACAGAATTAATCACATGGCCCTACTTTCTGCTCCCTGCCCCCTCGTCCCACTAACCATGGGACCCTAAGCAATTAGCATTGCCTTACGGAGTCTCGGTTTCATCCTTTGCAAATGGGCTAGTAACGGTGATGCCTTCCCAAGCAGGATGAAGTAAAATAATATTGGAAAAAGCTTTGGCCACAAAGTGGTGTTTGCCTCCTTTTCAGAAGGCCCTGGGATCCCGGGAGTCAGGCGAGTGATGTATTTGAAAATCTCAGCAGACAGAGTCCCTGGTAATGCTCCCTATGGGCTCCCCAAGCTAAATGCACCGTCCGTCAGGCCCTTCTCTGTCCCATCTTCCTGGGCTCCCTGGTTTCTCTAAAGAGCAGATGCTTTTCTTGACCCTCTGAGAAAACTCACAAGGCACTTGATTATATTAGATGGATGAAATAATGCCTCTAAATTCCAATGGAAAGAAAGCAGCCATTATGAGGGGCTCCAGCAAGGGTAGGGAACTGGGAGCCTCCTTGTTCCTTTACTGCGGGGACTGGACACACTGGGTTTTGCAATACCCAGTGCATATGAAAATGCGGGGCCCCTTGTTCAAAAATTATGAATTTCATGACAGTGACAGCAGAGCCTCAAACAAAGTGTGGGGCCCTTCTGAGAGTGGCGTCTGGTGCTACCGCACTGGTTGCACACCCATGTCAAAGCCTGTTGTTAGCGCTTGCAGCTGGGAGGACGGGTATGGCAGTGGCTGGGGAGGGGACAGCAGTGATGATGATGATGTTTGATTTTCCCCAACTCCACCTTTGCCTAGTACAGTGCCTGGCATGTCGTAGGTGCTCAAGAAGTACTAGTTCATTCTCTCATTCCCCTAGCATGGGGCCCACCATGGCAGATGAGGCCTGTCCCCACCAGGGTGGAAGCTGGACCACTGGGACCGGCTTGGCGCCTGGTAATGATCCTTCCCCGGGGGCTGTGCCCTGCATCCTCTCTCTCTTCCCTCCTCCACCTTCCCCCAGAAAGAGTGATCCTTTATTTTACTCCTGGCCTAGGTTTTTGATTGGCAGAAGTGGAGGTGCTTATGGCCAGCATAGCCTCCAAACTAAACACTAAACACAGCAGACGTATTGAGTATTATTATCATTTTTATTATGTAAATTTGCAAACTCCGCCCCCTCCTATCACTCAGCTCGTCCTTTTTCTTCTTTACTTTTCTTCTCTGCCCTTGTCCCCTCCTGACATTATAGTGCATATCTGTCTTGTGTGTGCTGTCTGTCTCCCAGACCGAAGGGTGAACTCCACAAGGACAGGGACTTCGTCTTAGTCACTCTGGAACCCCAGAGTTAGCACAGGGCTCGGCACATCAAAGACACTCAATAGATATTTGTAGAATGTACACACAAATCTTGGAAAGATGGGCAGTGATACTGTGTGTCCTGGGGCCAGGAAGCCACCTCTCTGAGTCTCCCCTTCCTCACCTGTAAAAAAGAGGTAACAGCAGCCTTGCAAAGGCTGAGGAGCAGATGAAAGGAGGCCACACCCTGCAAAGGCACGGTGAGCTGGTGAGGGAGTGCAGCGATATCACAGCTCCTAGAGCCCGGCCTGCAAATCTGGCCACAGCTGCCAGTCAACAGACCAGGCTCGGCTAAGGGTGCCATAACATGGTGCCCACCTCGGATTTTCACACCCAGCTGGCTACTAGCCACCAGATGGCATAGAGGGTCTGATCTGGGAGGCTGCCCAGCCTCAGAGAGCATCCTTCCTAGGGACCACCTGGGTTCCAGACCTCAGCCCGGTCCTGGCCTGGAGGGCAGTGGAAGGGGCTCAGCCATTCAGACTCCTGTGTGGACTCTCACCTGACAGCATGTCATTCAATCCACTCCTTCAAGAAATACTATGATAACCATCAGGGAAATGCAAGCCAACATCACAGTGAAATACCACTTCACACCCACTAGGATGGCTAGAATAAAAAAGACAGAACAAGTGCTGGCAAGGATGTAGAGGAACTGGAACCCTCATATATAGCTGGAGGAAATGTAAAATGGCAAAAGCACTTTGGAAAACAGGCTGGGAGTTCCTCTAAAGGTTAAACATAGAATTACCATATGATCCAGCAATTCCACTTCTAGGTATATACTGAGAGAAAGAAAAACATATGTCCACATAAAAATTTGTACACAAATGTTCATAGCAGCATTATTCATGATAGCCCAAAGTGGAAACAACTCAAATGTCCATCAACTGATGAATGGATAAACAAAATGTGGTATATCCACATAATGGAATATTATTTAGCCATAAAAAGGAATGAAGTACTGACACATGCTGCAACATGGATCTAAAATCTTGAAAACACTACGCTGAGCAAAAGAAGCCAGACACAAAAGGTCACTTATTGTATGATTTCATTTACATGAAATGTCCAGAATTGGGTAATGTAGAGCGGTAACAATTAGGTTAGTGGCTGCCCAGGGCTGGGATGCAGGTGGAGAGGGATGGGGAGTGACTGCTAAGGGATAGAGGTTTCTTCTTGGGATGATAAAAAGGTTCCAAAATTGATTATGATGATGGTTGTACCACTCCGTGTATATACTAAAAACCATTGAATTGTACACTTTAATGGGGGTAAATTATGGCTTTAATTTAATGGGTAAATAGAACATCTCAATAATATCTCAATAAAGCTGTTGTATGTGTATGTGTGTATGAATTTGAATAAAATATATTTATAGGGCATCTAATATGAGCCAAGTGAACAGCACAAAATCCCTGCTTGCTCAGGAAGCTAACCATGAAGAAACAGAGGAACAGATAAAAGTGTAATTTGACTCAAAATATGAAAGGAACAATTTGACTTTAAGAAAAATAAAGCAGGCTGGGTTAGGATTGGCCAGGACTGGAGTTGCATTAGATAGAGGAGAGGCACTGTGGTTCAAGGAAGCCACTCTGAGGAGGTAGCTTTTGAACAGAGACTTTAATGAAGAGATTGGGTGGGGGG
>NW_016808980.1:255444-299928 GCF_001698545.2 Rhinopithecus bieti
AGCTCACTGCAAGCTCCGCCTCCCGGGTTCACGCCATTCTCCTGCCTCAGCCTCCCGAGTAGCTGGGACTACAGGCGCCCGCCACCTCGCCCGGCTAGTTTTTTGTATTTTTTAGTAGAGACGGGGTTTCACCGTGTTAGCCAGGATGGTCTCGATCTCCTGACCTCGTGATCCACCCGTCTCGGCCTCCCAAAGTGCTGGGATTACAGGCTTGAGCCACCGCACCCGGCTATTTAATTTATTTTTTGAAGCAGAGTCTCACTCTGTCACCCAGGCTGGAGTTCAGTGGTGTGATCTCGGCTCACTGCAACCTCCAACTCCCAGGTTCAAGTGATTCTCGTGCCTCAGCCTCACAAGTAGCTGGGATTACAGGCATGTGCCACCACATCCAGCTAATTTTTGTATTTTTAGTAGAGATGGGGGTTTCACCATGCTGGCCAGGCTGGTCTTGAACTCTCAACCTCAGGTGATCGGCCTGCCTTGGCATCCCAAAGTGCTGGGATTACAGGCATGGGCCACTGTGCTCGGCCTGCATCACATTTTTTAAAATTTCAACTTTTATATAAATTATATTAATTTTGAAGGGCAGCACCTGCATACAGTTTGAAAATCAAAAAGGTACAAAACGGTACACAGTTAAAAAGGGGGATCTCCCTCCTGCCCCTGTCCCCTGTCAACCAGCTCTCTGCCTCAGAAATGACTACTATTCTGTTTCTTAGGGATCTCTCCAGTGATGGACTAGAAATGGCAGAATCTACTAGTTGCCCACCCAATATCCATCCTCCACCTCCTCCTTGCTAACAGAACCCCAGTTTTGCTCACAGGTGGCCTTACGCCCAGATAAAAACACTCACACTCTCAACTCCCTTGCAGTTAGCAGCAGCCATGTGACCTGGTCTGTACAAGGAGATGTAGGTGGAAGTCCCTGGCAGGGGCATTTCTTTTTTTTTTTTTTTTTGAGACGGAGTCTTGCTCTGTCGCCCAGGCTAGAGTGCAGTGGCTGGATCTCAGCTCACTGCAAGCTCCGCCTCCCGGGTTTACGCCATTCTCCTGCCTCAGCCTCCCGAGTAGCTGGGACTACAGGTGCCGCCACCTCGCACGGCTAGTTTTGTATTTTTTAGTAGAGACGGGGTTTCACCGTGTTCACCAGGATGGTCTCGAACTCCTGACCTTGTGATCCGGCCGTCTCGGCCTCCCAAAGTGCTGGGATTACAGGCTTGAGCCACCGCGCCCGGCCTCTTTTTACTCCCTCAAAAGTCAAAGCGCCTGGAAAAGACGACTTTTGTGTTTTTGTTTTACTTTTGCCCTTTGCCCTTAAAAAATAATTTCCTGCCTAGGTGAAACTCTGTCTTAATTAAAAAAAAAAAATTCCTGCCTGGAATGTGGACTTGATGCTTGGAGGTGGAGGAGCAACCACCTTGAGACTGTAAGGATCAGAGACACATACTCAGAATGGGGGAAAGGAAAGAAAGATACTTGAGTCCTTCAGCAGCTGCACCAGTGCTGGGCTGCCCAGCTCTGGAATTACTGTGTTTGTTCAAACCATCGTTTGTTGGATTTTTCTCATCCTTGCAGCTCCATGCCTTCTTAACTGAAACTGTGCCTAAATAAGCATTTGCATTTTTCTATGTTCTTTCTTCCTCACTAAAATGGTAGCATATACTCCACCTACCTTTCAGGAACTTATGTCTTCACTTAACAATATATCTTGGAGGTTGTTACAAATAGGTACACACAGAGCTCCCCTGAACTTTTAAACGAATGTGTTGAAGACCTTGTACAGATGCTCCCTAGAGCCTTCAACTAGGTTCCTCTTGGTGTGGGTTGTTCTCAACTTCTTGCTATCACAGATAATACTGCAGAGACAAAACAGGGACATTGTTCATATCCCACATGTAAGGATTTATCTTCAGAAGAATTGCTGAATGCAAGGGCAGATGCTTTTTCAGTGTTCTTAGATTTTGTCAAATTTCCCCGCAAAGAGGTCTAGCTGACGTGCATTCCACCAGCAACGTGGGAGTGTACCCACACGTTGTCTCTAATCCTTTCAACAACAAACTATGATGGTGTCCATTTTGCTGAGGCTCAGAGAATTGTACATGGCCTGCCCAAAGTCATCACGGGCAACTGGTGAGATAGGGATTTGTACCAGGGTCTGTCTGATGTCAAAGCTGTGCTTGTAAACACGTAACATTGCTTTTCAGGCAGGCTGGATTCCAGAGACTTTCAGAAAAGAGGGAAGAACGAATCTGACCCAGGTGCTGGTCTGAACCTGAGAAGAGCCTTTGGGCTGAGCAGTGGGGAGGCTCGTGTTTGTCCTGGGCTGCATCCCAGCTCAGATCTGTCACGGCTTTGCTGTGTGAGCAAGTCCTTCCCCCTACCCGCTCTCTGGGCCTCAGTCTCTCCACCTGTCAAATGGATGGCTTGGAATTGCTGGTTCCTAAAATCCTTTAATGTTAGGTGTCTTGAAAATCCCCAAGTCTGAGGGTCTTTTGGGAGCTGCTTTTCAGACCTCAAAATGGAAACAGCGATTTTTCCTCTATTCCTGACCGAGCAGAGGTCAGCAGTGTCAGGGGCATCTATTTCTATCTGTGGACAGAGGTCACATTCCCTGGGGCAGGCTGGGCCGTGGTGGGGCAACAGTCCGCTGCCCTGTTTTCTCTGTAGGGCACATCTTCTCCCAGCTCCGATGGCCAGATTCTGAGGACAAATATTCCAGCTATGGTTTCATATACTGAGTGTTTTCCAAAGTGATTTACATATCTAATCTGGAAGAGAGGGACTATTCTTATCCCCATTTTACAGATAAGGACACAGGGGCACAGAGAGATTGATCAACTTGCCTGAGGTCATTCGGCCAGGAAGTGGCTGCTGGGATTTGGTCCCAGGAAGTCTGGTGCCAGAATCTGTGCCCTTCACCCAGCATTTCTCAACCTCGATGTATTGGCATTTTGGGTCAGCTCACTCAGGTGGGAGGCTGCCTTGTGCATCCTGGGATGTTCAGCAGCATCTCTGGCCTCTACCCACTAGATGCCCCCTGGGTATGACAACCAAAATAACCCAGACGTTGTCAAGTGTCCCCTGGAGGTCACAATCACCTCCAGCTGAGAACTACTGTCTTAACACAGCTCTGGAGATGTAGATTCTAGGCCCATCTGAGGACTCTTGGGTTTTTTGGTTTTTTTGTTTTTTTTTTTTTTTTTTTGAGACAGAGTCTTGCTCTGCTGCCCAGGCTGGAGTGCAGTGGTGCGATCTCAGCTCACTGCAACCTCCACCTCCCGGGTTCAAACAATTCTTGTGTCTTAGCCTCCTGAGTAGCTGAGATTACTGGCATGCACCACTAAGCCTGGCTAATTTTTTTTTTATTTTTTGTAGAGACGGGGTTTTACCATGTTGGCCAGGCTGGTTGTGAACTGCTGGGTTCAAGCAATCTACCCACCTTGGTCTCCCAAATGCTGGGCTGACAGACGTGAGCTACCGCACCCAGCTAACTCTTAACCCTTCTGAGCCCGGTTCAGGCTCTGGACAGACACTGACAAAGGCCTAGAGAAAAACCTTGCCAGAGGGCCATGCCCTGTGCAGGTGACAGAAGCATCACAGGGCAGCCTTCTCTGAGGCTGGCAGTGGGACAACTCAGCGAGGGGCATTGGTGGCAGCAAAGAAAAAGCTTGGGTGGTGGAATGGGCTTGGAGGTTGGCTGAGTGACCTTAGGCAAGTGCTGAGACTCTCTGACTTTAGGCAAATGCCTTAGATTCTCTCAGATGCAGTCTTCTCAGCCAAGATCAGAGTTAAGCCTTGTAGAGTTGAGGTGTGAAGCTTAAATAAAGTATTGTCATGATGGGTGAAGAAAAACAAAACTGAAAACTGTATCTCTGAAGAGTCTAGTGAAATAATGTATGGTGCATCTAAGCCATGAAAGATTATGCAGCCATTACAATGAGTGAGGTAAATCTGGTTTTTGCTGACGTGGAAAGATCTCTAAGGTTTATTTATTTATCTATGTTTTTTGAGACAGAGTCTCACTCTGTTGCCCAGGCTGGAGTGCAATGGCACAGTCTCTACTCACTGCAAGCTCTGCCTCCCGGGTTCAAGCAATTCTACTGCCTCAGCCTCCTGAGTAGCTGGGGCTACAGGCGCACGCCACCATGCCTGGCTAATTTTTGTATTTTTAGTAGAGACAGATTTCACCATGTTGGCCGGGATGGTTTCGATCTCTTGACCTCATGATCCGCCCGCCTTGGCCTCCCAAAGTGCTGGGATTACAGGTGTGAGCCACTGTGCCCAGTGGCTTATTCATTTATTAATAGTTAAAAAGTAAGGTACCCAACAGTATATGTGACATAATCCCATTGGTATTAGAAATAAAAATAATCTTTCTACATAGCTTCATTGAGCACCTACTGCTTGCCAGGCACTGGAGTAAGCAGGGGAAATACAGTGTGGATAAAACAAAACTCCTATTTCCATGGAGCTGGTGGAATATGAAGACGAATATACAAATATGTGGAGGTTCTATGGGTTGGTGCAAAAGCAAATGAAATCAACCTAATATAAAGACGTGCAATAAAATGGCTTCTTCTGAGCCTGGAGATGTGGGAGTGAGATTTCTGTCTTTCCGTTGTATGCCCTCTGGTATTTGAATTAGTCTTACCGTGTGAATGCACTTATTTATTTATTTATTTATTTATTTATTTATTTAGATGGAGTCTTGCTCTGTTGCCCAGGTTGGAATACAGTGGCACAATCTCAGCTCACTGCAACCTCTGCCTCCTGGGTTCAAGCTATTCTTCCAGCCTCCCGAGTAGCTGGGATTACAGGTATGTGCCACCCAGCTAATTTTTTTTGTATTTTAAGTAAAGACAGGGTTTCATCATGTTGGCCAGGCTGGTCTCGAACTCCTGACCTCAAATGATCCACCCACCTCAGCTTCCCAAAGTGCTGGGACTACAGGTGTGAGCCACCGCAGCCAGCTGAATGCATTTATTTTAATGATCGGTTTTTAAAAGACCGTATTAAAAAAAAATGAGAGAGAAGGCAATGAGCACTGTTTGGCTCAATGCAAATAGTTGCTTTTATTATTATCATAATAATAAAACATTTATTAACTGTCTTTTGAGCACCTACTATGTGCCAGGTACTCTGCTAGGTGCTGAAGATATGCAGTGAGCAAGCAAGATAAAAAATTGGTCCTCAGGGAGCAGGTGCTTTAGCTGGGGGGACACAGGAATCAGAGAATTAACTGCAAATGTCATTAGTATTACAACAGTGGGGGATTATGGTGGCATCGGAACCTAATAGAGGGGAGGCTTGCAGGTCTAGGGAGATGGCCGGGGGTTGGAGCCTGGGCTCCAGCCCTCTCTCCTCAAGCCCGGGCAGTTCACGAGGTTGGACCCCTCCATGACTTCAGAGCAAATAAAAACAGTTAAAATTGATGGAACACGGACCTTGTATGATCCAGTATGACCCAGTATGATACTGACCCCATATGATCCCTGACCCTAGTTACATACTGATCCCTGACTCTGATCACAGACTAACTCCTAGTGTGATCTATGACCCAGGTCACGTACTGGCTTCAGTGTCACACTGAACCCTGATCCTTGTCAAGAATAAGCCCTGACCCTCATCACATACTGAGTCCTGACCCTGCTCACTGGTTGAGCTCTGACCCAGGACACAGACTGAGAGCCTTGATCCTGGAGACACACTGAGCCCTGGCCCTCATCACTGACTGATCCCTGATCCTGGCCATAGAGTCAACCATAATCTGGTCCTAGGGTGAACCATGACCTACATCACATATTGGTCTCTAATCTTAGTTATACATTGAGTTCAGCCCCGGCCTTAGATGCCCAGCCGTCTCCAACTGCTGCTGTCTACTGCCCAGGAATCCAGAGACTCCCAGAATGCCTTCTTCCCACCTTACCCCAGAGCTTAAAGTAATTCCACTGGCCTGTGCAGAGGTCACCTAGCCTGTCATCCCCAGGGCTCATCTGAGGGACCTAGAGGGCTCTAAAAAAGACAGGGAAGGCGTGATTTAGACAGAGCTAAATTCTCGAGAGGCTGTTTTCCATCTAGAGGCTCCCAAACTCTTCCTATTTCTCTCTGTCCTGTCTCTTTCCCCATTCGACATGTATTTCTCCTGAAACAAAATTCACCAGCAAATTCTGTCTTTAAAGAAGGGAGGTCAGACAGCAGCCGGCCCAGCAGCTGGGCAGAATTCTATTATCAGGAGGAAATGCAGCCAGCAGGAAGGACTGCGCCCTCCCTCCTGGCAAAGTGTTACTCACTCTCCCCAGCTTGGTTTCCTTCTGAAGGGCTGTGGAGCTCCTGACAGGTGGAGGTGGTGGATGCCTGCTGATGCTGACCAGGGAGCCCGTACTCCCTCCCGCCGGTGGCTGGCTGCCCCAGACCTGGCCCCTGTCCTGGGAATCTGCCCCAGTGTCTGAGCAACACAGGGGTGAAGAGTTTGAAATGGTTCCCCAAGGTGCTTTCCAGGATTGCAGGGCCCGGGGAGAGCCTCACATATTGGGAGAGTCCTTGTGTCCTCTTCGGGGAAGGCTGTTTCCCCCTTAAGACCCCCGAAAACAGGGGTATGGGATGAATGAGGAACACAGGGCTCACCCTCCATCCCCACCTCCAGGCAGTGCAAACATGTGGAACAAGAACACATGGGCAGGCATTGAGGTTTCCACTCAGTTCCCCTTCCCTGCTCTGGCAGGTAAAGGACTTTCGCTCCTCTGGACCAGGGAGCCCTGGAGGGAGGGGAGAGGCGTGGTTGCTGAGGCTGGGTGGCGGCTTCCAGATGGGTGTCACCCACGCCCTTCCGACCATCTAGGACAGCCTGGGAATTGTGTCTAGTTAGGAAAGTTGACAGTCAAGTATCCAGTGAGCTGGTCATTTGGATACCGAGGTGGGAAACAGGTGGTCAGCCTGACAGCCATCTTGTCAGCCAGACGTAGAGACAGGCAGATGGGCAGGCTGTCACTTAGCCATTTGATCAGGCCTGCAGTCAGAGAAGCAGGCTGACAGACCGACGGTCAGTCAGTTAGAGGAGATGAACAGACAGGCTTCTTCATCTATTAGTCAGATACAATAGATACCCAGCAGACAGACAGGCAGACAGATATAGACAGACAGACAGACAGGCTGTCCGTCAGCCAAATTGTCAGTCAGCTATGGAGACAGCTAGTCAGTCAGTCAGACAGGAAATGGACAGCTAGGCTTAGTTACTCAACTAATTACAGTCAGCCAAATACCCAGGAAGACAGATAGACAGACACTCCAAAAGGCATTTGAATGAGGAGATGGAGAGAAAGGCAATTTGTTTTGTATCTAATTAGTCAGGTGCAAGAGCTGCAGCCAGGTAGACAGAGAGACAGTCTCTGTCTCAGAGAGGGACATTCAGTCAGACATGGAGACAGGCAGGCAGGCAGACAGGCACAGCCTTCCTGTCCGTCAGGCTCTCAGTCAGTCAGCCATCCTGTCCATCAGGCTCTCAGTCTTGCAGTGGACAAGTCAGTCAGACAGTGTCCGTCAGAACCAACCCGGCTTCTGGCCAGTGATGCAGCCGGCCATTATGACAGACGTCCAGGCGGGGCAGAGACAAACACTGGATGCTATGAGGGATATTAAGAAATGGGACCGGTGGTCCTGAGCTCACAGAATAACCCGAGGGTAACAACACCCCTCTCAAGAGCGTGATACAGCCCCTTGACAATCAGGGAAAGCATTCTGGAAGAGGAGGGAAGAGGCACCCCACCCCAAGAGCCATCCCCCATCTCCCTCTGAAGCGCCTGGCCTCCCTCTACAGGCCACAGGCCTAGGGAAGGAGCCGTGTGTGTGTGTGTGTGTGTGTGTGTGTGTGTGTGTGTGTGTGTGTCTCAGCTCTGCCAAGTTCTCCTCGCCTCCCTCCTCCACTGGAGTGGGGGTTGGGCGGCCCTCCCAGGCCACTTCCCATTTTGGGAATTGGGCTGAGAACTATGCAAGAGACAGAAATAATTCCTTTTTCGAGCCTGGCCAGGGCTGTAGCAGCCCAAACATTGGCACAAAACCAGTGCTGGGGAGGGGCCCAGGAAGGGGCAGCCAGGGGTGGGACGGAGCCCTGGGGCCCAGAGAGACAAAGGCCTGGGAGTCTCCAGAAGAACCTTCTCATCCAGTCCTAGGGCTAGGTACAGGTACCTGGAAGATTTGAGACTCTTAGTGGAGCTGCCAGGCCAGAAAATGTTCAGGGTGGGGAGGGAACCAGGTTACAGAAAGAACAAGAAAGAAGTCACAGAGTCTCTGCTGGCAAAGACAACTTGAAAAATGGACCATTTCTGGTGGCCAAGAAGGGATCCCTGCTATCTCCTGAGAACACATCCCCTGCTACAGGCAGACCCACTGAGCACTCACATAAGAGATGGTGGCCTGGGAAGCACCTAGCACACAGTAGGTGCACACTAAATGCAAGTGTCCTTGGATCAGACTCATACAGAGCCAACTTCGCAGCCCTTTGGCACTGCTTCCTAGGGTGTGACCCTGGGCAAGTCACCTCAGCTCTCTCAGCCTCAAATTTCCCCTCTGTAAACCGGGAGTAACAGCAAAACCCGCTTCCCAGGGTGGCTACAAGGATTAAATGACATGACGGGTACAGAAAATCTAGCACCTAGTAGGTCTGCGATCTATTTGAGTCCTTCCTCCTTTCTTTCCTTCTTTCTCAAAGTATTATTTTCATCTCACGGGGGTATTACAGCAATCAGCCAAAGGCAGATCTTGATCGTCATTTTCCAAGTGACACCGCCCTGAAATCAGCCCCTCTCTCTCTGAGCCTCAGTGTCCCCCTTGTGTAAAACGATAGCTCTGGACAGGAGATGTTCAGAGAGCCCTTTCAGAGCCTCAGGTCTAGAGTCCCTGGTGATCTTCAACACTTGATTGCATCATTCCCAGCATGCAGGTGCCCTCCCCAACTACTCCCTGGGGATCCTGTGGTTCTGAGGAAGCTGACCCTGTCCCCTGCCCCAGGGATAAGCCAGTCAGGACATGGCATCCCCCAGCTAGAGAGCTTGCTGAGTGGGGCATGTGATTCAAGCTAGGCCAATTTATTGACTTCTGAGCTTTGGCCAGGAATGCTGGGAGTTCCCTTCTCTTCTGGACAACGTAGTGTGCATGTGTGACGTCTAGAAATGCTGCAGCCTTTGGGACTCCCATGAGGGGAACCAACCCAAGAGAAAAACTGGTTCACAGAGGAGCTCAAAGCAGAGTAAATCCTTGACACAATGATGACAGCATGATCCCTTCACTACCCCTGCTACACAAGGCCTGGGCTTTTCAGTTCCACTATCCAATAAATGCCCTTTATTGTCCATGCCAGTTTCATTTGACTTTCAGTTTCTTGCACCCAAATACACCCCAAAAGACACAAATACACCCCAACGGTCTAGACTTCTTGCCAGTTTTAATCCTCAATATGACTCTTCTACATAGATACTATTGTTCTTCCCGTTTTAGAGATGAGGAAACCGAGGCTCAGAGAGTGAAGTAACTTGTCTGAAATCACACAGCCAGAAACTGTCAGTGCTAGGATTTGAACTTGGAAATGCCTTATGCTCTTCTCACCATGCTATAAGACCTTCTCCCTTCTCATCTATCTCTGGGCAAGTGGGAGGTAGTAAAACAGTAATAGCCACCACCCAGCTCCAGTAATAATCATCCCGGGGAAGACTAATCACATAACATCAAAGCCTGGAAGACGCTTAGAGACCATTCAGCGCAGCTCTCCAATTCACAAATGGGAGACTGAGGACCAGAGGTGGGAAGAGACACAGGGAGCAGGAGGTAGACTGAGAGCCAGAGCCTGGGACAGCAAGAGGAGATTATTCTTGCAAGGGCAGAGGAGTGACCTGCTGCTCATACCTGGGGGGAGAGGGGGCTTCTTTTTGGT
This sequence comes from Rhinopithecus bieti, assembly GCF_001698545.2. Classification (NCBI taxonomy): domain Eukaryota; kingdom Metazoa; phylum Chordata; class Mammalia; order Primates; family Cercopithecidae; genus Rhinopithecus; species Rhinopithecus bieti. The sequence goes on from NW_016808980.1 coordinate 265,367, forward strand.
AACAAACCGTCTCACCCTTTGAGGAACTATCCCTTGCCTGCTCTCAGGCCACGTGGCTTGGAGCCTGGCCTCACCTCTGGCTCCAGGTCTGGCCAATCAGAACTGTGCATTCCCCTGGCAACAACAATTGGCCGAGTCTGGGCATGTGACCCCAATCAAGCCAGAGTGAACCCTGGCACTTGTCCTGGGACTACCTGGAAAGAGATGCTCCAGGATTCTAATGGAGCTCCGCCTTCATCACAGGTAAGGACAGGCTCCAGGCCCAGAGCTGCCAGTTAGAATTTAATAACCTAGTTTATTTTCATGGTATTCCTTTTTAAATCTGTGTTCAATTTAAGGTGATTAACTTCATACGGTTTGCCGGAACCATCCAGGTTTTAAAACTGAAAGTTCACAGGTGAATGGAGGCAGGGGTGGTTGGTCACCCCTGCTTCAACTTACGGGTATCAGATACTGGTTTTCCACTGATGGCAGCTTCCTTTTAAAATAAACATTTAAATTTAAAAAGGGGCCGGACGCTGTGGCTCACACCTGTAATCCCAGCACTTTGGGAGGCCGAGGCGGGCAGATCACTTGAGGCCAGGAGTTTGAGACCAGCCTGGCCAACATGACGAAACCCCATCTCTACTAAAACTACAAAAATTAGCCAGGCGTGGTGGTGCGCACCTGTAATCCCAGCTATTCGGGAAGCTGAGGCAGGAGAATCACTTGAACCTGGGAGGTGGAGGTTGCCGTGAACCGAGATTGTGCCACTGCAGTCCAGCCTGGGCGACAGAGCAAGACTCCGTGTCAAAATAATAATAATAAAAATAAAACAAAATAATTTTAAAAATTTAAAAAGGGGGCCACTTGAGGGAAAATACCAAGAAACTAATGGTACCTTTTGTGAAAAGAAATGGCAAAAATATTGTGAACGCTGTGTCATGTGAGTGAGTGATAGTGTTGAGAAATGTACAATGCCTGCAAGTCTGGAAACCCAAGCTCAGTTCCTGGGTTGCTGGCCCACTGGCTGTTTGACTCTAAACAAGTTGCTCACCCTCTCTGAGCCTCCACATCCTCCCAAGCTCACAAGGCCAGCCATCCTCAGACGGGGCGGAGAGGTCAGAGGCGGGGCTGTTGTGGGCAGGCAGGCTCTGTTCACCCTTATCTCCTCTTAAGGTGTGAGTTGCTCCCCGTGCAAAAGCTGGCACCAACAGCAGCAACTCACAAATCTTTGGAGAGGCCCGGCATTCCCCACTCAGTGACTGCTGAGTTTGACTGATGGGGCCGTGTCAGCAAATTAGCTACCATTCAGCAGAGACACCCTTTAGAGATACTAATTGCCCAGTGCCCGTGCGTCCCCACCCCTCCCTGGCACAGGCAGCTGGCTGTCGATCCCCTGCCATTATTGTCTGATAACAGTGCTTGATTTGTCTACACAGACCAGGGCCCCTGCATGCATGCTGTTAGCATCTAACTACCAGCCAGCACGGCACATGAAGCACACGGTTCATTAATGCTCTTGAGGGGAGCAAACAGGTGCTGGCAGAAATCTATTCCCATGGACAAATCTGTGGACACGTGCACCCTCATACGTGCCCACTTAGCCCCCAAGTATAGGAATGAGTCAGTGTCACGTGTGCACATGCATTCTGTGAACTACTCATACGCTGGCTAAGAAGCAGCCTCAGACACATATGCACAGGATGGAGTACATGCATGTACATAACAGGCAGTGCTACATGGGGTTGTGTTAGGATTACAGAACACTTGTAAGGCATCTTGAACAGTGCCCAGCATGTGGTTAATTACTCCTCAGTAAATTATATCTCTTCTTATTTTTTCCCAGTGCTCTTTTATTTATTGAGGTATAACTGACACATAATAAAATGCACAAGTTTTAAGTGTTTGGTGCAATGCCTTTTTGATAAATAGATACACTTGTGTACCCACCACCTCAGTTAAGGTCCAGAACATTTCCATCATCCAGAAAGTTCTCTTGGGTTCCCTTCCAGTCAATACCTCCAAAAGCAATCACTGTTCTGATTTCTCTCACTATGGTTGAGTTTTGCTTGTTCTTGAGCCTCATATAAATGGAATCATATGGCGTGTCCTTCTTGGCAATGCCTATTATGGATGCTCAGATGTGCGCACAGCCACGCACACTTACACACATGTGCATGGATACTCAGTCAGACTCATTCAGAAATGGGGATTTCTGAGCTGTAAATCCCTTGGCCTTGGCTGCTTGCAGCTCAGCTAAGCCTCTCTGGGTCCAGGGGGCTAAAGGAGGTGGGGAGAGCCCCTGACGCTGGGTCCAGCCGCCGTGGGGGGCTCCTTCCCCATCTCCTTCAGCTTCTCTTGCTGAGTGACCTCAGACAAGAACTGAAAATCTGTTTTCTCTTGTGAAATGAAATGAATAATAATAACATACAGCTTATAACTCCCCTGTATTGAGCACTTACTAAGCAGTAGGCACTGTTCTAAGGACTGCGCAAGTTCAAGTCCACTCTGTCCTCCCAGCAACCCTATAATCCAGGTATTGTCATTATCTGTCTTATGGGAAAGGAACCTGAGGCACAGAGAGGCCCAGCAGCTTGTCCGAGGTCACACAGGAAGAGGCAGAGCTGGGATTTGGATCTGGTGCAGCTCCAGAGCCTTCACCTGCAACCATTATCCCTCTTTATGAGGGGATTATGAGAATTATTGATTATGTCCATGCCTTGGAACCCAGTAGGTGCTCAATAAGTATTGCATATGGTTACTACCAAGAACATTTACATCCACTATCTCACTGATGCCTCAGAACAGTCCCATTTAACAGATGAGGAAACTGAGGCTCAGAAGTCAGTGGCAAAAGATTCTGGTCTTCTGATTCTAAATCCCACATTCTTTCTATTCCCCCAGCTGGGGATATTCTATTCCACAAGGCAGATGCTTTGTTTTGTTTGCTGCTATGTCCTCAGCATCTACAAGAGTGCCTGGCACATACTTGACACTCAATACATGTTTTTTCCAATGAATGAGTACAGCAGGGAGTTGGGAGGAATCACCCAGCCCAATGCGCTCCCGTAACAGTTGGGGGACCCAGGACCTAGAGAGAGGGTGTGACTTGTCCAAGGTCACCCAGCATCTTGGTGCCATCGAAGCTATTGTTTTCTCCCTTGCCTGGCTCACCTCCTCTACCCTCGGAGCTGAACAAGTCAAAAGATTTGGGAGCCCCTGAGGCTCTCTCAAAGGCCACGTTAATGGGGAGCTGGCATGGAGCCACTCCCAACTTCATTAAGTCATCCAAGGTCGGCACGGAAGCCTGCCAAGCTAAACCTCAGAAAACGCCGGCTGAAAGGAAACAAGGCTTGCCAGAGCTTTTGCGCTGGGATGGGGACCATTCCTGGCAAAGAAGGTGGGGAGGGAGGACCAGGCCAGCCTTTCAAAGCCCTTCGTGAACAAATGCTTGGACTGCAGCCCACTCTGGTCATTGTCCCCTCCAAGTCAGGAGAAACAGCCAAGTTCTTCAGCCCAGCCGGGACAATGGAAAATGGACTGGAGTCTGTGGGTGTGGGGACAGTGCCAGTGAGAGCCCACCCTGAAGATGGAAGGGAAAAGGCAGGAAGATGGTGAAGCTAGGTAGGGGGAGACCATCCCATCCTGAGGGTCACTCTTAGTTGCCAGTCCCCAGTCCTTGGGCATGGAGTCAGTTTTAAATAACACTAATCACCTCCCTTCACGTCAGGGCATCCCTAAAAGCAGAGCCTGAGACAGGGATTCTTAGGCACGTGATTCATTCTCTCCCCATGTCTCCTTTAGGAGATGTGATGGGAGAGAGAGAAGCAGGACAGGACAGGGGAGGAGCTAAGCCAGGATGTAGCCTCAGCTGAGGTCTAGCTTCAGCCTGAATTGCACCAGGTGTTGATCCCACCTTGCAGAAAGAGGGCTGAATCCACACAGCCTGTGGACTCATTGAGTCCACAGGCTGCTTGGTGGGAGGAGGGGAGAGCTGCCACAGGTTAAAATCCCCTGGCAGGCGACTCCCATAGGCCAAGGGCAATTGTGAGAGGCGGGAGTCGTGAGAAGGGGGTAGTGGCGAGCTGTTAGCAGCAGGCACCGCCAGCAGTCGGGGTGTGGGTGCACCAGCTTGTAAATGAAGTGCAGGTGTGGAACTCACGGTGTCCACCACACTGGCTGTCCTCTTTTCTTTTAAATTTAAAATCTGTGTATTTTTTATTTTTGTGGGTACTTAGTACGGGTATCTGTGGGGTACATGAAATGTTTTGATACAGGCATGCAATGCATCATAATCGCATCATGGAGAATGGGGTACTCATCCCCTCAAACATTTACCCTTTGTGTTATAAACAATCCAATTACACTCTTTTAGTTATTTTAAAATGTTGGATGTGGAGGCTGAGACGGGCAGATCACGAGGTCAGGAGATCGAGACCATCCTGGCTAACACGGTGAAACCCCGTCTCTACTAAAAATACAAAAAATTAGCCAGGCGTGGTGGCGCGCGCCTGTAGTCCCAGCTACTCGGGAGGCTGAGGCAGGAGAATGGCGTGAACTCGGTGGGGCAGAGCTTGCAGTGAGCTGAGATCCGGCCACTGCACTCCAGCCTGGGCGACAGAGCGAGACTCTGTCTCAAAAAAAAAAAAAAATGTTGGATGTCCTCTTATTGTATTAATTCATCACTACCTGAACCTCCCAAACTTAGGGTCAACCCTTAGAAGAAAAGGGAGACTGAACTGAACCAAGATTCAGTTTCCACCACCTTCCATCACAGGCCATTGAATCCAGTGTACGAACAAAACAACGGCCCTGCTCATACATCTAGGCTCACAGCATGCAAGCTGTGCCTATTCCAGTTGTAGGACTAGAACCTTCAAGACACTGAGGGCAGAACTTCAGAATTGTAGCTTTCAGGCTCTCTGAGCTAATGTACCCACAAAGGGGGCTTCCCCAGGGAAAGACAGAATGGAGCCTGGCTCGAGGACCAGGCTGGGCAGATGAAATTACAAGGTGAGGAAAGACAAGGCAGCTTGACCAGGTCTCACGGGAGGCCCCATGACAGGCAGTGGAGAGGATGGCAAGATCTGAGATTGTGAGAAGGTGTAGGAGATTAGGTACCAGTGGAGAGGCCTTGGGGTAGGTGAGGACCTGGCTGCAGCCCTGGCCCCAGCTGCAAAAGGACCTGGATGCTTTGGCTCTGAGCAGGGCCACACTTCAACACCACCCATGCCAAACTGAACCCCCCTCACCTGGGCACAGCACTGTACAGTGAGCAAACAGTCTACTAGCTCAGCATCTGGAAGTGGGTGAGTTGGGGGCTAAATTTGACACAGGGGGAAACTGAGGCCTGGAGAAGTGCAATAACTTCATTCATTAGCAAATGCTGATGAAGCACCTACTCTGTGCCAGGCACTAATTCAGGTCCTGAGATACTTCAGTAAACAAAAGAGAAACCCCTGCCCACATGGAGCACATATTCAGGTGGGTGAGGAGGGGGGTGGGTGGGGAAGGAGGTAATAATTGCTGTGGAAAAAAAGAATGAAGCAGGGAAGGGAGATAAGAAGGCAAGTGGGCTGGGCGCGGTGGCTCATGCCTGTGATCCCAACACTTTGGGAGGCCAAGGCAGGCAGATCACTTGAGGCCAGGAGTTCGAGACCAGCCTGACCAACATGGCGAAACCCCAACTCTACTAAAAGTACAAAAAAATTAGTCAGGGCATGGTGGTGCGTACCTGTAATCCCAGCTACTTGGGAGGCTGAGGCACGAGAAAATTGCTTGAACCTGGGAGGCAGAGGTTGTAGTGAGCCGAGATGGTGCCACTGCACTCCAGCCTGGATGATGGAGTAAGACTCTGTCGCCAAAAAAAAAAAAAAAGGAAGGCAGGGGGTGGAAACTGCCATTTGAAAATAGAGGGTCAGAGAAGGTGTCACTTCCTAAAAAGATGATGTTTGAACAAGAACTTGGAGGTGAGAGAAGTTGTGCAGGGAACAGTGGGAATAGCTGATGCTAAGCTCCCCCAGGTAGATTTGTGATGGGAGACGGAGAGATGAGGTCAGAGACGTCATGGGGGGCAGGTCCTGCAGGGCTGTGAGGACTTTGCTGTTACACTGAGTGATGTGGGAGCCACTGGAAGGCTTTGAGTGAGAGGTGAGGTGACCCTGACTTGGGTTCTTACAGGATCCCTCTGGCTTGCAGGGAAAAGGGACAGCAGGGAACTGGTGAGTGTGGATGCAGGTGACCAGTGAGAAAGTGACTGTAATAGTCCAGGTGAGAAATGACAGTGGCTTGCTCTAAAGTAGAATTTTTTTTTTTTTTTTTTTGAGACAGGGTCTTACTCTTTTACCCAGGCTGGAGTGCAGTGGCGTAATCATGGATTACTGCAGCCTCAACCTCCTGGGCCCAAGTGATCCTCCCATTTTAGCCTCTCAAGTATCTGGGACCACAGGCATGTGCCACCATGCCCAGTTAATTTTTTTGAAATTTTTTTTTTTTTTTTTTTTTTTTTTTTTTGTGGAGATGGGGTCTCACTATGTTACCTAGGCTGGTCTTGAACCCCTGGGCTCAAGTGGTCCTCCTGCCTCAGCTTCCCAAAGTACTGGGATTATAGGCACAAGCCACCATGCCTGGTCCTAAAGGAGAGTTTCTCAGCTTCAGTGCTATCATCATCTGGGCTGAATAAATCTTTGCTGTGGGGTTGTCCTGTGCACTGTAGGATCTTTAGCAGCATCCCTGGCATCTACTCACTAGGTGCCAATAGTACCATCCCACCTGGTATGATAACCAAAAGTGTCTCCAGACAATGCCAAATGTCCTCTGAGGGGCAAAAATCACCCCCAGTTGGGAACTTCTGGTCTGGAGCAGGAGTCAGCCAACTCTGGCTCACAGGTCAAACGCAGCCTGCCACCTGCTTGTACAACCTGCAAGCTGAGAGCAGATTTCACATTTTTAAAAGGTTCTGTTTTAAGTGATTATGTAAGTACCTACAGAATATCCTCAATTTAGCCTCTTGGCCTGCAAACCTGAAATATTTACTATTTGGCCCTTTCAAGACAAGTATGCTGACTCCTGGTCAGGAGTGTTCATGGGGGTGATGAAAAGGGGTTGGAGCCTGATACACTTTGAAAGCAGGGCCCTGGGATTTATGCAGAGGTCCCACACGGAGTGTGAACAAAGGAGGAGTCATGAGTAGCTCCCAGGTTTTTGGCCTCTGTGGCTGGAAAGAGATGCTGAGATGGAGTGAAATTGGCAGAAGCGAGTTCGCAGTGGGAGGACGTGGGGCTTAGTTTTGCAGATGTTAAGTTTCAGGAATGTCGCATAGACAGGGGAAGAACATCAGCTTTGGAGTTAGGCAGGGTCAGTGTTTGAATCCCAGCTCTGCCGTGGACTCACTGCAGAACCTTGGGTGAAGAAGGACTTGCCGCTCTGAGCCTCAGATTCCTCACCTGCAAAAAGGAGGGCATGTTTCATGTGGGCTGAATCTCTGGATAAGGGGCTTTTATGGTGAACACCGAGGCATAGGCCATATGCTTTTAAAGTGTTTTGAGGATCACCTGCATCAGAATCAATTGAGATCCTTGTTAGGGATGCAGATCCTGGGCTGCCTCTAGAGACTTTTATTCTGTGTTCTGGGTGATAGACCAGGAATCTGAACTGCCTGGGGTTTGAGAACTCCTGACCTAGGGCTTGGGTGTCCAATTAAGGAGCCTGTGGCTGCCTCTCAAGACTTGCAGGTTCCCAAGTGAAAATACCTTTAAAGATCACAGAGAACCAGCAGCCTGCCCCCATTGTGCAAATGAGAAACCTGAAGACCAGAGAAGCTGAGTGCCTTGCCTGAGGCCACACAGCTGGGAAGCAGCAGAGCTGGGTCTGGGACGGTTGACGGATAGATGGAAAGGTAACAGCTGGTTCAGGTAACAAGCAGTTGGATCCAGACAGTGGGGTGGGGGGGGGGGGTAGGATTCAGGTCACAGTTGAATTTCATTTTGGGAATCAAATCCTTCTGGACTTGAGAGATAGACATGTGTTTTCTTCCCATTTGAGAGTGTTAAATGACTCTCCCAGACTCCCATTCAGCTAATGCTTGGGAGAAACAGGAGCCCATTCTCTGTGACACTCTTTGGCCAGCCAGGCCACCCCAGTCTCCAATAAGCCCCTTCCTGCAGCCCAATGGACGTGCTGAACCCTTGTGAGTAGCAATGTGGGGCACACACCACCAGTATTAGATACATTGAAATCTGGATTTCTCAATCTTGGCTGCACAGTGGAATCACCTTGTAAGCTTTGAAAAATACCAATTCCTGGGTCCCATCCCCAGAGATCCCGATTTAACAGGTCTGGTGGGTGGTCTGGCATTGGGATTTTTCAAAGATCCTCAGCTGATTCTCATGCGCAGCCAAGACTGGTTTAGCTGCCCAGGGGTAAGCCATCAGAATCACATTGATTCACAGAGTGAGAAGGAGCTACCCTTTCCAATTGTCTTCAGACTCCCAGACACCCTGAAGGGGAAAGTCCCAGTATGAAGCCAGTGACATTTTAACACCTCTCTAACAGACATCTTCCCTTTTAACCCAGAGAGCTGGTGTCAGGCTTCAGCATCTGGCTGGAATTTTATGACATGATTTATGGCAAATGGCACCAGTTCTTCATGATATCAAATTTCCTATTAAAACAACTTGATTTAGTAAAATTAATGACTTAATCTAAAGAAGACTATTAAGCAAATCCTATTCCAGGTATTTCCCCTGGACCTAATGGTGGTCTCTGACCCAAGCTGGTCCCCTCACTCATGATCCCTTCCGGCCACAGGGATTGGCTCAGAGATGATCATGTGGCTCAAGTCTGTCCAGTCAGAGGCAGTCTTGGGACTTTCATGGGAAGAGTCAGGAAAAAATGGCCATTTTCTCTGCTGGCCTTCATGCTGGGAGGATGAAATCTGGTGGCAATGTCAGCTGAGAGATGGGGAATAACCTGCTGAGGCCACTGGCATTAGTGGTGGAGCAGGGATTTGAACCAGGCCCACCTGCCCACAAAGGTAGTACAACTTCCTGCTAAACCACATTTCTGGTGAATTTCCTGGGATTCTTCATTTTATTTATTTATTTATTTATTTTTTAAGATGGAGTCTCGCTGTGTCACCCAAGCTAGAGTACAATGGCCCAATCTCGGCTCACTGTAAGCTCTGCCTCCTGGGTTCACACCTTCTCCTGCCTCAGCCTCCCAAGTAGCTGGGATTACAGGTGTCCGCCACCACGCCCAGATAATTTTTTGTTTTTAGTAGAGATGGGGTTTCACCATGTTAGCTGGGATGGTCTCAATCTCCTGACCTCATGATCCGCCCGTCTCGGCCTTCCAAAGTGCTGGGATTACAGGCATGAACCACCACACCCGGCCAGATTCTTCATTTTAAAATCTCCCTCAGAACTTCTGTTTCCTGGGTTTTGAGTCTTCATATGTAGGGTTTACTTAAGTAAAATGTAATGGCACCCCGTAAAATATAACCCAAATAGGTACCTTTGAAAAGCTGATGGAAGACACTGTAATGATCATTCAACACATTCTGGGCACCAGAGAAGGTATCTGGCCACTTGTAAAGAATTTGGTGCCCTGTGCTTTCAGTGGATGATAAGAAACTTCTGGCTGGAGTTTGAACGGAACATTTCAGACCATCTCACACTCCTCAACCAAAGGAAGGTGAACTGTGGTTTCTGCCAACTTTGATAACCTCTGAATTCATCCATCCATTCATCCAGCAACATTTGATGGAAGATTTGCATGGAGGTAGGTAGAGTGCTAGATGCAGGAGGGACATGCCTACAGCAGACAAGGTCCTACTACTGGGGAGAGCACAGCCCAGATGGAGAGGCAGGTGCTAATCAGATCGTTGCTTAAACCTATGTGAAATTACAACTGGAATGGAGGCCGCCCAAGAGAGGTACAGAGAACTTTGACAATCCATAACTGGGGGATCTGACCGATTGAGAGATCAGGAAAGGCTTGCAGGAGGAGGTGGCATTCTATCTGGGAGCTTCAGGGTGAGAAGGCAAATAACTGGGTGAAGAAGAGAGGAACAGCATTCGAGCCAGAGGGAACAGCACGTGTAAAGACTCAAGGCAGGCAGGAATTTTTAATAGTAAGTATGAGATCAGCACGGCTGGACACAGGGAGGCAGGAGATGATAGCGGAAGATGAAGTCAGAGAGTGTTAAATGACTCTGGCCTCATAGAGTCTTCTAGGCCTCTGTGAGGAAATTTACCCTCTCCTCTCAATCCGTTCTGCAGCAAATCAAACAGAAAACTCCCACCTTTCCATCCACCCTCGCTTATAGCATAAGGATGTGAAAAAATTCCACTGCTCTTATGATTTTTGCAATTTGAAAAATAGAACAAAGCATCTATACAATTGGGGTTGCTTATAACTTGGGGAGTTTGAGTTACTTAAGAAGACTAAGAATAAAAGGAAGAAGCAAGTGAGGAGAAGGCTGTGGGGAGGAAAAGGGGTGGACAGGGGAGGGGGTGTACTGGTTCAGGGCCCAGGCTCTGGGGGTAACCGCTGGGGTTCAAATGCTACCCTGCCACCTCTTAGCTGCATCCTTGCATGTGTTACTTAACCTCTCTGGGACTCAGTTTCCACATCTGTAAAATAGGGATAATAATAATACCTTCCTTATAGGACGTCGTGAGGGCTAAATGAGGCGATGTGTGTAAAACGTGGTATATGAGTGTTAGCTACTTTGCCATTGTCTTCAGAGGCTGCGTTGCACCCTCTAACTTCTGCAGTGTCCTCGGGGAAGCCCTAGACTTAGCCTGGACAGCTGGAGGGTGAGAGGAAACAGCAAACCCCATTGTGATGGGGTTAGTATGGGACAGGCTTTGGAGAGGCAGCTAAGAAATCTTCCTGGGAGACCAAAACTCCTCCCCGCTAGAGCGAGAATGCCTCATTTCTGGGAGGAGGAGCGAGTTTCTGCATTTTTCTTAGTGACAGGGAAAGGGCTCTGGCTACCTCCCTCATAAAGAACCTCCAGTTCAGGGAAGATTTATCCCCACAGTGATGAACACTGGAACCCAAAAGCAGTGACCAAGGGCATCTACGGATAAACTCTTGCAAGAAATACCAGAGCCTATCACGGAGGGAATGACATCACGTTCAGGAAGTTAGGGGTCGGATGTTTAGGCAGAGCCCTGAAGCATGAGTAAGGGAGGGCAAGGGAGCCAGGGTAGGGGCCATAAGATCGTCCTAGTCAGATGGCAGCATGTGCAAAGGCCCTGAGGTGTGACCCAGCACCACGTGCCGAGGCTCTGAGAAAGCTATCCAGTACAGCTGGGAGAAAAAAGGGGGCAAGATAACAGGCATGTGATATGAAGGTAGGGTGGTAGACTTTCCAGGGCCTTGGTGGTCAGAAAAAGAGTTTGGAAGTTATCTTGAGAACAAGAAGAAGCCGTGGAGTGACCAATCCCTCTCTCTCCTGCCGTTTCCCCTCACCCCATGCACAAAATCTGGAGACAGAGTGAACCGGCTTGGAGGTGGGCTACGCATGGAACGATTTGGGAGCTCAGAAAACTCTCTAATACTGTCTTTGAAGGGGTAATAATCATCCATCCATTCATTCATTCATCCACTCAACAAATATTTATTACTTGCTCTATGTGAAGCACAGTTTTAGGCACTCGGGAGTCAGCAGTAAAATTTGACCAAGTTCCTTTCTAATGGAGCTGATACTGTAGTGAAATGAGACAGATAAGAGCCAGATAAACCTATAACATAACACGTGGCAAAAGGGCTATGAAAAAAATAAAGGAAGGCCGAGAAATGGAGCATAAAGGTAGGGAGGGGAGGTGTGTTACAACCGTTTCCTTGGGGACATGACCCAGCCAATCCTTCCTGCCCACCGTTGTTCCACTGAGCACTTATTACTCGCACCACCGTCAACACACCCCATAAGCAATAAAGCTCCCTCTCCAGTTGGCACCAACAGTACATTTGTGGTGACCATAGTGACCAACAAACTGTTCCACTTCCCCACGTTCTGTTGCCAGCCCATCTCCCGGGCTGGAAAGCCACAAGCCCTTGGCACTTTGTTCTGCCCCTTGCCTGACAGTGTTTGCGTTTCTTTGGATGATGGAGCAGTGAAATCATCCAGGTGCCCCCCAGAGGCTTGGCAGAGCTGCTTCCTTGGATCTGCTCCAGGTCAGCCAACAAGATGGATTTAAGGGTGGATTTAAACAGAGTTGACAACAGGTTCCAGTGTCTTTGGCAGGGGTGGGGCAGGGGGGCCACACTTTGGTCGCCTTCCTGAGGATCCTGTCACCTTTATCAGCACGACCTGAGTGGATGGGCATCAGACACAGTAAGAGAGAGAGGCCTAAGTATCAGGACTCCACTGGATAAATGGGGGTTTGAGGATCTTCTGAGGTTTGGATTTCTTCAATAACTGCTGCCAGGAAGACGGATGATGAAGGGTTAAGGACACACAGAAGGGATGAGACTCCCAATATAACAAGCAGGGAATAAGACTTCCGACTCCAAACATCAGACTCCAAACACCAGTCTTCTGAATGGGCCTGCCAGAATTCTGATCATGAAGGCTGCTGAAGTGTTCTGACCTTGAACCTCAGAATTCCCACTCCGTACATGAGTTCCAACCTGGGACATCAGCATTCTGACCTTGCCCGCTAGAGTTTTAATTATGAAGAGCAACTCTCTGGCCATGGACTCCTTGGCTCCAATGATGGATTAGAGGATTCTGACCTCGGATGGCAGTCATCCGACCTTGAACTTCACAGTTGTGACCTTGAATGATGTCGCTCCAATACTGGACACAACAGCAGCAATCTTGAGCACCAGAACCCCAATCCTGGGCCCCCTAATCTCTACTGAATCTCTCAATGCCCAAGCTTTCCAGTGTGAAATAGCAGAGCTGACATTACTCCACAGGATACAGAGTTTAATTCTACACAATAAGCTTTCCCACAGGCCCACAGACCCTAGAAATAAGCCAATGCTTCGAGGATGATGATGATGATGATGATGAAAATAACAACACAAATAATACTGCTTTACATCTGTTACACATCAGGCACTTTGCTGTGCACTTCACATGTTTCATTTTATCCGTCCTCTGGGTCACCCCAGGGATCTTATTATTCCCATTTTACAGATTAGGAACCTGAGCCCTCGAGACAGTTCAGTTTGCTGACTTGACATCGAGAGCTTTTTCTAGCCTCTGCAGTAGCTTTTTCTCCCTGCCCTGGTTGGAGATTGGGTGTGGGAAGTTGTAGCTCATTAGCTAATCAATTTACGATTTGCCCGAGAATTTCCCTGACTTGTGTTGGCATCGATCAGGCATGAACTGCCTTGATTTTTGGAGCCAAGTCCCGCCTTGGGGGGATAGTCATTCATTCAACAAAGATTTGCCACCCTAGGTTGTGCTTGATGCCAGAAATAAGAAGAAGGAAGGGGGGATATGATGGTTAATTTTATGTGTGAATCTGACTACGCCATGGGGTGGCCAGACGAAACATTCATTTGTGTGTCTGTGCAGGTGTTTCTGGATGAGATTAGCATTTCAGTCGGTGGACTGAGAAAAGTACCTGGCCCTCCCCAGTGTGAATGGGCATCATCCAAGCCTCTGAGGGCCTAAACAGAACAAAAAGAGGCAGAGGCAGAGGAATTTGCCCCTTTTGCTTCCTGCCTGCCTTCTGAGCTGGGACATGGGTCTTCTCCTGCCCTTCCACTGGGATTTATACCATCGGCTTCTCTGGTTCTCAGGCATTGGGACTCAGACCAAATTACATCACCAGCTTTCTCCTGAATGTTCAGATTGTGGAACTTCTCAGCCTCCTTACTCGTGTGAGCCAACTCCTCAGAATAAATGTCTTACTGGGGAGCTGAGCATGGGGGCTCACACCTGTAACCCAGCTATTCTGGAGGTCAAGGCGGAAGGATTGCTGGAGGTCAGGAGTTCGAGGCTGCAGTGAGCTATAATTGTGCCACAGCATTCCAGCCTGGATGACAGAGCGAGAGCCTGTCTCTCAGATAAATGAATAAACAAATCTCTTAGTGATTCTGTTTCTCTGGAGAACCTTAATTAATACGGGGGACCTATTGCTTCTGTCATCCAAGCTCTGTTCCTTTCCTCCCTTCCAGGTGGGGGCCTCAGAGGCAAGAAATGCCTCCCCCCAACATTTCTAGCCACATGAAGGCTCTATGTTACAGAGGTCAAAGATTAGAGCCCTAAGGGCTGCATATGGCTGCAAACATATTCTATTTGGCCCACTCAAAGTGTTTTTAATTATTTTTTTGAGACAAGAAAACAATGGGGCTTCCTGACATGTGACAATGATGCTATGCTTCACTCAACAAGCAAAAGATACTCTGCTTCACTTTCATTTTAAAATAGAAATTGAGACCATACCGAGATACCTGCTTCTATCTAGTAGAGTAACAAAAAAAAAAATCAGAAAATTCACAACACATGGTGCTGATGAAGTTGCAGGGAAACAGGCACCCTCACAGGGTGGTGGTGGGAGAATAAACTGATACAACCTCTACAAAGTGCAGTTTGGTCACATGGATCAAAATGTAAAATGCACAAATCTGTTATAAAATCTGACTTCCAGAGATTTCTCCCACAGGTATACTCACACACACACACACACACACACACACACACACACACACACACACACAAAGATGTTAAGTGCAAAGACAATCACCACAGTATTGGAGATTTTGTTGTTTTGAGAGAGGGTCTTGCTCTGTCACCCAGGCTGGATTGCCGTGGTATAATCATGGCTTACTGCAGACTCGACCCCTTGGGCTCAAGCAATCCCCCCACCTCAGTCTCCTGAGTAGCTGGGACCACAGGTACATGCCACCACACCTGGCTACTTTTTGTAGAGATGGGGTCTCACTAAGTTGCCCAGGCTGGTCTCAAACTGGGCTCAAGGGATCCTCCCACGTTGGCCTCCGTAAGTGCTGGGATTACAGGCATAAGACACTGCACTTGGGAATGTTTTAATTTTTAAAAATGATTTGCCAACATTGAAAAACTGGGATATCTCCCATGAAAATTAAAATTTCTGGCTAAGCCCAGATCCAGCCTGGAGCTGAATGGCTGCTGCCTTCTCAGGCAGGCTTCTGCTCCAGTTCACCACTAGCCCCCTCCACTCCCTGCCTGAGAAGCGGCTGGCCATGGAATAGGCACATTAGGCTGGGTGTTGACCGGTGTCCTCATTGAACTTGCCCTCCTGCAGTTCTTCCAGAAACTGCTTCACTGGGTGACAAGGGCTATCTAGTTCCGGTAGCCATCAGAGTCTGAGGCCCCAGCTCTTGCCTAGGCAGGGAGGTTAAGGCCTTCTCCTCCCAACCCATAAGGACCTCTGAGTCATTCTGCCCCATGGGCAGGGCCGGCTTCATGGATGTGCAACCTGCACAGTTGCACGGGGCTCTGTGCTCACAAGGGCTCCATGCTTGGTTTGCTACTCTGCTATCACCACCTCAAAATTCTTTCTTACTTTTGAACAAGGGGACTGCATTTTTATATTGTACTGTACCCCATGAATTCTGTAGCTGGCCCTGCCAGTAGGTCACTTGGTAATTAGGGACACCCAGTCCCCCATACACCCTGCCCCCAAGGACTGCTCTCATCCATCTGGAAAACCACCTCTTTGGATCGGTCAATTCTCCCAGGCATGAAGCCAGCAAGGGTCCCAAATTTTTATACAAGAGGTGCTTGGGGACAGTAACCTGGGATGGGGAGGGGAACAAGGGGACTTTCCTTGGGTTGCATTTGCATAGAGCTTTATGTAACATGGAGGACGTTCCATCGAAGAATGGGGGAGTGTGATGGGGCCTGCGGGAGGGGAGGTGGAGGAAGAATCTAACACTTCCTCTCCAACCATTCCTTGGCACAGTCATTGCGTGAAGGGTTTGAGCAGCCAAGGGTATCATCAGGGGCTGGACTAAAGCGAGGTTAGGGGTTGACTCTCTTGAGGAGAGGAAGGAGAGAAGGAAAAACAACTTGATATGAATGAAGTACCTGTGCTCAGTCCAGCACCATGCTGGGCTCTCTGGCACAGATGAGTACACCTGTCTTTCCAGTAGCCTTGCTTGGTAAAGTCGCCACGCCCATTTTCCAGCCAAGGAAACGGAAACTCAGAGAGAAAAAGGGCCTGCCCAGGGTCTCATTGCTCATATGTGGGGATTGTGAACCCAGACTTCCAGAGTTCCAAACCAGCGCTTTTTCCACCTACCCTACCAGGGAGATGGCACATGAGAGGAGGAAAACCACTGGTGCAGAGAAAGGGAAAGATGCCTGCTCCAAGTGGGCATAATCTCAAAATAGACCAGAGAAACATGTTATGATGGGAAGACTATAAACATGCCCAAGTCCAAACTGGCCATTCAAGGTCAGGGAGGGCCTCTCTGAAGAGGTGACCTACGAGCTGAGATCTGAAGAAGAAGAGGCTGGCTGGCACTGCAAGATATGAAGCCAGAGGCCCAGAGAAGTTAAGTGATTCACTCAAGGTCACACAGCTAGCTTGTATCTTCCCTCCCACCCACAAACACCCAATAAGCCCCTCCTCTGCACCAGGCCCTGATGCAACTTCAGAACACAGGTCAGCAAACTTTTTCTATAAAGGTTTAGATAATAAGTGCATTTTAGGCTTTATGGCCATACATCCAAAAGCAGCTGTACATGACAGGTGAATGAATGGGCTTGGCTGTGTTCCATTAAAACTTTATTTACAAAACAGGCAGCCCACCCACCCTGCTTTAGAACACAGAAGTGAGTGAGATACAGTCTTAGACTTTGAGAACATCCTGTTTTACTTGGAGAGATGAAACAAGTTAAGAAGAAAATAGAATACGAGAGAGAGCATACTGAACAGTGCAAGATAGGCGGAATGAAGATCTTACAGAAGAAGGATCACTCCTGTAGCTCAGCAAGACAGACATCAAGTTCAGCCTCCCAGAAAAGTTCACATACACTGAAAGGCTCTCTTTGACCTTGCTCTGTTAGTCTCTGTCAAAACACGTTGTTTCTCTCCTTCCAACATACATATTACACTTAGTGTGATTATTCTTTCATTCAATTTTTAATTTGTGTAATGCATATCTCCCTCCAGTAGGTTATAAACTCTATGATGGTCATGGATTGTTTCTGCCAGTTTATATTTATTCTCCCCACTCATGGTAAGAGGACTTCAATTTTTTGGGGGGAAATCACCTCTTTCCCATTCTCAATCCCATCCCAGCTCCAGCCATTGACATGTGACCCAGACACAGCTATGTGATTGGCTCAGGGCTGGGCCAATGAAAATCAGCCCTGGGATTTTGCTGGGCCTATTGGAAAAGAGACTTGCTTTGCCCCAGGAAGAAAGCCTGGATTTGAGGGAGCCATCTTTCCAGCCCTGTTGGTGCAGCCTGCTGAGAAGCCATGACAAAGAAGAATAGAGCTTAGAGATGTAGGATACCAAGTCCTGATGACATATTTAAGCCCATGGATCCAACCTTGCTGGAAACCTTACCCAACCCAAGACATTTTTTTTAAACATTTTGCTTAAGTCCGTTGGAGCTGCCTTTCTGTCACCTGCAACTAGAAGAATCTTAACAAATAGATACACACGTGCTTCTCAAGCACCCAGCAGGTTGCCTGGCCCACAGTAACATGCACTAAATGTTTATCAGACAAACCACAGGTAGGATTGAAACAGGTCCTCAAAGCATGCACATACTGCCACCTAAACTTAAAAGAACCAGAGAAGCCTAGAAAGGAAGCCACCTTGAAACCGAAAGAACGATCTAGAAACAGGAGGAATGGCTGAGTCAAATTACAGTCACTATTTCAAGGAACAATAAAGGATGTGCAAATGTATTCACTGAAAAGAGATAAAAGAAACTCTATCCATTCACAGAGACAGTGGGAATTCCAGACAAGTGATAACGCAAATGAAAGGCTGGTTCAACCTCATCTTGTCTCCATCTTTCCTTTTACCTCTCATATGCCCCTGACAGGGCAATCATCGGCTGCCTCGGCTGCCTCTTCGGTACAACTGAGTCTACAAAGACTCTAGAGGTGGGGCTGGCCAAGCTCATGGGCTCCAAGAATCACACAAAGCCCAAGAAAGACTCAGGGATGGGCTGTAAGGAGTGATTAGTGACAATTGATGATCTGTTTTTAGAAACTGTTTGGTTCTAGGCCCATTACCTGGTGGATGTAAGTGATGGTGTGGAATTGGCAAGTGCAACATTATTCTCTCAAAGACAGTGTCTGCCTGCCAGCCCATGGTGGGCAGCTGTGGTAGAAACCAGTCTCATTTCAGAGCAAAAATGGAGGAACTGCCAGGTGCAGTGGCTCATACCTGTAATCCTAACATTTTGGGAGGCCAAGGTGGGAGGATCGCTTGAGCCCAAGAGTTTGAGAATGGCCTGGGTAACATAGGAAGACCCTGTCTCTACAAAAAAAAGTACAAAAATTAGCTAGGTGTGGTGGTGGTGCACACTTGTAGTCCCAGCTACTCAAGGGGCTGAGGTGGGAGGATCATTTGAGGCCAGGAGGCCAAGGTTACAGTGAGCCATGATCGTGCCACTGCATTCCGGCCTGGGCAATAGAGCGAGACTTTGTCTCAAAAACAGTCAGGGTGTGAGGGAACACCTCAAGTGTCTAACTTAATTGTGTGTCTCTTCTCTGTAAATGGAAGGCGAAAGGCCACTTCTTTCTGCAGGCAGGTAGAGATAAGAAAGGTGGAAGGAGCGGGGTGTACCTGGGAGACCCTTACCTTTTAAGGAAGACCCCTCTGATCAGTCTTCACAAGATCATGCACATTTGTTAGTAAACAAATGTTTACTAACACCTACCCGCAATGACAATAGTAATAGTGAAATATACCGAACATCTGCTGAGTGCCAGGCACGGCTCAAGTGTTTCATATAGAATTTGCCCAACAACCCTGGTTGTTATGAGGCTTTCCAAATTACGGATCAGGACACTGAAACCTAGAGAAGTCATATAATTCCCCAAAGGGCACACAGCTCAAAAGTGGCTGAGCTGGGATTTGAACCCAGGCAGTCAGCCTGCATAGCCTGCATGTTTAAGCTTCCCTGTCTCTCTGTGGGCCAGGCCTGGCATCCACAGAACAACCCACAAGTGAATCTTCACAATGTTTTGTGCGAGGAAGGTATGAACGTCAGGTTTCCGGTGCACAGAGGAGGGAGCAGTCAGTGCTGCCTGAAGGGAAGTGTAGGTGGTGGTAGGGGGGCGGGGGATGGTTAAAGAAGGCTTCACAGAGGAGGTGGTGGGGAAGCTGGGCCTTGAAGGTGGAAAGAAAGAGGCTGCAGGCAGAGAAGAGGAAGAAATGGGTGCAAGGCAGAGGAACAGCTTGGGCAAGAGGGTGACCAGCGCTGAGGAAGACTGGAGTATTTGGGGAATGCAGAAAGGTTAGTGTGGTGATCACAGAAGGTGTCTGAAGAAGGGACGGAGAGGAGATGAAGGTGGAGAGTTGGGCTGGGATGCTGAAAGCAAGGCTAAGAAGCGTGGACTATCCTGGGGCAGTGGGAACTATGGAAGTTTTGGGAAGGGGATGATGAAGTTGAGCAGACTGCATTTGAGAAAGATGGCTCTGGCTGCTCTGCAGAGGTTGAACTGGATGGGAAAGGCTGGAAGCATGGAGCCTATTTCGGGGCTTAGAGGCTCCCAGGAAGGGTCAGAGTTCAGCAGTGACCCACAAGGTCGCACCTCTGATCTCACCTCCTTCTACTCCTCTGCGTGCGGCACACTGCTCCAACCACATTGACACCTGAATGTTCCCTGAGTGCCCCAGGCATGTTCCTGTCCCAGGGCCTTAGCACTGCTTTTCTCTCCACCGAGAGCACTCTTCCCCCACATGCCCACATGCCTGTCTCCCTCCGTTTCTGCAGGTCTTTGCTTACCTGGCACCTTCTCCTTTCCTGACCAGCCTGGTTAAGCCCCAGCACTCCCCTTCTTCCCTGCAGAACTTTCTCCACAGTGCCATCCAAAATATTATATCAGGCCAGGCACGGTGGCTCACGCCTGTAATCCCAGCATTTTGGGAGGCCGAGGTGGGTGGATCACTTGAGGTCAGGAGTTTGAGACCAGCCTGGCCAACATGGTGAAACCCCATCTCTATTAAAAATACAAAAAATTAGCTGGGCGTGGTGGCAGGTGCCTGTAATCCCAGCTACCTGGGAGGCTGGTGCAGGGGAATTGCTTGAACCTGGGAGGCAGAGGTTGCAGTGAGCCGAGATTGAGCCACTGCACTCCAGCCTGGGTGACAGAGCAAGGCTCTGTCTCAAAAAGAAAAAAAAAAAAATTACATAATTATCTGATCTTGTCATTTCATCCATAAACACTTCAGTATGTGTATCTAAAAGATAAAGATTTTAAAACATAGTCGTAATAGCTTTATCACATCTCAAAACAGAGCATTCATTCCTCAGTAACATCAAATATTCAGTTAGCGTTCATCTTTCTTTCCCTGATGGTCTTACAGTCTCATGATTTCTTTTTCATGGTTGTTTTGGTCCAATGAGTATCTATGTTTATTTTTTAATGGTCTTGCTCCTTCTCCTACTGGAATATCAGTGTCACGAGAGCTGGGATCTTTGTTTTGATCTCTACTATGTTTCCCAGCACCCAGCACAGTGCTTGGCACATAGTAGGTGCTCAATAAATTCCACTGAATGAATATACACAACCAGTCATGATAATAAAAGCTTGTTATTGACCTGTTGGGCATTATGTATCTGTTATTGTTATTTGCCATAATTATCGAATCCTTACAATCTCCTTATGAGGTACATGCTGTGATTAGGTCCATTTTACAGATGAGGAAATAGCCACGTGACCCAAGGACTCACAGCTAAAAAAAAAGGCTAGGGCTTAAGACCTATTGCACAGCCTGAGGGTCTGTGACCACTGGTGGATGCAGGGGCGTTGTGGCTTCCCAGGAGCTGTCTCCACACCTTATATCCAGAGTCCAGCCACTTTCCACCGAACTTCCCTGCCACCACCCTGTTCTGGGCTGTCATCTTTCTTCTCTTGCCTGGAATAATGCAATATCCTCCTGGCAGCGGCTCATCCCTTCTTTCTCTAATGCCCATTCTCCACTGCTAAACATCCTCCAATGCACAGGACAGCCCCACAGCAAAGAATTCTCCATCCCCAAAGGGGATGAGACATTGAGGTTGAGAAACTGGGCTGTGGTTGAAAAACCAGACACATTCTTCATCCAGAGCCTGGCAGAAGCAGCTGAGAGTCAGACTTCTAGCAATGTGTTAGTAATAAGAGTGAAAGTCCCAAAGTTTGTAAACAAATTCCTTTTTCATCAATTATTATTTTCAGTTATCTCTGGGATAACATCATTCATTCATTTATTCAACGCATGTATTTCATGCCTGCTCTATGGCAGGCACTGAAGACACAACAGTGGACAAAGCACACAAAATCCCTGCCCTTTGAAGCTTACATCAAAGTGGGAAAGAGAGAAAGGAATCATGTAATTAGGTAATTACATGTCAGGTTGAGACAAATAAAGCAGCCATGGGGAATGAACAGTGCTATTTTATATGTGGTGGTCAAGGATGGCCTTGCTGAGATGACATTTGAGCTGAGACTTGAACATGTGAGGGGTGAGTCTTGTGGCATCGGCAGGAAGACCGTACCAGGCAGAAGGGATGGACAGTAAGTGCAAAGGCCCTGAGGTGGGAGGGTGCCTAGAACAGCAAGGAGGCCACTTTGTGTGCAACGGAGTGATGGAGAGGGAGAGTGGTAGGGAAGGAGGCTGTAAGGGTGCTGGGAAAAGGGGAAAGATGCCAGATCATGGGCCTTGTAAGTGGGACTGAGGAGTTGGGCTTTTTCTCTGAGTGAGGCAGGAGCCATAGAAGGGTTTTGAGCAGGGGCGTACATTGCTGTGTATGGAAACGAGACTGGGGATGGGAGGCTGGAGGCAGCAGATGGGACTGGAGGCTCCTGCAATGGTCCAGGAGGGAGAGGATAGGATCAGGAAGGCAGCAGTGGGGTGGCAAGAAGTGGCCACGACCTGGACACATGTCACTCACACTTGGATCTCACTCTCTCACTTGCATTCTGCCAAGCTGTCCTGAGTGGAAGAGGAAGGGATGAGCCATGCTGGGTGTGTCAGAGATTGCCCCTTATTCCGGCAACAATGATAACAGCAGCTGCCCCAGATGGCGACTCCCTCTGTTCCCAGCACTGCACGTGGTGCTCCACAGCTTAGCACCTCTGATCCCCGCCATCCCATGTTGTCTTTTGTGGCTGGGGTTCCTGGCTGTGTGCAGAATCACCCAGGGCAACAAACGGTGTGGGGAAGTTGGGGATACCCCAGGCAATTGAATGAAATTGGTTCCTTATCTTACACATCACATGCAAAGACCTAAAAGTAAGACCTGCAACTATCAAACTCTCAGAAAAACTTAGGGGAAAAGCTTTATGATTTCCCCCTATTGCCAAGGATTCCTTGAATATAATACCAAAACACAGGCAACGAAAGAAAAACAGACAACTCGGTCTTCAACAAAACAAAAAACGTCTGTGTATTGAAGCACACAATCAATAGGGTGCAAAGACAACCTATGGAGTGGGAGAAAATATATGCAAATCGTATATCTTTTTAAGGATTAATATCCAGAATATACAAAGAATCCTTACAACTCAATAACAACAACAAAAATCTCAATTTTAAAAGAGGCAAAGTACTTGAGTAGACATTTCTCCAAAGAAAATATAGCAATCCCCCCTTATCAGCAATATCACTTTCCAAGGTTTCAGTTACCTGCAGTCAGCTGTGGTCCAAAAATATTACATACAATAAGATATTTTGAGAAAGAGAGACCACTTTCACATAACTTTTATTATAGTATTTTGTTGTAATTTTTCTATTTTATTATTAGTTTTTCTTGTTGATCTCTTACCGTGCCTAATTTATAAACTAAACTTTACCATAGGTATGTATGTGTAGGAAAAAACAGAGAATATATAGGGTTCGGTACTATCTGAGGTTTAGGCATCCTGATAAGGGGGTGTTAGTGTATACAAATGGCCGAAAAATACATGAAAAGATGCTCAGTATCACTAATCATCAGGGAAATGCAAACCAAGACTGCAATGAGATACCACCTCATGCCCATTTGGATAGCTACTAAAAAAAAAAGTAAATAAATAGCAAGCATTGACAAGGATGTTGATATACTGGCTATTTGTCCCCTCCAAATCTCATGTTGAAATGTGATCCCCAATGTTGGAAGAAGGGCCTGCCTAGTGGGAGGCCTTTTGGTCATGGGGGCGGATCCCTCACAGATGGCTTAATGCCCTCCCTGCGGTAATGAGTTCATGTGAGATCCGCTTGTTTAAAAAGGCCTGGCTTCTCTCTTGCTCCCTCTCTCTTCGTGTGACACGCGGGCTCCCCATTTGCCTTCTGCACGACTGTAAGCTTCTTGAGGCCCTATCAGAAGCAGATGCCAGCACTATGCTTCTGGTACAGTCTGCAGAACTGTGAGACAAAATAAAACTCTCTTCTTTATAAATTACCCAGCTTCAGGTTTTTCTCTATAGCAATGCAAAATGGACTAATACGGATAGGAAGAAATTGGAACTCTTGTACACCATTGGTGGGAATGTAAAATGGTACAGCCACTATGAAAAACAGTGCAGCAGTTCTTCAAAAACTTCAAAATAGAATTATTATATGATTCAGCAATTTCACTTCTGGGTATATACCCAAAAGAATTTTTAAAAATTCTAGTCGGTCGCTGCTTATCCATACCGAGAAGAATTGAAAGCATGAACTCTAAGAGATACCTGTACCCCATGTGAATAGCAGCGTTATTCACAATAACCAAGAGGTTGAAGCAACCACGTGTCTGTCGATGGATGAATGGAGAAACAATATCTAGTCTATACATAAATGGAAAATTATTCAGTCTTTAAAAGGAAGGAAATTCTGACAAATTACAACATGGATGAAGCTGGATGACATTATGATAAGTGAAATAAGCCCGTCACAAAAGGACAAATACTGTATGATTCCACTCATATGAGGCACCTAGAACAGTTGAGTTCAAAGGGACAGAAAGTAGAAGGGGGGTTGCCAGGGCCTAGGAGGTGGGCCCAAGAGACAGCATTTAATGGGCACAGAGTTTCAGTTTTGCAAAATGAAAAAGTTCTGGAGATTGTTCGGACAACAATGTGAATATATTTTCTGAACTATACATTTAAAAATGGTTAAGATGGCAAATTTCATATTACATGTATTTTAACAGAACTAAAAAGAAACCATTTGGGGGTGAGTTTCAATTGTGGGGCCTAGGCATGAGTATTTTGCAAAGCCCAGGTGATCCTCATGTGCAGCCAGCATGGAGAAGCGCTACTCTGTGAGGTGTGCCCCAGGTATTATCCCCACCTCCCAGTATCAGAGAGGGGGCTTTGGGGGCTCATACAGCCAGGTAGCAGAGGAGGTGGAATTTGAACAGAGGCCTGTACCCGGGTCCACAGAAGTGTGTCTCACATGGCAACATTATGTCTTATTTGTTATTTATGTCATCAGAGAAAACATTTAAGGAGCATTGGCACCCTGGATATTAACATAAGAATTCTAGCTGCTACCCCGCCCACTCCCAATACGGGGGCTGAGAGATTCCTCCCATCTCTGGCCCCAGCTAGTCATGCTCACTCCTGCAGGAGACACCAAAATCAAGATAATTTCACCTCTGGGAGAAGGTAGGACCTTATGCATTTAGTTTATCTATTAAAATAATGCTTAATGCTAAATCTATGCTTCCCATAGTTCCATCCAGGAGCCTTTGGGGGTAAAGTCATCCTAGATCCAGAGCTAGGAACACCCTCAAGTCATAGGGCAATTCTGGACAAATCTCTCACCCCTCAGCACTGCCCCAGCGTGAGAAGGGAACGCTGGGATCTTGCTTCTCACTTTCTGAAGGTCAGTCATACAACACAGAGATCAAAGTCGTGGGCTGGGGAGTCAGAGAGTCCTGGGTGGGATCTGTCCCAGCCTTCCATTCACTGTGTGACCGTGGGCCAGATACTTCCCCTCTCTGAGCCTCAGTTTCCACGGCTGTAAGATGAGGATAGCTATCCCTCCCTTACGGGGGGGCTGTGAAAATCAGATGTGATGGGGCATTTAATGCCCTTTGCACTGTGCCAGGGACGCACATTGTAAGCACTCAGTGTTAGCTGTTGCTGCTACCGCTGTGGTTTTCATTTTATCTAGGTGACGGAGATGAGGCTGACTGTGCTCTGCCAGACCTTGAATTTCTTCTTTTACGACAACCCCCAAAAGAGGTTGTCTCTATCGGAGGGGGGGTTGTCTATAATACAGCACCAGGTCATTCTGAATAAATAATGTGTCCCACAGAGCTTTGGTTGGTTTCCACAGAACCAGATCCTAAGACAAGATTCTGAATACAAGTGGCTTATGTGATAAGTGATCCCAGAAAACTCTGGAAGGGGAGAGGGAACCTGAGACAGGGACAGGAAAGAGGTCAAACAGGGTCTGTTATCAAGCAAGTAATTGCTGTGAGCAACTGGAGCTGCTCTGGGGACCGGTGTAGAACACACACCTCTGAGTTACACCCCCAGCCAGGGGAGAAGCACATACACACCTTCCCCATCAGCCAGCAGGTGAGTATCCCACTAGTTCCTGCTGGGGTGTTAGTGCCCTGCCTTTACTGGACTCCAGTGGCCAGAGAAAGCCTCTAACTTTACAATGAGCAGGTATCATTTTATAAGAGCAATTTTTTGAAAAGGAGCTTATTCATCTTGCAGAATTGTCAGGAGGATTACATGAGAGGACAGTTAAAAAAAAAAAAAATCCCAACAGTTATTGAGGGCTTTCCACATACCAGGCCCTAGTCTAAGTGCTTTGCATACATTAACACATGTAACTCAATCCAATGAGGCAGGCACAGTGATTGCCCCAAAACTGCTGTTGGCTGAAGAAACCAGGGCACAGAGGGCTGCAATGGTTGACCCCAAATCACATGGTTAGTGAGTAGAGGAGCCAAACTCTGAACTGGGGCAATCCAGCGCTAAGGTCAAGCGCTTCCCACCCTGATGATGTTATCAAGTAAGGGAAGTACACAAAGTGCTGGGTGTGGAGTTGGTGCCTAATGCATGCTTCTTCTCTTGCAGTTAGTTAAGCTTTGGCCAACCTGCTCATCTGACCAGCCCTTTTTCTTCCTAGCATTTCACATTCACACAGCAAGTCGGTGAAAGATCAGGGGCCATGCCCAGGCCTTTCTGGCCCCGCCACCAGTACCCACTGAGGCTCAGGGATCTTTCTGTTACTCCAGGATGTTTGACCAGGATCATTTCTTAGCAGCTGGTCTCTCAGGGGCTTTGAAAGGCTATGATGGGCTGTGTGATCCTCAGCAGGTCACTGGAGCATCCTGGGTCTCTGGGTTTCTTTATCCTGTGGGGATGTGGGATTTCTCAGGCACAGCTTCAACACTAATCACGCACTATCATCCTTCATCCTTCAGGCAACCCTGTGGAGTAGGTTTTATTATCACCCTCACTTACAGATTAGGAAATGGAAGCGATGAGAGGTGAAGCAAATTGGCCAAAGTCCACAGCTAGGACAAGGCTGGGCTTGGATTCAAAGCCACAATCCCACAATCAGAATTCAGAATTGCTGGCATATTATCTGCCAGGATAAAAACAGGCATCTGGGTTGACCAAGCTGGGGCCAGCAGGAGCCTAAGCCGATGACTCATCACACTGAAGGGGCCCCATGGATTCTGAGTTGGTTCCCGCATTGCTTTTGATGATAATACACAGATCCTTGTGGCTCAGTCAAGGAAGCTGGAACCTCATTACACTAGAGACATGTAGCTGGAGCAGAG
Source organism: Rhinopithecus bieti (assembly GCF_001698545.2). Classification (NCBI taxonomy): domain Eukaryota; kingdom Metazoa; phylum Chordata; class Mammalia; order Primates; family Cercopithecidae; genus Rhinopithecus; species Rhinopithecus bieti. The sequence goes on from NW_016808980.1 coordinate 292,250, forward strand.
GAATTCCATGATAACACTAATCATTGTTGCTGCCACTTACTGAATGCTTCCCATGAGTTGGGCGCTGGGCTGGGCTCTTTGCATTAGGGGCATCTCCTAACAGCCCTTCGTGGTTGCCTCTGTTACAATTCTCATTTCCTAGATAAGGAAAATGACACTCAGAGCAGGAAAGGGGCTTGCCTAAGGTCATATTCATGGTAAGCAAAGGAGACAAGAAATCAACCTTATCTATTGGACTTCAGAGCTGATTCTTAATCAAGTCTGTGATGGGAAAAATATTGACCACTGTTCCTAAATAAAGGCCACTCTAAGCTGGGCATGATAGCTCTCACCTTTAATCCCAGTGCTTTGGGAGGCTTAGATGGGAGGATTGCTTGAGCCCAGGAGTTTGAGACCAGCCAGGGCAATGTAGCAAAACCCTGTCTCCACAAAAAAAAAATTTTTAATATAGCCAGGAGTGATGGTGTGCACCTGTAGTCCCAGCTACTCAGGAGGCTGAGGCAGGAGGATCACTTGAGCCCAGGAGTTTGAGGTTACAGTGAGCTCTGACTGCACCACTGCACTCCAGCCTGGGTGACAGAGTGAGAGCCTGTCTCTGAAAAAAGTTTAAAAATTAAAAATAAATAAATAAAGGCCACTCCCACTTTTGAATACAATACTTCACGCTTATAAAGTACTTTCCATTTACAAATTACATTCACATCTAAAATCTCATTGAATCATCAAAAGAGCCCTGAAAGGGAGCTATGACTATTATCACCATTGGGCAGATGAATTCACTGAACCTCAGAGAGCTAAAATGATCCACCCAAGGTCCAGGATTTAGAAACACAGGCTTGGGAACCAGACGAACTTGGGTTCAAACCTTGGCTCTACCATTTTCATTCCTTTGACAAATATTCACTGAGAACGTAGCTGTGTGGGCTCAGGCAAGTAACTTCACCTCTCAGAGCCTCCATTTCCTCTCCTGTAAAAGTCTTCATACCACTCATCAAATCCATTCCCTCTCTCATCTGAAAATGCCAGACACTTGCTTTCTCAGGTCCCCCCATAGCTAGAGCATGAGCATGTGACCTGTTCTGGCCAACGGGAAGAAGTCTGCTAGGGTGCTCCTGGGAAAGGGTTTCCTCTCAGAAAAAAAAAAGAAAGTGGGCCAGGCGCTGTGGCTGACACCTGTAATCCCAGCTCTATGGGAGGCCAAGGCGGGCAGATCACCTGAGGTCAGACATTTGAGACCAGCCTGGCCAACATGGTGAAACTCTGTCTCTACTAAAAATCGAAAAATTAGCTGGGCATGGTGGTACATGCCTGTAATCCCAGTTACTTGGCAGGAGGCTGAGGCAGATGAATTGCTTGAACCCAGGAGGCGGAGGTTGCAGTGAGCCGCGATCATGCCACTGCACTCCAGCCTGGGTGACAGAGCAAGACTCCATTTCAAAAAAAAAAAGAAAGAAAGAAAGTGGAGCATAGGAGAAAATGTCTGTCTTCATGGGTTAAACATCACTGAATCTATGTCTGAGGGTTGGAACTGGGCCGCCATCTTGTGATATGAAGCATCAAACATGAGGACCAAGCCACTTGAAGGGGCTGGGGAGCAGAGGAGCAGAGAGATGAAAAGAATCTAGAATGCTGGTGGCATCATTGAGCCATTTACTCAACCTAAAACCAAATGCCTTGGAACTTCATATTGTATTCAATGATACATCTTCCTCCTTATTGAAGCTGCTTAGAGTTTTCTATTCTGCTACTTGCAGCCCAAAGCATCCCTAACTGGCATACTACTGGTTGTATTGTTGGAGGAATTTCAATGAGATAGCAGATATAAAGCACCACTAATCAGTGCTGGGCACAACAAACATCAGCTACTCTGGAAATTAGGAAGTTATCTCAGGGTTTTAACACTGAGACTATCCCAGGGATCACAGACATGCCTGGGCTGGCAAATCAGTTCTCTGTCTCTCTTGCTGAGAAAAGCCTGTCAAGTTTTCTGAGAAAGCCAAAGCCCCGTGGTAGCCCCAGCACCGCAACCCTGTCACACCAATGGTGCTGACTCCATCTTCTAAACAAGAATCAATCACACTGCCTTTTGCCTAATGGGTTTTGATTTTCACTCCCATGATGGCAAAGCCTAGGGCCTGTGCTTTGGTTTGTCTCCGAGTTGCCAGAACATCCCATCAATTATTAACAGCGTCAGCTCAGTCTCCCTGGCACTGCTGCTATCAGAAGGAAAGGGTTTGCAGCAACTCAGCCCACCCAGCCCTAGAAAAAAGACTCTTTTCCTTATCATTTATAACAACAATCCCCACCTACTATGTGCTAGGCTCTGAGCAAAATTTTGACAAATGTGATTTAATGAAGACCCTGTAAGGTAAGCCTTTTATCTCCATTTTATAGGTGGAAGGTTGGGACTTGGAAAGTTGGAGAAATTACCTAAAGCTAAAAACTATGGAAGTGGGGAGCGGCACAGAACCAGATACATCCTTGCTCTTCAGCATATGAGATACGGACACTTTTGTATCTTAAAATCACCTAGAAATGATCCTCCATTTGGTCCTGTCACTCTGTGAGTTCTAAGAAATTTCCACAGGCTTTGCTTGTTTTGACAAGCAAGGCATCCAAGCTGGGGGGATGGGTGGGGATGGGTGGGCAAGGTGCAGATGACTGAAAGGAGGCCAGAGGTACAGGGACCTGGGTTGCAGGTGGGCAGTGAGAAGGGGTGACAGGTTCCCAAACCCCGAGACACAGTGACTGACTGCTTGCTTCATTCATTCATTCATTCATTCATTCATTCATTCATTCATTCCACATGCTTCTCAGTGCCAGGCACCATCATGGGTGCTGGGAATCAAGCAGTGAATCAATTCATGGTACTCCCATTCTTGTGGGTGTGAAACAGAGAAACACAAAGAAGCAAATATAATTTCAGATGGCGTTTAAGGCCTCTGCAGGAAAGACGTTGCATGATGCAACAGAGAGTGAGGGGAGGGAAACTGTTTATAACAGCGATCAAGGAAGGTCTATCTAAGGAGGGGAAATATGAGCAGAGACCTGTTCAAATGAGGAAGGGGGAGAAGGGGCTGGCCGAGGGGGAATCTGGGGAAGAGCATTCCAGGCAGCCGAAACAGCAAGTGCAATGGTCCTGAGGTCAGATAAACCCTGGACTGTTTATGGAACAGTAAGGCCAGTGGGGCTGGAGCCGAGTGAACCAGAGGAGATCAAAAGAGATGAGCTTAGAGAGGTCGTGGGGGGCAGATTCTGCCCAGGCCTTATATGCCAGGATGAGAAGTCTGGATTTTATTTTGAGTGTGATGGGAAACTTCTGGAGGATTTTAAGCAGATGAATAATGTGATCCAATTTACATTTTGAAAAGCTCACTTTGGCTGCTATGTGGGGAATGGATTGCAGGGGCAAAAGTGGAAGCCGGGAGACTGGGGAGGAGGCTGCGGCACTTGATCATTATGGAAAGAACACTCGGTTTGGATTTCTGGCTACTCCTGTCTGCCTGTGGCAAGTTACTTAACCTCTTTCAGCCTCACTGTTTGTGAAAGGTGGGATAATAACAGAGCTGTGTTGTTACACTCCATACACAGTAGGTGTTTGATCATTGGCAGCCAGGATTTCTATTCTGAGGGCCAGTGAGCCTGCCTGCCTCCCGATTTCAGCTCTGGCTGCAGAAAATCCTAGATGGTCCATCTGCCAGGAATGTGAGCCGGCAGCCCCAGACTGGGATCATGGAGAGGTCACGAGGCTGTCCCTGCTAGCGGATTAACCCAAGGGAGAGGAGAGGTTCTTTATTCCCAAACAGCACCTCTTGCAAGCCTCAGCGCTCAGGTCTTGCTGCCAGACCAAAACATGGCCCTGTGACTGCTTCTTCTCTGGGAGGGCAAATCATCCAGTTCCCTGTACCTTGTTCTCATGTCTTAGGGACAGGACAGGGAGGGAGAGTCATGTTTGGGCCTAAATGGGATGTGGAGTGGGAGAACCTGTGTCATGCCTGGAAATAGCAAAATAAGTCTGTTGATCCTAAGCTGATTAAGGGTGAGTGACTCTGTCTTAGGAGGAGGCATTTTGGACACAAAATCGGGGGTGGATTATGAAGAGAGACAGGCCACAGCCTCAGAGGAGGAAGCCAGGCCCAGGAACCTCTACATCCTTGTTAGGGCCAACAGGGAAATGAAAAAAACATGTGGGGGCTCCCTCCACCCTCTTACCAGCAACCCCTTCTCCATCCACTTTCAGGGGCCTCTCCTTGGGTGGCCAGATCTGGAGGAAGGACCCCACGGAGTCTCCCTTCAGACTGGGACCTGCAGGTGGGCCTTCAGTGAGAACTGAGCCAGAGACCCCACAATGAAAGGCTGGGCTGGACAGGAGCCAGCCCTAGCTAGTAAGATATGGCTGGATGTTTAGGTTTCCTCCTCTCCTCTTTCTTTTGCCACAAATCTATATACCTGAGTCCTTTTTTTAGGCCCCACACTCAGTTACATTCTCTCCATGTTTCCCAACTTGGCCTTGCTGGATTTCAACATCATCTATCTTTTCTGGGTTCTCCATGAACCTCACACAACCTCTTTTACAGGCTTGGACACACTGTTTGGTCATTTGTTCCCAGCACCCAGCACTTCAGGCACATGAAGACAGGCCCCATCTCTCCCAGGCAACCTGGAATCCCAGCCTGACATGGAGAAGTTGCTAATCAACCAATGCCCTCCAGCCCTGCCTTGGCTCCCACCCCAAGCCTTCCTCAGTCCCCTACAGCCCCTGCCATTACCCAGCAGCACCAAAGACTCTCTGGCCCACTCTTTGTGTTCAAACTCATTCCTGCCTCCTCCTCCTCCTCCTTTATTTTTCACATTGCCTCATTTTTCTCTCCTATTTTGAAATTTACATCTTGTTCCAAGAGCCGAAGCATCTTTACAAGCTGCACCAACCATTCTTGAAATAAACTCACCAAATAAATAACCAGGGGGTGACCCCTCACCCACAAGCATCCACAACCAACTGCATGTCTCATGTGGGTTCACACCCACCCCTCTGGGTCCCTTCTTACTTATGTTTAAACTACCTGACAGTATCTCAATGTCCTGTAAGCATGTCTGTAAGCTGCTTTTATTCCCTTCCTGGGGCAGAGTGAGGTTATAAATGTGGAGATATTAAAATCACAGGGTGACTCAATCCAGCCTAGGTCTGGGACTTCACAGGGAACCAAACCCTACTCCACCCCAACAAGCCTCTGTTGTCTCTCTGTGCTCTCTCTCTTATTCGTTAGTGTCCATCTTCTTGCTGTGGCTTTTTATGGGTCCCTGTAAAACCTTCTCTCCAACAAAGTAGGGGTACAATGTCTTGGATAATAAAAAGATGGAGTGACCAGTGCCACATGGGAAAAGTCTGAGGGGGTTGGTCCTCACCTCTGGGGACTCAGTCCTAGCCCCTCCCCATCACTAATCTTCATCTTTGGGAACTAAGCCAGAGTCCTCCAGCAGTGGTCCTCAATATGGGGATGCAGGCAGATCCCCCCCGAGCCCAGCAGCCCCCAGATCCCTGACTCACCTTGGCAGCCACCGAGGAATTGGGCTTCTCCAGTAGATCCCAGAGTTTTTTCCTCTTCTCTGCACAGCACGTGTTATCGAACTCCTCGCCTTCCCGCTCCCGCAGAGTCTCGGCCTCACGCTTGAGCTCCTCGTTCATCTGCTCTTTCTTCTGGTGGTAGCGGGCCTGGCAGCAGGACTCCAGGTAGATCTCGTCGATGCCCCAGTAGTCGAGCTCTTGGCTGAAGCTGAGCGCGCACATCTCCTCCATCATGTGCAGTCGCCCAGTGCGGTAGAAGTTGAGGATGGAGGTGAAGGCGCCCGGGTGGCGGTCAAAGAAGTACTCGTTGTCGTCGAGGCTGTAGTCGTCGCACACCTCGAGCAGCGAGTCGTGCGTGTTGCAGTCGCGGAGCTTGCCCAGCCGCGTGCGGGGCAGGCGGTCCAGGGTACGCCAGAGCACCTCGTGCGCCAGCCCCCCGACGTTGAGGCGGACCCGCCGAGAGCACGCCTTGCTGCGCACGATCTCCATGGGCTCGGGCGGCAGCGAGCTGGTGGAGCGGGAGCCATGCTTCGTCATGCCCGCCGGCATCGCTGATCCGGCCGCCCCCGCCCCCCCTGCCCCCCCAGGCCGCTGTCAGTCGACGGCAAGGCCCGCTGCTGCGGGGGAGGGGGGCAGGGAGCGCTGTGGGCTGCTGGGGTGCAGGGGCCGCGCGGGCGCGCGTCACGGCCGTCTTCTCACCTCCATCCCGACGGCTGCGAGGCAGAAAGTGAAAGCAGACGCGGGTCAGCAAACGGGGAGCTAGGCATGCTGTCCCACCGCCCCCCACCTCTCCACCAGGCTACCAGCCGGCCTTGACCTTCTCCGCGCTTAAGCAGCTCAGTGGGGTAGGACGGATGGGCGCTGTCCCTCCAGCCGGTGCTGAAGTCTGCCCCACCCCATGGACGGAGGGAGGGGCTGCCCCTCGGGGCGGGGAGAGGGCCCCAAGAGATGCCCCTGGAGCCCGGGAGGCCCCACCCCCGGCTTCTGCGGCCCAGGCGCGACCCAGCCGCCCGGGGCGCTGTCCGCCCCTTAGGGTGCTGAAACTCGCTTCTTTATGGGTCTCCCGATCGAGTCCCGAACCTGGCCCCACCATGGGGAGAGAGGGGGAGCTGCATGAAAACTTTCTTTCTTTCTTTCTTCTTCTTCTTTCTTTTTTTCTTTTTCTTTTCTTTCTTTCTTTCTTTTTTTTTTTTTTAACGAGTTCTCTTCTTTTCCTTCCCCTGCTCGAGATAATCAAGATTTTGGGGGGTGGGGAATGGCAGCGGGCTTTTTTCTAAATCTTAAAAGATTTGGGGGAATTCCGGGGGTTCCAGGTGCCCACCTGTCCGAGGTCACAACAGACGGAGTGTGCACAACAGCCCCTCTGTCCTGGAGCGACCCCTCTTCCCAAACATCAGAGCATCTCCTGAGGTCGCTCCAGCGACGAGGTGAGCCGCGAGGAGGAAAAGCCCGCTCTCGCCTCTCCCTCTGCGCCCCCAACCCTACCGCAGGAGGGGCGGGCAGAGTCCTCGGGATCCGCCTGCTCCGTCCGCCCCTCGCTCCTTCCCCGCCCCCTTCTCCTCCTCCTCCTCCTCCTCTTCCTCCTCTTCCTCCTCCTCCTCCTCCTCCTCCTCCGCCTTCTCCTCCTCCTCCTCCTTGTTCCTCTCCTGCGATGGCTTTTTATAACTCCGGGTTCTGCGCCTTTCCCCGGGTTTGGAAGGGAAGGGGTGGGGGAGGTGGGAGGCGGGGAAATGAGCTAAATTTTCTGGCCTTTTCAAAACGTGCCATCCTCCTACCGCGCACTGGTGATTTCGGGGGGTTTCCGTGAGCACCCCCTGCATGTAGGGCTCACGCCTTAGCCCCAGAAAAGGGATCGCGCGCCCCCCAGGCCCCAGCCCTTGCCTGCCTCCCACCCCGCTCCCCTCCAGCCTGGAGCTACGGAGCCGGAGCAGACCAACAGGCCGAGCTGCGGCAGGCAAGCCCCCTGCCCGTGTCCCCATGCACCCCCACGGAAGGCCGTACTCCCCAACACTCACCCCAGGGCGGCCGCCTCCTGGGGCCAGGGACCGCGCATCGTCCCGGCCGCCCGGGCGCCCCGCCCGTGGGCAGCGGCGGTCCCGGGGCCGGGCTGGGC
>NW_016808980.1:300376-373307 GCF_001698545.2 Rhinopithecus bieti
CGGCCGGGCAGGCAACGCGCCCGGGCTGCAGGCGCCGCGGGGCCGGGGCGCGCTCTTCGAAGCGGGGACGCGGGCGGGTGGCGGGGGCGCGGGGACAGGACCGCGGCCGCGCGGAGCCTCCTCCACCTCCTCCTCCTCCCGCTCCCGCGGCGGCAGCGGCGGCTGCCTGGGCGAGATCAACAAGTCGGGGCTGAGCTTCGGCTCCGCGCTCGCTGCTATTCTGTCCCGCACTTCGGAGCGCCCAGAGCCGGGTACCGAGGCGGGACGGCGCCACCTGCGGGTCGGAAGCGCGCGCGCGGCTTAACTCCTGCCTGCCCGGCCCAGCCTGCCGGGGAGGCCGGGGGCGGGCTCCGGGTTCGGGCCAAGGAGACGCGCGTGGCCGTTCATCCCTCTCTACCGGGGCCACCTGCACAGCCGGCCTCGCGATCCCGCCTTCCTTCGTCCCGTCAACAACGTGGGTTGCACGCCTCCTGTGCGCGAGCCGCGGTGCAGGGCAGGGTAATAGGCGTCTGAGATACAGCTGTGAATCAAACACAAACATCCGGCCCTCGTGGAGCTGGTTGGAAACAGATCATAAACAAAAAAGAGAAAGGATATATGAGGCGGTGACAAGCGCTGGGGGAAATAATGAAGCAGCAGGGAGGGTCAGAGGGTGGGAGGGGGCAGATCGGAACTGTAAATAGCCCTTGCTTTCATGAGTTTCCATTCTAGATTTTAGCGGGGGGTCGGGGGGGAGGGTGTGGAGGCGGACAATGAAAACATCAGTACATATGCAATGTGGCAGGTGGTGATAACCGCTAAGAAGAAAAATAAAGCGAGGTGGGGGGAAGAGAGGGTGAGGAGTGAGCTGGTTTATATAGTCTGGTGATTCATTCATTCATTCATTTATTCATGTTAAGTTGGACATCTGGTTATTGACAGCTTCCTATGTGCAAGCAGAATGCCAGGCTCCATGAAGGAAAAGTCTTCCTCCTGGAGCTGCCCATCCAGTGGGGGAGGCAAAACCCATCAGATAACCCCAGAAATGAAAACTGGAGGAGGTACCTGGAGAGGCAGGGAAGGGTTCTCTAAGGATGCCGTAGATGGGCCTTGTGTTTACTCATTTATTCTTTCAAATTTACTGCATGATAAGTAAATAGGTGCTGGGGGCCAGGCACAGTGGCTCACACCTGTAATCTCAGCACTTTGGGAGACTGAGGCAGGAGAATGGCTTGAGCCCAGGAGTTGGAGACCAACCTGGGCAACATAGTGAGACTCTGTCTCTGACCAAAAAAAAAAAAATTAGCTGGCCATGGTGGTGCATACCTGTGGTCTCAGCTACTCAGGAGGCTGAGGCAGGAGGATCACTTGAGCCCAGGAGGTCAAAACCGTAATAAGCTGTGACTGCACCTCTGCATTTCAGCCTGGATAACAGAGTGAGACCCTGTTGAAAAAAAAAAAAGTGCTGGGGATGGGTACAGCAGTGAGCACCCCTGCCCTGGAGAATGAAAACTGAACAAAACACAGCGTTCTAACACGGGTTCCTCTCTGGCCCTTTTCTTCATTTCTAAAATTAAGGGGTTCATTTCCATAGAGTTGCACATAGTATTATATATTTTTTACCTGTCCACTTATCATCTCCATCATCATGACTCTTGTCCAGTGTACCATCGTCTTGTCTCCCTGCAACCTCCCTGCAACCTGCCATCCCTGGCTCCCACCTTGGCCTCCTACAGTTCATTTTCCCCATGGCCACCAAACAACTGCTACATTTCATAAATTGGACCATGTTTCTCATCTGCTTAAAACCTTGCCAAGACTTTCCCTTGCTTTAAACTAAAACCTAAACTTCTGACCTGTTGCCCTAATTCAGTCCTGCCTCCCTCTCTGAGCTTGTAGACCAGTGGAGGAAGACAGGTAACTAAAAAAGTGAATTTTTAAAGACAAGAGTTTCAGGCTACAGTGAGTGTTATAAAGGAAATCGAACATCATGATGGGGTGGAAAGAGACCAAGCTGCTAGCTTTAAACAGGGTGGTCAGGAAACGTGTCTCAGAGGAGATTAATAGAGACTTGAAAGATATGAAGGGACTAGCCATGGGGAGAATGAGGGAAGGGCATTCCAGGTGGAGGAAACAGCAAGTGTTAATGCCCTGGGCTGGAAAGGGGAAATGAACTATGCTTAAGGGACAGCAAGGCAACCAGAGAGGTCAGAACAGAGGAGGCAGGCGGGACCATGATGGGGGGAGGGGGGCGCAGGGACCATGCAGGCTCATATGGGCCATGGCAAGAGCTTTGGCTTTTATTCCTAGTGAAATATGGGGAAGTTACTGGAAGTTTTGAGCAGAGTGACTTAGGTTAGACTGAGCACTCTCTGAAGAACAGACAGTGGGGAGTAGGGGTAGGAGTGGGGAGACCAGCAAGGAGGCTGTTGTAGTTGCCCAGGCGAGAGATGATGGTGGCTTGGTCCAGGATGGTGGTAGTGGAAAGAAGTGGTCACGCAGGATCTATATCAAGGGTAATGCTGTAAGGATTTTCTGATGGTTTGATGTGGGGTGTGAGAGAGAGTGAACCACCATGTTCCCTCCTGCTTCAAGCTGGTGTTCCTAGGGTCAGAAAGGTTCTCCGCTGGCCCCTCTGTAAGCCTAATCTGTTGAAGGCAACTTTTCCCCAGAGATCTGGGCATTCCCACAGGAGGCTGCAGAAAACAATAAATCCTTCCTGATGAGAGGGAAAAAATGACTCTATAATGGTGAAGCTTCCAGGCGTTACTGCAGGCATGACTGTGCCCTCCAGGTACAGCTAAAATAACGCCTAGAAGTGCGGTTCTTCTCCACTCCATGTAACCAAGGAGTGGGGATGAATGTTTGTTAGGCACCTACTACGAATAGTCCTCTGAAGGTATAATATCCATCAGCTTCCACATCTGGAAAAAAGAGATGAGGTTATTTATAGATGTGGAAGCTGAAGCTCCGAGAGAAGGTGTCTTGCCCAGTATCTTGCTGGCAACTGCTGGCATAACCAGATATGGGAATCTCTTGTTTGACTCCAGAATCAACAGGCTATCCAAATACCAGAGCAGCCTCTCTGCAAAGTCCTTTCTCTATCAATTCATTTGTTGATTAATGGAATCATTCCAGATGTTTACTGAGCATCTACTATGTGCCTCAGAATGGGTGTTGGTGCTGGGAATTGAGGGCGAATCGCTTACATGGTCCCTGTCCTCATGGAGCTACACACCTCTCTTGCCAAGGCCAGGAACAGACAGAAAACCTGATACTTGTTTTTCTTCTGTATTGTTTTATTCATTTCTTAATTCCCTTTTATCTGCATTCCCCTCCCACTACCCCTTCTAACCCATAGGAAATGGTTGTCATGTGTCAACCGTATATTGTTTTGTTTGGGTTTGTTTTTGTTTTTGCTTTTAGAGATGGGGACTCACTGTGTCATCCAGGTTGGAGTGCAGTGGCATGATCATGGCTCACTGCAACCTAAAACTCCTGGGCCCGAGTGAACTTCCTGCCTCGGCCTCCCAAAGTGTTGGGATTACAGGTGTGAGCCACTGCGCCCAGCCTGTATATTGCTTTGTTTGTATGAGTTCTTGAAAACTGTTTGGTGTTTTGTGTGCACTTTAAAACTTACATATATGGTTTGTGTTATACATCACATTCTATTTATTTTTCTCTAAGATCCATCCATGTTGCTGTGGGTATACCCAGCCTGCAGCTCATAATAGCTGCACAGTTGTTCATGATGACACATGTCCCCTCTCCACTGTCTACCCGCTATATGGTCACCCAGATGACCTCCAACTCCCACCACCACAATGAATGCATCCACGAGCATCCTCCCACATGTTTGCTTATGAGCCAGTATGATGATTTTTAAAAAAAACATTTCCTGCAGGTTTGGATTTGACACATCACAGAGTACGCATGCACTTAATTTAACTAAGCATACCAAGTCTCCCTGCAGATGTCTGTTCCAGGCTGCATCTCACCAGCAGTGCTTGGGAGTTCCTACAGCTCCACACCCCAGCCAGCATTTGGTATTATCCAGATATCTAGGTTTTGACAGTCTAACACGTACAAAGTAACATCTCAGTATATTTAAATTTGCATTTCTCTGATTACTAATGAGTCTGAGACTCTCTTCGTATGCTTGTTATTCTCTAGTAGAAATCACTTGTGCACATAGTGGCCCATTTTTCTATCAGGATTCCTGTTTTATTCTTGATGATTTGCAGGATTCCTTTGTATAATGCAGATTTTAAGTCCCTTGTGGATTTTAGACATTGCAAATATCTTCTTCTGCTTTGTCACCTACCTGTTAACTTTGTCTACAGTGTCCTTTATTAAACAGAAATCTTTTTAATGTGATCAAGATAATCTATTTTTGGCTGTATAGTTTGTGCTTTTAAAGTTTTATTTGAGTCCTCCCCCGCCCCTAAGTTGCAAACACTTGTGTTTATTCATTTTATATTTTTATTTTTTACTTTAGGTCTTTAATCAATTGTGTGTGTGTCTGTGTGTGTTATTTAGTAGGGAGCCAACTTCTTTCATTCCCTATAGTTGACTAGTTTTCTGAAAACCTTCTGTGAACCTGTGAAATAACTTATCCTTTCCCCAGCTGATCTGCGGGCCATCTTTGTCTTATGAAGCCTCCTGCACTCCCGACTCTGCTCCACTGGGCTACTTGTGCTTATGTCACTGTGGTCCTGTTTTTATTAGTATGGTTTTGTAGTGTGCTTTAGTGCCTGTAGCCCTTGTCTCTTCTTTGTTCTTTTTTAGGGCAGACTTGGCTATTTGTGAACCTTTAATCCTCTCTACAAACTTTTTAGTGAATTTATTATGGGACAGTTTCTCTTCCCTTGCACTCATTTCCTAATCCTGATCACCAACCTGCCACCGAAGCCTACCCACAGCTCCTTTGCCCACTGAAACCCCTAAGGAATGTTGCCATGGTTAATACTAAGTGTCAACTTGATTGGACTGAAGGATGCAAAGTATTGCTCCTGGGTGTGTCTGTAAGGGCCTTGCCAAAGGAGGTTAACAGTTGAGTCAGTGGACTGGGAGAAGCAGACCCACCCTCAGTGTGGGTGGGCACCATCCGATCAACCACCGGCATGGTTAGAAAAGAGCAGGCAGAAGAAGGTGGGAGAAGCTGACTTGCTAGGTCTTCTGGCCACCATCTTTCTTCCATGCTGGATGCTTCCTGCCCTCGAACATCAGACTCCAAGTTCTTCGGCTTTTGGACTCTTGGACTTACACCAGTGGCTCTCAGGTCTTTGGCCACTGATTGAAGGCTGCACTGTAAGCTACCCTACTTTTGAGGTTTTGGGACTTGGACTGAGCCACTACTGGCTTCCTTGCTCCTCAGACAGCCTGTTGCAGGACTTCACCTTGTGATTGTGTGAGTCAATTCTCCTTAATAAACTCCCCTTCATATATACATCTATCCTATTAGTTTTGTCCCTCTGTGGAACCCTGACTAATACAAATGTGGACAGACAGGTCCCTGGAAAGAAATCTGGGGCCAATCTTCCAATCAGCTGTAAAGCCGAGGAAAGCAATTTCCCCACAAAAACGAGTGAGACAGATATTTTGATGTTATTATGTTTGTTTGTTTTATTTGTTAAACAAACGGGATATGTTACAATGTCTGGAGATATTTTTGATTGTCATAACTGCAGGGGAGAGGGAGAGCGGTTGTCCTGGGATCTAGTGGGTAAAGGCCAGGGATAGTGCTAAGCACCATGCATGGCCCAGGACAGCCCCAACTATACAGAATTCTCCTGCCCCAAATCTCAATAGTGGCAAGATTGTGAAACCCTACATGAGTTAGATGGAAGGCAAAGGTGTTTCCCAGTCTGGAAATGCCGTTCTTCAACGTTCTTCAATCATTAATGAGCACCTACTATGTGCCAAGCATTACTCTTGACACTGGAGCTACAGTGTAAATAAAATAGACAGTACTGCGCTCATGGACTTATATTCTGGTGGGAGATACAGTTAATAATCAAGTAAATAAGTCATTCTGCTTGTGATAAATGCAGTGAAAAAAAGTAAACAGGAGGAAGTGATAGAGCCTGAGAGAAATATCAGGAACTTTAGATAGAGTAGTCAGGGAAGGCTTCCTGGAGGAGGCAATATGTCTGAGCCGAGAACCTGTAGGTAGGAAAAGCCACCCATGTGAAGTTCTGAGGAAGGAGGTACAGGCAAGGGAACAGCACAAACAGGGGCCCTAAGGTGGGAATGAGCTTGGTGTGTTCTAAGAACAGATGAATGCCGGCACCAAGCCATGCAGTGCCTGGTTGGGATTTTATTCTCAAGGTTAAGGGAGGAGTTTGAGTTTTTCTAATTGTGATGGGAAGCCACGGTAGTGTTTTAAGCAAAGAAGTCCCATGCACTGATACGTTTTGAGGCGATGGCTCCAGCTGCTGGTGTGCACTATGAAGTATTTGAGGATAAAAGACGGTGGCAGGGAAACCCACGATAAGATTTCTCCAATTTTCCAGGGCAAAGGTAATGATATTTGGACTGTGATGATAGTGGCAACGAAGGCCGGGCAATTTCACAGCCACAAGTCTCTGATGGGAGACTGGTATCTAGTGGGTGGGGGCCAGAGATGCTGCTAAATACCATGCAATGCTCAGCACAGCCCCCCACTATAAAGAATTCTCAGCCAGGCGTGATGGCTCATGCCTGTAATCCCAGCACTTTGGGAGGCTGAGGCAGGCAAATCATCTGAGGTCAGGAGTTTGAGACTAACCTGGCCAACATGGTGAAACCCCGTCTCTGCTAAAAATACAAATAGCCAGGTATGGTGGCGCATGCCTGTAGTCCCAGATATTCAGGAGGCTGAGGCAGGAGAATTGCTTGAACCCGGGAAGCGGAGGCTGCAGTGAGCCAAGATTGTGCCACTGCACTCCAGCCTGGGCGACAGAGCAAGGCTCTGTCAAATAAATAAATAAATAAATAAAAAAATCCAGCCCAAATGTCAATAGTGGCAAGATTGAGAAACCTTAGATTAATTAAATGGAAGACAAAGGTCCCCAAGCCCAAGGCGAGTGCTACATGTTCCACATCTCTCAGATTCTTCCCCACTAGTAGCCCGATATTTACAAAGTGTGGCTCCAGATTCAGATAAAGAACATCTGGGTACGCCTGGAGCTTGCAAGTGCGGGCAGTGGGAATGGCTCTGTCACTTTTCAGCTAACAGCCCTGTTGTGACTACTTGTCCATTCACTCAACAGGGATTCAGGGCAAAATGACTCAGATGGCAGTGTGACCTGTGGCTCAGAGGAGGATTCTGGAGTCAGAATGGTGCTATGACTTACTTGCAGAGTGACCTTGGACAAGTGCCCTAACCTCTCCGAGCCTCAATTTTCTCATCTGAAATATAGGGTGGTAATAAAAAGAGCACTTGCTTTATAGGGTTATTATGAGGAATTGTAGGTTATTATGAGGATGATTAAGTGCTTTTGTAGAGAACACTTAATCATCACTAGCTCTCATTGTCTGGTAACTGTAGGTTACCTAAGGGCAGGAGCTGGTCTATGTTGCTCATCTCACGTAACAGAATGCTTAACTAATAGAGACTTAAAGAATACAGATATTTACTTATCTCACATAAAAAGTTAAGAGGAGGGTGGCACGAAAGTTGATTCAGCAGCTCAACTATGTTATTAAGGATCCAGGTTTCTTCCACCCTTTTGTTCTACCGCCCTATATATGTGGGCTTTTCATGCCCAGGCTTGTTGCCTCATCGCTACAGAATGGCTGCTATCATGTCAGGCATCAATCTTCATAAAATCATTTTCAAAGGCAGGAAGAAGGAGGTGACAAGGATGGCCAAAATAACTCTCACTTCTCTCACTCTCTCTCTTTTTGTAATCCTGCCACCCACTGCCAACTTCCCTACCATCTCATTGGCTGGAACTGGGGATTCACCCCATAGGGTGAGATTATTCCTGTATTAACAAAACTCAAGTTCCTTTAATAAGGAAGAAGTAAAGACAGAAGTTGGGTGGACAGCCAACAGTGTCTGCCATACTGCTCACTGCCATTGTGCCCAGGATTACTTTGTAATCCCTATTACAAAGTAACTGTTTGACAAATATTTTTGAATGAATAAATAAACCCTCTTATTTGAGGGCATGTAAGAAGCTTATGGAACAGTTTGGAGGTTTCTCAAAACAACTAAAAGTTGAGCTACCATATGATCTAGCAATATCACTGCTAGGTATATACTTCCCAAAAAGGGAAATTAGTATATTAAAGAAATATACGCTCATATTTATTGCAGCACTGTTTACAATAGCTAAGATTTGGAAGTAACCTAAGCGTCCATCAACAGGTGAATGAATAAAGACAATGTGGTACATATATACAATGGAGTACTATTCAGCCATAAAAAAGAATGATATCCTGTCATTTGCAACGACATGGGTGGAACTGGAAAGCATTATGTCAAGTGAAATAAACCAGGTACAGAAAGGCAAACATCACACGTTCTCACTTATTGGTGGGATTTAAACATCAAAACAATTGAACTCATGGACGGAGAGTAGAAGGATGGTTGCCAGAGGCTGGGAAGGGTAGTGAGGGCTTGGGGAGGGGGAAGTGGGGATGGTTAATGGATAAAAATATAGAAAGAATGAATAAGACCTACTATTTGATAGCACAAGAGGGTGACTATAGTCAATAATAACTTAAGTGAACATTTTAAAATAAACAGTGTAGTTGGATTGTTTGTAATTCAAAAGCTAAATGCTTGAGGGGATGGGTACCCTATCCTCCATAATGTGCTCATTTCACTTTGCATGCCTCTATCCAAATGTCTCATGTACTCCATAAGTATATACACCTACTATGTACCCACAAAAATTAAAAATAAAATAAATAAAGAAGCTTATGAATAAGACACGTCTCTGACCTCAAGGGTATCCAATTCTATTAGTTGGGGTAAGGTATACAGAAATAAATTTGACAATGATCTCTCTTATTGGCCCCTCCCCATCTCCAAGGGTTTGATGAGGAGACCCCCTGAGATCATTTAAAATCTCAGTATCTCAACTGACATTTGTATATATCTTTAAAAAAAAAAAAGGCTATTCTGCAAAAGTTACTGGGGAAAAAACCCCCACAAAAAACAGAAATGGCTGGTACGTAAGCAGTGTTCCAGCCCTCTAGGCAATCCCTATTCCAAATAGCAGAGGGCATGAGCTGGTGGACTGTGGACTTGTGTTGTTTGTCTGTGAGAGTATTTTTTAAAATTGTAATCTACAGTGAAACATCAGAAGAGTTTACATAAAATATGCGGGGCTCAGGGGCTCACGCCTGTAATCCCAGCACTTTGGGAGGCCGAGGTGGGCGGATCCCCTGAGGTTGGGCGTTCAAGACCAGCCTGACCAACATGGATAAACCCCATCTCTACTAAAAATACAAAATTAGCCAGGCATGGTGGCGCCTGCCTGTAATCCCAGCTACTTGGGAGGCTGAGGCAGAAGAATCGCTTGAACCCGGGAGGCGGAGGTTATGGTGAGCTGAGATCGTGCCATTGCACTCCAGCCTGGGCAAAAAGAGCGAAACTCCATCTCAAAAAAAAAAAAAAAAAGAAGAGTTTACATAAAATATGGATATACAATGTCACTTGAAAAATTAAAGGATCTGATTAACACTGGAACCACATTCTTACATGGCATGGCAATTATGGCTGGCACAGAATAGTGGCTGCACTTGAGTCACAGCTGCTCCTTTAAAGCAGGACATGCTCTCCTGTTTGCTACAGTCTCCACCTCTCCCTAAAGCCCCTCACTCAAGTCACTTTTCTTTTTTTTCTATTTTTTTTCTTTTTTCTTTTTTTTCTTTTTTTTGAGATGGAGTCTTATTCTGTCGCCCAGGCTGGAGTGCAGTGGTGTGATCTCAGTTCACTGCAACCTCCACCTCCCGGGCTCAAGTGCTTCTCCTGTCTTATCCTCCCAAGTATCTGGGATTACAGGCACATGCCCCCAAGCCTGGCTAATTTTGTATTTTTAGTAGAGACAGGATTTTACCATGTTGGCCAGGCTGTTCTCGAACTCCTGACCTCAATTGATCCACCCTCCTTGTTCTCCCAAAGTGCTGGGATTACAGGCATGAGCCACTGCGCCCGGCCTCACTCTTCTTATTTATGTTACCTGCCTGGTCCTGGTATAAATTTGAGTCCGTGCTTCTTGCATGCAAAGGCCAAGGGACTCCAAAGAGGTAGTGTTGCCTCTCTCTGTTTCCCCAGATGCTGCACAGTGCCTGATTTAGAATTTTCATTTTCTGAATGAAAAGACTGTAAGTTATTTGAAGGCACATAGCCTTCGTTTCTAACAATTTTCTGCCATCATAAGAGGAGAGACTACCTAGAAATAAAGCCATTATAGGGGAAAGTTGGGCACCCTGGATTTTCCAGTTATGTGCGCTCATAAATTCTTTTTACCTAAGCAGAGTTGGGTTGTCATTGTGTCATCTATATCCAAAAGAGCCCAAATGATATAATCCTCTTTCCACTTACCAGAAGGTTATAATCTACTTTTTTTTTCCCCCTGATACAGGGTTTCACTCTGTCACCCAGGCTGGAGTACAGTGACACCATCATGGCTCACTGCAGCCTTGACCTCCTGGGCTCAAGCAATCCTCCCATCTCAGCCTCCTGAGTAGCTGGGATCACAGGCATACACCACCATGCCTGGAAAATTTTTGCATTTTTATAATAATAGAGATGCAGTTTCACCATATTGCCCAGGCTGGTCTTAAACTCCTGGGCTCAAGAAATCTGCTCACCTCAGCCTCCCAAAGTGCTGGGATTGCAGGTATGAGCCACCGCACTCATCCAGTTGTAATCTAATCTATATATATATATACACACACACACACACACACATATACACACACACATTTATTTATTTATTTATTTATTTATTTATAGGAAACGAGGCAAAAAGAGTAATAAAAAGCAGAATATTCTATAGAGAAGGGACACCCCATCCCAGTGATATCTCAAGTACAGGCCGGTTGTGGTTGTGGTGGCACATAGCTGTAATCCCAACACTTCGGGAGGCCAAAGTGGGCAGATGGCTGAGCCCACTTTTTATTAAGCCCTGGGCAATATGGTGAAACACCATCTCTACCCAGCTACTTGGAAGGCTGAGGTGGGAGGATCGCTTGAGCCCAGGAGGCTGAGATTGTAGTGAGTGGAGATTGCACCACTGTAGCCCTGCCTGGGCGACAGAACAAGACTCTGTCTCAAAAAAATAAGAATAAAATAAAATATCTCAAGTACAGCCATCTCATTTAAAGATAGGGAAATAAAAAGCTGATTTAGGAGAACAGGATCCCAGTGGTCAGCCAGTGAGTGGGCAGGCAAGTACCAACACCCCGAGCACCTGACTCCCAGGCCAATGCCCTCTCAAAATGTTTTCTGCTCAATCCTCTCTGCAGGCATCCTCTGCTGAGAAGTGTTGAGATTTTTCTTAGAGGCTGAGTGAGGTCAAGTCAACCCAATTCGTCCAGGTAAATACAAGCAATATCGCCTTTAAAAGGTGCTAGCAAGAGACGTGTTCACTTGAAGTCAAGTTTTTTTCTTTCTCTTGGACTCCATAATACCTGTCATCATTTATTTATAATCCCACTGAGTATCCTACTCAAGTTTTTTGGCACATCTGGGCACTGAGCAAGGCTAATTAATCCCCCTTCGTCCATGAATTCCTGGGTAAGAATAATTGCTTTATGAGGGTGGTTATAGGGGTACCCGAAGCCTCAAGGAAAATCATTACATCTCTGAGTGGATGTCACTCAGGACAACGGGTCTTTGCCGTGGCCCTGCCAGACAAAGCACCAGCAGCCTGAGGGTTTTTTCCATCAGCTTGGACTCCAGTCTTCTCACCCACCTCTCTTTTGTCACACCCCAAAATAATGATCATAATCACAAGTAAAAACGGGATAATGATGGAATCTTCCTCTCAGGGTTGCTGAAAAAGTAAAAAGATAATGCATGTAAAGAGTTTCGCACCTTGCCTAAAAGTAGTAAGTACTCATTGAGGGAAGAGTAGTAGCAATGCTAACAACGACAATATCAGCTAACATTGATTGAGGGCTTCCCTTATACCAGGCCCTGTTCTAAATGCTTTGCATGTGTCTGATCTCATTTAAGATTCTTTCTAGCTCTTTCACTCTCAGGCTGAATATTCTGATATAAACGAGACCTATTAGGTGTTAGATGATACTTGAGTGAACAGATGTCTGATTCTAGTGCCTGTT
This sequence comes from Rhinopithecus bieti, assembly GCF_001698545.2. NCBI lineage: Eukaryota > Metazoa > Chordata > Mammalia > Primates > Cercopithecidae > Rhinopithecus > Rhinopithecus bieti. The sequence continues at coordinate 312,644 of NW_016808980.1, forward strand.
CTATTTTCCACTAGCCTGATTGTCTTTATTAAACCCTGGGTTTCCTGGCCCAAGTTCCTGGTAAGTGGATGAACTTGGTTTTCTTTTCTTTCTTCATTTTCATTTTCATTTTCTAAATTAAATAAAATTTATTCTAGAGATGGAGTCTATGTTGCCCAGGCTGGCCTTGCACTCTTGGGTTCAAATGATCCTCCCACCTCTGCCTCTCAAGAATCTGGAATTATAAATATGTACCCAGTGTGCCTGACTGAGCCTAGTTTTCTGACCAACCCAAACACTTGCCCATCTCTCCTTGCTTTCTTTTGCCTATCACCTATCCATCAACCTAATCATCCTCTCATCCATCCATATACTCAGCAACCAAATTATTCAACTACATACCCACCCATCCATCTATCCATCACTCATCTGTTCACTCATTCACCCACTTACTCATCCATCTTTCTTTCAATTCATTCATATATTCTATCCACTATCCATCTTTCTACCTCCTCATCCACCTACCTATTCATTTATTCATCTATCCACCCATCCACACACATCTGTCTTTCCACCCATCCATCTATCTGCCCATTCACCCAACCACACATCTACTCCCTCATCCACCCCAAATAGTCATGCATCTATCCACCACTCACTCCCCACTCATCCATCCATCCATCCTTCTAATCTATCCATGTATCTACCTGCCCACCCAGCCATCTCCACCCATCTACCACCTAACATTTGCAGTAATGCTCTGTGCTAATCCCTAGCTTGCTGTTTTGGGCTCCCTCCCTGGGAGGAAAGGTGGGTGCCATCAGAGGGTCCCCACAGAGGAAGACAGATAAGCCTGCGTGGAGTCCATTGAGCCTCTTTGTGGCCTGGACCTTCAAAGTCACTGACTTCCAGGGTCTGTGGTCAAACAATGATGAAATGCACATGGAAAGTGAGAAGCCCTGCAATTATATGGAAAGAGACAGAGGCTCAGCCCTCCCAATGTTACAGCGGAATGCAGCCTTCCAGCCATCCCTACCAAGCCACTCCACCATACGGTGGAGATGGATGGAGGCACATGCTTCCAGCAGAGCAATTAGAGGGAAACTAATATCTCTTTCCCACAGAGGAGACTGGGAACTCCAAGATGTGATGGAAAGGAGGTGAGTCAGCAAAATGAAGAAATCAAAGCCACAGAGATCAAGAGCTAATTAACTGATCCTCCTAAGATAATGTTTCATTAAAATCCAGTTCTTCTGCCCTGTGGGGACTGATATCTCCCCTACCGCCTCTCCATTGCCCTTTTCCACCCATTCCTGATCTCATCTGCTTCTGCTCTGATCTTTCCCCAAGTCTTATCCTTCCTCCAATCCAACCTCCCCCCAGCTACTAGGGTAGACTTTTAAAGGCACAAGTCTGACCATGTCACTCCCTATTTATAAGCCTTTACGACTCATTGCCCGAGACAAAGGGCAAACTCCCAAGATAAGGCAAAGGCCGTTCATTCATTTAACACAGATTTCCTCGGTGCCTCTCCTCTCTCACAAGCTTGGGGATGGTAGGGCACAAAAATGAGTTTCTGACCCTTGCCCTGTTTCTCCAGTTTCCTTAGCCACCACTCCTTTCCACATTCCTGCATTTCAGCAAAAACTTTCCAACCTCTGGCTTAGTGATAGCCAGTCCCCAGGGAATCTGCCCTTAGTATCCATGCTTTGCTCAGCTCACTTCCACATAGACTCTGGGCTTGGCCTTGTGACTTGCATTTACCAGTGGAATGTGGTGGCAGTAATGCCAGTTCCACACCTAAGCCTTGAAAGGTTCGGGAAGCTTCTGCTTTTGTGCTCTTGGGAGCTCTGAACCACTATGTAGGCAGCCAGGCTACCCTGCTGGAAGGGACTGTGTGGGAAAACCACATGGAAAGTGAGAAGCCCTGCAATTACATGGAAAGAGACAGAGGCTCAGCCCTCCCAATGTTACAGCTGAATGAAGCCTTCCAGCCATCCCTACCAAGGCACCAGACATATGAATGAAGTCATCTGGACGTCCCAGCCTCACCTAACATCTGACTGCAGTTGCAGGAGAGACCCCCAAGTGAGAGCAGCAGCAGAACTATCCAGCTATAAGCCCCATTCTCTTTCTGTTAGTTCTGTTAGTTCTTATGAGAACTAATGAAAGTGCCAACCTGGCTGGGCGCTGTGGCTCACGCCTGTAAAACCAGCACTTTGGGAGGCTAAGATGGGTAGATCACCTGAGGTCAGGAATTTGAGACCAGCCTGACCAACGTGGTAAAACCCTGTCTCTACTAAAAAAATTACAACAATTAACCGAGCATGGTGGCAGGCACCTGTAATCCCAGCTACTCAGGAGGCTGAGGCAGGAGAATTGCTTGGACCCAGGAGGCAGAGGTTGCAGTGAGCCAAGATCATACTGCTGCACTCCAGCCTGGGCAACAGAGTGAGACTCCATCTCAAAAAACAAGCAAACCAAAAGTGCCAATCCACAAAGCTATGAGAAATAATAAAATAGTTTTGTGTTAAGTCACTACATCTTGGAGTTGTTTGTTACACAGCACCAGATATCTGATACAGGGGACTTGCTCCGGCTATTTCCACAGCTTAGAATGTTTCTCCAACCCCAGCCATCTTCTTTACCCCACACAGTGAACTTCTATTCAACTTTCAGAGCCCATATTCAGCATCACTGTCCCTGCCTCCCATAGGCTGAGTTAACATCTCTTTCCTCTGCGAAACTGTATGAGACTAAACTACAATACTCATTTTTCTGTCTCCTCCACTGACTATGAATGACAATATTTACTCATGTAATGCTCACAAGAACCCTACGAGGGAGATGATATTATTATCCATTATCCTATTTTACAGGTGAAGAAGCTGGGGCACAGAGAAATGCCCCCAAATCACCCTGGTATTAAGTGGTTCAGCAGAGATTTAAGCCCACATAGAGCCCAAGTTCTTGTCCACTGTGGCTTCTAAGTAAAGTATAAAAAAGGTATGACATTTATTGGTCTAATTTAACACAAAATCCAGAAGGAGGTGTGATGCCAGGACCTGTCCCAGCAGCAGCCTAGCTGTCTCAGGGTCCTTGGTCGATTTCTGTGAGGTTCTCTTGTCCACATAATCACAAAATGGCTGCCATGCTCAGCCTCTCACATGACAACTCCCAGAGAGGGAGGAAGAAGGAACATCTCCCATATTTCTGAAGCTCCCCACTGATTTTCCCAGCCATCTCATTGGTTAGTACTGGATTACATGACCACCACTAGCCCAGTTACTGGCAAGGGGAACCTGATATCCATGTTTGGCTTGGCCCTATCTTGATTTGGAGGTTGGGCCCATTTTCTTTGAGCACAAGGCTACCTAATATCTGAAGAAAGCCAGGGTTTCTTCTAGTGAGGAAGTTGGCCAATCAATTAGTGTCTCTTCTGCAGTGGTCAGCTCTCAGAACACCGGAAATAAAGTCATGTACAGACTCTGTTCATTCCAAGGATCCAGATGCCCCAAAGGTCACTCTCCCAGGTTTGCATAATGTCAGTTGTCTTAGTCCATTTGTGTTGCCATAAAGGAATACCTAAGGCTGCGTAATTTATAAAGAAAAGAGGCTTATTTGGCTCCATGTTCTGCAGGCTGTACAAGATGTGGCACTGGCATCTGCTTCTGGTGAGGGCCTCAGGCTGCTTCCACTCATGGCGAAAGCGGAAGGGCAGCCCATGTGTGCAGAGATCTCATGGCAAGAGAGGAAGCAAAAAAGAGACAAGGGAGGCACCGGCTCTTTTCAACAATCAGCTCTTGCAGGAACTACTACAGTAAGAACTCACTTATTACCATGGGGAGGGCACCAGGCCTTTCATAAGGGATCAACTCCCATGAACCAAACCCCTCCCATTAGACCACACCTCCAACATTGGGAATCAAATTTCAACATGAGGTTTGCAAAGGTCAAACATCCTAACTATAGCATGGGTGCACCTCTTGTCTCTCCCAGGCCACTGTGAAGCTCCACGGAAGGTCCTGGGGCAATAAGATAGCACACTGCCAGTTCTTCCCCAACTCATCACCCTCCCGTCCTTGCAGACACACACCTCTGAACCATGTCTCAAACGGCCATGACTCCCAAATGCCAGACCAATAATGTGGTTGCATTTTCACTGGTCCATCATGGAATGAATGAGAAAAATAGGGACAATGGAATGAGATTTGTATAAAGCTAAATTGATTCCATTTAAAGGATGATGGTGGTTTTCTTTCCTACTTAAACTCTCTCTTGGCTTCCCAGGGCACTTAGCATAAAGCCCAGCCTCCTCTTCCTGACAAGGTCTGCTCCCAGAGCAGCTCCTGCCACCCCCTCACTCAGCCTCAGCCTCCCTGGGATGCTCTCTTTCTCCAGCACACCGAACCCCTTGCCTCTCTAGGGTTCTTTGGATTTGTAGTCTCTTTCTCCTGGAATGTTCTTCCCCTAGTTCTTTACAAAGTTGCTATCTCTCATCTTGACCTCAACTCATCTCGCCACCTGCCTAGAGACTTTTCCTGACTGCCTCCAAGGCCACGGGCACATCCACCTCTATGTCAGCATCCATCACCTCCTGCTGTTTGCTTGTCTTCGGAGTCCTCCTCAGCACCTGACACTGTATTTATGCTGACTTGTTTCTTCACTGGATGGTCTCTGCTGCCCAAATGTGAAATCTATGAGGGCGGAGACCTTGCCTGGACTAGCACAGTCCTGGACTACCACAGACCTTACTCCCTGGTCTCCAGCTTCCCAGCCCTCGGCATGGACGGTGAGATGGATCCTGTTAGAATATAGGTTAAATCATGGCCTTTCTCTACCCAGACCCTTCCATGGTTGCTGGCCACGCTGCCTCCCTCCTGCTCCTAGAACCCACCCTGGAGCTTCCCATCTTCACATTTGCCATTGCATCTCTCCAGAACATTCTTTCCTCAGATGCCCCAATGGTTTGCTCCTCTCATTTCCATTGAGTTTCTGTTCAAAGCTCCCCCAGGGAGGCCATTCCTGCCCACTCTCTTTAAAATCTCACTTCCCATCTCCTGACTCCTTTATTCTTCTCCAAAGTACTTGTCTCCATTTGAACTGCTTTATATTTTACTCATTTGCCTCATTTCTTATGGTTTCTCCCATGAGAATGTCAGCACCATGAAGACAGAGATGTATCATTTTTTTGGTCTGTGTTACTTACTGCCAGGTCTTGTTGTCTAGAACAGTGCCTGGTACAACAAGAGGTGCTCAAAATATTTACTTAACAAGTGTATAACAGCTTTCTTGAGGTATAATTGATATATCATAAAATTTGTCCACATGGCCAGGGATGGTGGCTCACACCTATAATCCCAGCACTTTGTGAGACCGAGGAGGGAGGATCACTTGAGCCCAGGAGTTTGAGATCAGCCTGGGCAACATGGCAAAACACCCGCTCTACAAAAATATACAAAAACAAAAATTAGCCAGGCAGGTGTGGTGGCTCAGGCCTGTAGTCCCGCCTGTAGTCCCAGCTACTCAGGAGGCTGAGGTGGGAGGATAGCTGGAGCCTGGGAGGCAGAGATTGCAGTGAACTGAAATCACACCACTGCACTCCAGCCTGGGTGACAGAGTGTGACCCCTGTCTCAAAAAAAAAAAAAAAAAAAAATTCCCCTTTATTAGTACATTCACAGAGTTTTACAACCATCACAGTGATCCATTTTAATAGGTTTCATTAGTGGTTACTGCCTACTTCTCCCCTATTTCCCCATCCCTAGAAACCACTAGCCCGCTTCATGTCTCTACAGATTTGCCTATTCTGGACATTTCATATACATTCAGTCCTATAATAAGTGGCCTTTCATGACTGGCTTCTTTCACTTAGCATAATGTTTTCAAGGCTCATTTGTGTTGTAGCACATGTCAGTACTTGATTCCTTTTTATTGACAAATATTATTCCATTGGAATGGGGGATACATCACATTTTGCTTATCCATTTATCAGTTGGTGGACATCTGGGTTGTTTCCCCCTTTTGGGCTATTCAATATAGACTTTTGAGTGAGTGGTTGTGTTAATTCCAATATGAAACCTACCTTTCTGCTTTAGGGGTATTAAAATATCCTTTCATAAGCTGACAGTAGGAGTAAATGTATTTCTTAATGTCCTTACCTGGCAAAATCAAATGCTAGGTCTTTCTGTTGACTTTAATGGTACAAGGGTATGAAAGGCCAAAGTCTTGGAGCTGCAGATCACTAGGACTCAGGCTATAACAAAGGCTGGGTCAGTGGCTCAGGGAAGCCAAGCCCTGTCCCTCTGGCCCTGCCATGACTCAGACCATGACTGGTAAACAAGAGAGCATAATGCAGCACATCTCAAACTGGGGTATGGTACCCTGCTGAGGGCACATACTGATGTCCTGAAGAGAAAGACTACATTTCCCAGCCTCCTGTCTGTCCAGTAAGATGTGGTCATGTGATTGAGTTCTGACCAATGGGATGAATGCAGGAGATTTTTCTCTTCTTTGCTTCACCCTCCTTCCTGATGGGTGGAATGTGGACAAAATGCCTGGAGCTCAAGCAGCCATATTGGCCCTTGAGGTGGAAACCACTGGTTACAGATGCTAGAGGGTCCAGAAAGGAGGGATCTCATGATTGTGGAGATGCCACACCACCTCTGGCCTCCTGTATCTGCTTGAGAGAGAAAAAAAAATGTGGCTGGGCATGGTGGCTCATGCCTGTAATCCCAGCACTTTGGGAGGCTGAGGTGGGCAGATCACCTGAAGTCAGGAATTCAAGACCAGCCTGGCCAACATGGTGAAACCCCGTGTCTACTAAAAATACAAAAATTAGCTGGGTGTGGTGGCGCATGCCCATAATCCCAGCTACTCAGGAGGCTGAGGTAGCAGAATCGCTTGAACCTGGGAGGCAGAGGTTGCAGTGAGCTGTGATCACGCCACTGCACTCCAGCCTGGGAGACAGAGCAAGACTCCATCTCAAAAAAAAAAAAAAAGCCTGCAGTCTTGAATGAAAGCGTGTTAATGTATAACATGTTGCTGTGTTGCTTTGAGAAGTCTGTCACTCATTGCCAAATCCCATTCCACCTGACGCACCTCCATGACCTCCTCACAGATGAGGAAACTGACACGAGGCACATCTGCCCTAGGAGATTATTTCTATACAAAGATTTGAGAGAAAAAAACAAATTTCCCTTTTTATTTATCCCAAGGCTTATTTAATCCATGTCACCCCTTCTTTTTATATTAAAATGAATGCATGCATTCTGGGGAAGGATGGAGAACACCCAGTGAATTTTAAAGAGAGCTTTTGTGTTGTCTGCTTGTTACCAGGGTCTGCCCCAAAGGCCTCTAATGCAGTGGTCCCCAATCTTTTTGGCACCGGGGACTGATTTCATAGAAGACAATTTTTCCACGGACCCAGGGGTGGGGGTGGGAGTGTCGTTTCAGGATGGTTCAAGTGCATTACGTTTATTGTGCACTTTATTTATATTATTATTACATTGTTTGAAATAGTGAGCTAATTATATAACTTACTGTAATGTGGAATCAGTGGGAGCCTCAGCTTGTTTTCCTGCGACTAGATGGTCCCATCTGGGGGTGATGGGAGACAGTGATAGATGATCAGGCATTAGATTCTCATAAGGAGGGCGCAACCTAGATTCCTTGCCTGTGCAGTTCACAATAGGGTTCGCCCTCCTATGAGAATCGAATGGCGCCACTGATCTGACAGGAGGTGGAGCTCAGGCAGTAATGTGAGCGATGGGGAGCGGCTGTAAATATACATGAAGCTTTGCTCACTCGCTCGCCATTCACCTCCTGTTGTGGACCCCAGTTCCTAATAGGCCAAGGACCTGCACTGATCCGTGGCCCAGGGGTTGTGGACCCCTGCTCTAATGGGTACTCAATCCCTCTGCTGCCAGCAGGAGGATCACTGAAAGAAAGATCCTGAACACTGTCTCAGGCAGCAGAGGGGCCTGCATTTGAATCCCAGGTCTGCTACTTCTTATCCACATGTTCTTGGGCAAACCACTTCACCTCTCTGACCCTCAGTCTCTTCCTCTATAAAAACGGGGATACTCATCTATGCTTTGGAGGGTGGGTAAAGGTGTGGCTCAATTCTATCTGTGAGAGGCCTGGGCCCACAGCAAGGGACAGAGTAGATGCTCTGTGCTCTCCTGTCCCAGGAGCTGACCTCACCATTCCAGGCACAGCCAATGCCCTCCATCAGGATCACACTCAGAGGCAGTTCCACAAACAAGGATGGTTTAATAGATTTCAGCATGTTTCCACTTGACAATGTTATACGAAAATAGAATCTTTATTAAAATAGCAAGGCATAACAATCACTGCTACTCAGGAAACACTGTGTTTATTCTTTTTAATCATCAAAATCAATGACTTTGGGCAAGACCTGTGAGCTCTCAGAGCCTGTTTCTCCATCTGGGGAACAGGCAGGTAGGACATTGCCAGCTCCCTGTGAGTGGGGGCCACTGGTGGGAGATGGCCCTGGTGGCCCATGTGATGAGCAACTTACTCCTCCTTCTGTCCCTGGAGAAGTTCAGGGAGATGCCAGTATGACCTTAAGGCAATGCTAACACTTGCTTATCTCGTTTTGTAACAGAGAAGAGATAGCTCTCAGCCTTGGCCACACCAGCATGAAGGACCCCTCCCCAGTGAATTTATTTTTCTTTTTTATGGTCACTTTATATTTTTGGCAGTGAGTGATACATGTTATCCACTATTGGCAGCAATTGGGGAAAAAAAGTTCCTTTTAAAATGAAGTTTAAAAGCGAGTCTGTTTAAAGGAGAATATTCGGTAAACAACAATATTAAAATATAGCAAATAATAGTAATAATAATCACAGTGGTAAGGAAACACTTCATTAGGTCAGCTTAAGAGTATTTTATTCTTGGCCGGGCGCGGTGGCTCACACCTGTAATCCCAGCACTTTGGAAGACCCAGGCGGGCGGATCACAAGGTCAGGAGATCGAGACCGTCCTGGCTAATACGGTGAAACCCCATCTCTACTAAAAATACAAAAATTAGCCAGGCATGGTGGCGGGCACCTGTAGTCCCAGCTACTCGGGAATCTGAGGCAGGAGAATGGCGTGAACCCGGGAGGCAGAGCTTGCAGTGAGCCGAGATCACTCCACTGCACTCCAGCCTGGGCGGCAGAGCGAGACTCTGTCTAAAAAAAAAAAAAAAAAAAGAGTATTTCATTCTTGCCACTGAGCTTAAAAAAGAAAGAAAGAAAGAGTATTCCTAACATATGTCCAGCAATTTTGATTCTTAAGCAAGGGATGAAGAAATGCAATGGCATCCAGGTACCTTCCTAACTAGCATGTAGCAGGTAGCTAACCCACTCATCTCTCCCTCTTTTCTTTATAGCTTCTATTTTTTTTTAGAAAAAAAAAGAAAAGAAAAGAACGATTAAAACAAGGGTAGGTTTAAATCATCGTCTCCTGAGCTGCACTTCAGTATCTCAGGTAACAGCTGGAGCTGCCTGGTGGGAGCACGTCTTTTCCTTGAGTGTAATTCACTAATGACTGTGGCTCCAAGGAGGTGTGACCTTTAAAGGGGATTGGCTCTTCTTTGAAGGCAGGTGAGAATCTAGTCTCAGTGACAACCCAGCCTGATTTGGAAGGGGGGAGTCATAAGGGTTTTCCCCCAGCACACCAGGGTTGCAGCCTGCGCAAGACCTTCCATAGCTATTTCTGCCAGCTTGCTTCCTTCCCTTCCCAGCCATGATGAGGTAACTGAGGGTTGCCAGGGAAACCAGCTCTGTCCTCCCACTGGAGGCTGCCAGCTCTGATTTCCCGCAGAGTTAAGAAGGAGGCGGCTGTGGGGGTCACCCAGGCGTGAAGATGGGTTTCCCTGGGGATATCCCGCCTCCTGCCAATCACAGTGTCTCTCTGGGAATCCTGGGGGTGCCTGGAGGTTGAGGCCCAGGGAAGCCCCCAAACACCAGTGCTCCTCTGAGAAGAGATAAGCCTCCGGGACATTCAGAGGTCTAGGGTTCTTTTCTCTTCCTTCAGCTAAAGCTCATTATGTGTCTTACGATATGTGCCCATGTTTAGGTGCCTCTGGCTCTGTCAGCTCTCTGAAGCCAGAAAGAATTGCACCATCACCAGCCCCCTTGAGCCCAAGGAACAGGAGTTGCCTATCCAGCATTTGCTCCTGGGACAGTGAATCTGCCTGCTGAGTTCTACAGCTTATGAATTATGTGGCCCCAGGCAAGTCACCTCACCTCTCGGTTTTCTCATCTATGAAGTGGGCACAACCCTCCTTCTCTTCACAGAGATGCTGTGAGGAGTAGAAATACTGTCTATGGGGCCTATCGCAGGCATTTAAAGGGCCTCAACAGACAGGACCTTATATTAATAAAACTAGGATCATAAAAAATGTTTGCAGGCCATTTTTCTCTTTAAGCTGTTTTTTATTTTAATTAATTAATTAATTTATTTATTTATTGAGACAGAGTCTTGCTCAGTTGCCCAGGCTGGAGTGTCGTGGCACAGTCTCAGCTCACTGCAACCTCCACCTCCTAGGTTCAAGCAATTCTGGTGCGTCAGCCTCCTGAGTAGCTGGGATTACAGGCGCCTACCACCACACCCGGCTAATTTCTGTATGTTTAGTAGAGACGGGGTTTCACCGTGTTGGCCAGGCTGGTCTTGAACTCTCGACCTCAAGTGATCCGCCCATCTCGGCCTCCCAAAGTGCTGGGATTATAGGCGTGAGCCATTGTGCCTGGTCTAGGCTTTTTGTTCTAAAGCTGGGGCAAAGGCAGATTTTCATCACTGATACATTTGTTCAAAGGGTGGTGCACTCAGGCTGGGTTGGACCAATTAGCTGGTCCCCACCACCTCTTACAATGTCACTTCTAAGAGTTAGAACAGGGTCTCACACTCAGATGCCCTCAGTGCCAGGAGGCGCTGTGAATGCAGAAGCAGACCCGGTCAGAACTCTGGTGAAGCTGAGAGCACGTGTCCCACATAAGGGAGGCAGCTGCCATTCAGGTCTGGCCAAGAGTTACCCTTGGGAATGTGAGCCCAGTGTGGTCAGATAAACCAAGTTTTCAAGAGACGTTTTGAATGAACTCTCCCAAAGATGATAACAACTAAGGTATTTTCTTTAAGTGCAGTCCAAATAAAACAGGTCTGCAGACTGGATCGTGACCACAGTTGGGGCTTCTGCACTAGAATGCATGAAATCGGCACCTTCTTTTTTAGCTTGACGTGTCTAAGGAGTCCTGGCTGGCTCCTTCCAGCCATCTTCTCTGGGTTGTGTCTTCCTTAGCTCCCTACCTGAGTACTGACACTGAGAAAGCCCATCCCATCTGGTGCCTGTCACTCTAGAACAGAGAACTCCACTCCTCAGAGCCCAGGGTTTGGAGGGTGTCCCTGTTCTGTGCTGGGAACGCATCAGCCTTGGGGGAAGCTCTCCTGCATTTTCTCAGGTAGTGTGAGCAGTGGGGCAATCCGGCAAATGGGGCCCCCAGGGAAGCAGATCTTCTAAGGGACTCCTTTGGCTTTAGCTGGTTTAAGGATGATTGGGGGACTGACTGCTGAATGACATCAGTGGATAGACTGCTAGGTCCTGAATGGCCTTTCTGTGGCCAGCATCTGCTTTGACTGGATAAGGCCTGGGCCATGCTAGCTGATAAGAATTGGGAAGGTGACCCCTCCAGGAGTTGGGGACAGAGCAGTGAGGATTCCTAGTCCTGCCTTGTCTGAATAGCTTTTGTGGATATCACAAGGTGAGAGGAACGAGGTGAGTTGGGAACAGACAAAGCCTGATTTTGGAAAGAACTTTGCAGCGGATAATCCATAGAGCTTTCAATGTCTTTTCTTTGTTCACCCTCTCTTAACGTTTCCCTCCTCTGGACCCAGTCTTCTGGGAGAAAAGCAGGGAAGTGGTAATGCTAGCACCTGCACCCAAGCCAACTGTGCACACAGAAAGCTGGGAGGCTGGGGCAGGCTGAGCAGAGGCGAGCACGTGGATCCATCTGCTCCCTGTCATGGGCGGATGCGGTAGCGGATGGGCACGTCATGTTCTGGCTGCATCAGACCGAAGCCATACCTGCTGAGGTCAAACTCAGGGATCTCCACATCTGCGTTGATCAGCTCCAGGTCCAAGTGCACCAGCACGAGGAACACAAATCTGCAGAGAGATGGCATGGAAGGTGTGAAGGAGAGGAGTAGAGCAGGGAATTATTGGGAATAAGGTAGGGAAGCCATGGCTGCCTCCTAAGTCTGACACCAATTTTGGGAAAAAGGAGAAGAAGAGAGGCATGAGGAAGTTGAACAAACGCATTTGCTGCTCACCACATTTGCCAGCCCCCTGTAAGGTGAGGCAGACCCATGGATGAGTTCTGGTGAATGGGCTGTGTGCAGAAGTGGCCTGTGCCACCCCTGTGTCAAAGCATTCACGAGCCAGCGTGTGGCTCTCCCGCTGTCCCTCCTGCCTGGCAGCCATGCAGGCTTCATGTTGACATGGCGGAGCTGAAAGAGGGAAAGAGCCTGGCCCGAGTCTCTGCACAGAGGGGGGAAGCCCCCCAAACCCACAGCTGATACCGTGTGAGTAGACCTACACCTCTGTTGGTAAAAGCCACTGAGACTCGGCAGGTGCAGAGCTGAGCCTATGCTGATTAATACAGGAACTCCTCTGGATCCTCCAGTCCACGCCCTTCCCCGCCTTTCTCCAAACTCCTGGAACCCTCACTGTCTATCTTGGCCAGGGCTGCTGCTAACCCTTAGATGTCTCTGTGAGATTAGAAACAGGCATCGCTCTCTCAAGACATTTTACTGCCATCTCCGAGAAAATTGTCCTAAATAGACCAACTTTGCAAGAACAAGCGCTCTCTACTGCCATCTTCTGAGAAAACTGTCATACTAAACATTCGAAGCTGCCATGCCTATGATGTAATTAGTGCCCCCATAAACATGGAGCCAGCCCTACAGATGTCAACGATTGCTGCCTCCCTGCCTCATCTTACAATGCCCATGTTTGTGTCAGGAGAATGTCTCATAACTCTTTTCCCACCACTATTCCCTACCCCAACCCAGGTGCCCAATGCAGGACTGAGCACATGGCGGGGATTCTTCTGTCTCACTGAAGGAGTGAAGAAGAGGGCAGAGGAGGAGAGAGGGGGGTTAACACTCTGGACAGAAGATCTGGGCTGTGCCGCTTATGGGAATGTGGCCCTCGGCAAGTTCTTTCCCACTCTGGGTCTCGGTTCTCCCATCTGGTCAAAGAGGGGAAAGGCAAGTTGAGTCTCTTCCAGCTCTGAGGCTGTAGGATACTAGAGGGTGAGTTTCTATGGGATGGCAGTTTTGTGCCCACCCCTGGATTTGAACCCCAGCACCTCCACTTTGTGGGAACACGGCAAATGATCTGACCTGTCTAGACTCAGTTTTAGATGGACCAGCAGGGTTGTCATGACAATTCAGTGAGATAAAAATAACAACAAATTAGCTAATTTATTGGAACACTGTGCGCTAGGCACCAGCTAAGCATTTAGTACCCGCTATCTCTTCATATCTGTCCAAAAAGTTGATGAGGTAGGAACGCCAATCGGTTCTGCTCTAACACTTGTTTTGAACAGGTGAATTTGTTCCAATAGGATTGATATATTAGGGCACCATTTGAATATAATGCAAGTTTCACATTTGCTCATGTGCAATTTCACTTGTGAGAAGCATGAAGTAAAGGCAAAAAACTGCACCCAGCTGAACCTGGCTGTGCAGAAATCCATAAAACATACACGTGCACACAACTAAGCATCGATCTACAGCCACAATTATTACAGCACTTACATAGTTCTTAGCCATGAACATGTGTAAAACTTTACTACCATTTTTTACTGGGTTCTTCTCTCTTTTTTTATTTTTAATGTGTCACTGATGAGGTTTTTGAGTGTTGGGCCCCAGTCCCCTTTTCCACTAATCCCTGCAGGTTTTCTTTTCTTTTTTTCTTCTTTTCTTTTTTTTTTTTTTTTTTTAGATAGAATCTCACTCTGTCGCCCAGGCTAGAGTGCAATGGTGCGATCTTGGCTCACTGCAACCTCCACTTCCCAGGTTCAAGAGATTCTCCTGCCTCAGCCTCCTGAGTAGCTGAGATTACAGGCATGCTCTGCTACGCCCAGCCAATTTTTGTATTTTTAGTAGAGATGGGGTTTCACCATGTTGGCTAGGCTGGTCTCAAACTTCTGGCCTCAAATGATCCACCCACCTCGGCCTCCCAAAGTGCTGGGATTACAGGCATGAATTCCTGCAGTTTTTGTTGCGTGATTTCATACAGCAAGGTGATTTTTAGGAATGTATATGAGCTGTATTATGCTCATAATCAACTCCATTTTCTTGAGGAAACTGAGGCCAAAGGTCAATGTAATATGCCCATTCACTTAGCATAATGCATGCATATTCATAATAATAATAATTATGATAACAATTAACATTTTTCAAATGCCTGCAATGAGCCAGGCAGTGGGTTAAGAACTTAGAAAGATCCAGTTCATTTATCCTGTCACTCCTGGGGTGTAGTTATAATCAGAACCCTCATTTTATAGTTGAGGAAACAGAGGCTCAGAAGGTAACCCAGCTTATGATTGCACAGGGGCTGGACGGAGGACAGGGCAAATGTCATAACCCCGGTCCAATCTGTTTGTGATGCTGATGGCCAAAGCTCCTGGAGTTCAAAGGAGATAATTTATGAGACTTTCGGCCCCACAGGCATTAAAATAACCAACTGGGAACAGTGAAGTTCGGCCAGTTCCTAACACAAAGTTCTGAACACGCAGCAGCAGCTGCAGACAGACAGCTGTGGTCAGCTGAAAGGAATGTCCAGTATTTGGAATCCGGACACCAGTCTTGGAGGGAAGAACCTGCTGCCATATCTGATTATTTCCAAAAGAAATCCGAAATCTGGCTTTTTTACATGAGCTCTTCTGATTTAAAGCACACAGTTGTGAAACCACAAATAAGAGATGGCTCACGGGCTGTCCATGTGGAGCCTCTGCCAAATCATTCTCCTGGCTGAGCCTTCAGTCCCAGGAGAGAAGGGCGCGTATCAACCAGGGGATCAGGAGCCACCCTGGACCCGCCCTGGGCCCCACTCACTGTTTGATGCTGTTGACTGCGTAACTCCTCCCCAGACAGTGATTGTGCCCCGCGCCCCAGGGCATGTTGTAATTCTTCAGCCGTTTCCCATCCTTGTAAAAGTCTTTCTTCTCTGATCCATCAGGGTTCAGGAATCGGTTGTATTTAAATACCTGAAATAGGAAGAAGGTCCTCTTCTGACCCCATTCCCAGAACAAGCCCACGCCAAGAAAAATGTATGAGGATGTTCATGGCAGTCATGTTTATAGGAGGGAAAATCTGGAAACCATATACAGGTCAATTGATAGGGGATTGGTTAAAAAATTATGGCAAAAGGTTTGTGTGTACTGACATGGAAAGAATTTCTACAATTGCTTGTTGAGTGAAAAAAGCAAGTTTCAGAATAGTATATATTGTATGATCCTATACACACACCAGTCTTTTCATGGTCTGTGAATGTGTTGTGTGTATGCCTGTAAAGCCATGAAAACAATTCACAAGGCACACTCCAAACCATGGTTAGAGAACTCTGTAGAACTGGAGAAGAAGGGAAATATATATATTTCACATTAAAGTATATATTTCTCTGTATTTCTTTATACTCTATAATATATATTACTTCTGTAATGTAAAATAAAAGAAATTAAAATATTTTTAAAAGAAAATGCCAATTTCCTTTGGTTACACTGCACAGTGGTAAGGCAAGGTTGTACCTGAGCACAGAGCTTGGCATGCAGTAGCTGCTGACTGAAAGATGGGTGGAAGGATAGGTGAATGAACCAGTGGATAGATTAAGAGATGGAAACATGGATGGAAAGATGAATGAATGGAGGGATGGATGGATGGATGGGTAGATGGGGTGGATGGACAGATGGGTAGATAGGTGAATGAATGGGTAGATTGATGGGTGGATGGATGAATACACGGATGAATGGACAAGTGGATGGATAGATGAGTAGATGAGTGGATGGGTGGATAAGTAGAAGAATGGGTGGACGGACATATGAGTGAGTGGGTGGATGGACGAATGGATGGGTGGATAAATGGATGAATGGGTGGGCGGATGAATGGATGAATGAGTAGATGGATGAATGGACAGATGGATGGATAGATGGGTGGATAGATGGATGGATTCATGGGTAGGTGGGTGGATGAAAGAGTAGCTTGGTGGGTGGATGGATGGATGGATGGATGGGTGGGCGGATGGGTGGATGGATTAATGGATGGGTAGATGGGCGAGTGTGTGGATGGATGGATGGATGGATGGATGGATGGATGGATGGATGGATGAATGGATGGACAGATAGATTAATGGATGGATGGGTGAGTCTGTGGATGGATGAATGGATGGATGGATGCATGGGTAGATGGGTGGCTGGATGGATAGATGAGTGGATGGGTGGCTGGATGGATAGATGAATGGGTAGATGGGTGAATGAAAGGGTAAATTGGGTGGGTGGATGGATGAATGGATGGGTGGATGGATAGATGAATGGATAGGTAGATAGGTGAGTGTGTGGCTGGGTGGATGAATAAATGGATAGACAGATGCATGAGTAGATGGGTAGATAGATGAATGAATGGATGGATGGGTGAGCATGTAGTTTAGGGTCTGACACACAGTAAACACCCAATCTGTTAGCAATCGTGAAAGTTTACTTCTTCTCAAAGTCTGGGGAGAGGGAAAAGTGTTGAGAAACTGACACTATAACATTCTGAAATAAGGAAAATGGCTCAGCTATCACAAAGCACTCAGTGTGAATGAACATCCCCTCATGTCCTACCGTTCCTCAGAGACCCTTGAACATGAGGGGATCTGGGTCTGCCTCCAAGAGAAGCTGTGAAAAAAGGTAGGAGCCAGAGAGATATCAGAAGGCTGGGGAGAGAGTGGGGCCATCAATATCTGCTTCTGCATGATCCCATTTAATCTTCCTATCAATCTTACGAGGCAGGTGCTATGATGAGGTCCATTTCACAGGTGAGGAAGCAAACACAGAGAGGTGAAGCAATCTAGGCCATGTCACATAGCAAACAAAGAGCAGAGCCAGGCTGCCACTCAGATCTGGCTCATCCCAAAGTCACTGATTTTCCTCCCACAGACCCCATATGACCAGGCACCCCTGCCATTTACCTCTGGGTCTGTGTAGATTTCTGGGTCTCTCTGGGGGCTCAGGAAGGGGAAGAGGAGAAGGCGGTCACCACGTCGCAGGTTGAATTCTCGCCCGTCTGCCATGGGCATGGCCAGGTCCACCACAACCTCGCGCGTGATGAAGGGGGCAGCTGTAAGCCTGAGGCTCTCACTCAGCACGCTGTCTGCATGGGGCAGGTGCAAGGAAGGGTCAGCAGGCTATCCCTTCACCTGCTCATATGCCACCCCCAACTCTTATTTTACAGAGGAAGATGAAGAGGCTCAGAGAGGGTGCCTGCCTCGTCCACACAGTCACACAGCAAGGTGAAAAAGGACACATGATGACATGTGGTCTCTGTGGTCCCTCAGAGACCCTTGAAAATGAGGGTATCCAGGTCTGACCCCAAGGTAAGTTGTGAGGGAAAGTGGGAGCTAGGGAGATATCAGAAGGCTGGGGAGAGAGTAGGGCCATCAATCTCTGTTCCTGCCTTCCCGGCATATATTTCTCTTCTGAAAACGGGCCCCTGGTTTTCCTCTAGGGTCCATCCCTCTCTCACTCTCAGGGGTTAGACTGCTGATTCTATGCTCAACTCCTGGGATGAGGCTGTGACTGGCCAATCACAGCATCCCTCTGAGCCCTGTGATTGGTTCAGGATGGACACATGACCCAAAGAAAGCCAATGAGATACAGTCTTGGGACTCTTGGTGGGAAAATTGTAAGAGATGCAGAGTCTCACAAAGCCAGGAGGAAGTCAGCCTTGAGCTGCCAACAGCTACTGCCAGCCTGAGACTGGGGTCAACCCAGTGGGATGACAGGTGGAGAGGAACTGAGTAGTCCTGACAATATTGTTAAAGTGCCTGGATCCACCTGTGCCTGAAGCCAGTCCTTTGGACTTTTTAGTGACATGTCTCAAAGTACCTTTTCACCTCAGTCAACTGAAGTTAGGTTTTCTGTCACTTGACCCCTAGCTGAGACTGGAGTATGGAGATGCCAGGTGTGTGAAGATAGGAGGCTCAGGGAGACCCTAGGTTGGAGGACACTGATGGACTCTGGAAGACAGGAGCCCATGTTGGGGAGGATTTTGGGGGTCCATGATGACGCAGTCTTAGGGGCTATCTTGGAGGGTGTGACCATCTCACCAAGCACAGGCGTGCCATCTAGAACCTTCTGTGGGAGGGTGGTCATCTGCGAGACAGGCTGCTCTGCTTGCCAAAGGATACTCTCGAGCTCTCCGCGGACAGCAGCCAGGGCTTCAGGATTCTTGAGAAGGAAGAGCAGGAGCCAGAAAGCAGCAGGACCCATATTCCCCTGCAAGGAGAAGGGCCCCTGTTATGTCATTATGAGGGCAGAGCTGACTCGTCTCTGCCAGGGACACGGCCCAGGCCAAGACAGAGGGGCCAGTAGACCTGGGTTCCCACTACTGCCAAACACCCGGGAATGACTAGTGTCTATCTCCAGCCTCAGGACATGGCCAAAACTACTCTGTGGCCCAAAATACCTACTTCAGGGCCACTCATGGTATCCCTGACTGTGTGCGAAGTCACTAATTCTAGGTCACACAGGGAATCTTCGTAGCTAATCAGCAAAACGGTGTCAGTAGTAGGAACAGCGTGTATCAGTTAAGACTGTTCACAGCTGAGAATGATCACATTGTTGGCCCCAGTTCTTCACCAATCCCAGAATCCCCGCTCCTTACCATGTGACTTTGCTGTTCCTCCCATTCAAGAGCCAGAGTGTATTTTCCTTGTCCTTTGAATTTATGCTCAGCCGTGGACTTGCTTTGGCCAATAGAATGAGGTGGAATTGAAGGAACAGCCATTCTACGCCTAAGCCGCGAGAAACTTTGTGTTTCCACTTGCCTGACAAGCCCACTGATCCCAAGAGGAGGATGAGAGACTCATGGACAGAGCTGAGCTGCCCCACTGAGCCAGACCCACAGACCCGTGAGTTAAATAAATGCTGATGGGTGTATGCCACTGAGTTGCTGTGGATGTTTGTTAGGCAACAATAGCTAACTGGTGCGATATCTAAAGATTTGCTTCCAAATATAATCATTCTCGATGTAGTTTGGGATGCAAAATGTTATCCATATGCTATGCTTTGTATCTTAAAATTCTTTCAGTCACTTGAAGAATAAATGTGTGCGTGTTGTGTACATATAAAAGAAAGTGGCAATCATCATTGATGACTGAAAGCTATGAATAAAAATCATTTAAACTTCCCAATAGATAAACACTTAGGAAAATGAGTGGAATTTCTTGCTTCAAGGCTTCAGTCTTAGCTCAACATTTTCATACACATTTTAGCTTCAGCTCTTTGGTATGTGGCTAAAATATCTATATGGCACCCTTCAGTGATCCAGACATGGGTAGAATACCAACTAATTTCAATTTGGAGGAAGGTTTTTGTCTGCCATGACTATCCTATTCAATCATAATAATGGAATATTAAATCATCATTAAATATCATGTTTACCCAGTAATTTCATTACAGACACAATTGCACACGGGCAGAAGGACATATGCATAAAGATAATTATTGCAGTGCTAATGTAATAGAAAAAAGCTGGAAACAACCTCCATGTCTATCAATAGGAGATCAATGAGATAAATGAAGATCCAGCCATTGGATGATGATGCAGGAAGTCATTAAAAAGAAGCCGGCTCTGTGTGTACTGATGTGGGACTGTAGCCAAGACACACAGAAGCATGCAAACAGCAAGGTGCAGGGTGGTGGCTCAGCATGCTGCCATTTGTGTGTTTGTTTAAAGAGAAATATACATGAAGAAGCACAGACCATCCCTTTTTTTGAGACAGGGTCTTGCTCTGTCACCCAGGCTGGAATGCAGTGGCACAATCATAGCTCACTGCAGCCTTGACCTCTTGGCTCAAGTGATCCTCCTGCCTTAGCCTCCCAAGGAGCTGGGGCCACAGGCACATGCTACCCAGCTAGGTTTTGTTGTTGTTGTTGTTGTTGTTGTTGTTGTTGTTTTGGTAGAGATGGAGGTCTCCCTATGTTTCCCAGGCTGATCTCAAACTCCTGACCTCAAGCAGTCCTCCTGCCACAGCCTCCCAAAGAAGCACAGACCATCGCTAAGAGACACCAGAAACTGGTAACTGAGGTTACCTTGGGACAGAAGCTGGGAAGACAAGAGGATAGGGAGGAAGGAGGCTGACTTTCCTTGCAAATACCCTTTGAAACTGTTCAAAATTTTTTAATGGACACATTAATTTTAAGTGAAACAGAAGGCACCCAGGCTGGAGTGCAGTGGTGTGATCGTGGCTCACTGCAACCTCTACCTCCTGGGCTCAAGTGATCCTCCTACCTCAGCCTCTCAAGTAGCTGATACAAGCATGCACCACCATGCCCAGCTAATCTTTCTATTTTTTGTAAAGATGAGGTCTCACTATGTTTCTCAGGCTGTATTCAAATGATTTCTATAGTGTTGTACAATGTCATGAGAAATGCTCATGTTATAGTATTAGACCAAATAGAAGGTTAGATTAAAACAGCTGCATGATCTTAATCACAGAAGAAAAACGTACTGGGAAAAGCTGGAAAGAAATGCACCATAGCATCAATGATGGTGAGATAGATTGTGCCTTCCTCTTTAGTGCCCATGAGGCCAGGAGGCACCACACTCCTCTGCTCAATACTTTCATCATGCAGGTGCCATTATTAGGCCTTACTGAAAAGGAAAACGAAGTACTCCCTGGTTGCTACCCACTGCCCAGCATATAGTGGAGGCTCACTGACATTTGTCAAATAAACATCTATGTACCTTTGGATCAGAGGTGGAGCTCCAAGACAGCCTGGGAGGTGGACTGGAAGATCCCTGGACTGAGACCAGGCAGAGGTGGGTTCAAATCCCAGCTCCCCACTTTCTGTGACTGTGGACAAGTCATGTCCCCCTTTGGGTCTCAACACTGGGGGTAACATTGCTACCTCCTGGGTGGTTGCAAGGGTCCAGTGAGGCTGAATGCAAGCAATCCCACACGTGTTGTGCCCAGAGTAGGTGCTCAGAAGTCGTTACCCCTCCCCCACTGGCCCCTCCCCTGGATTTGAGAACAAGTCAGTGGGGGCCTTCGGCCCTTTCTGAGAGTTCTGCCAGCACCTCAGGTCCAGCTGACACAGCGAGGTCACTTGCTGTCCATCACTTAAATAGCCAGGCGAATGTGGGTGATAAATAATTCAGCACTGGCTTAGCTCAGCGCCAAGGCCATT
Source organism: Rhinopithecus bieti (assembly GCF_001698545.2). Classification (NCBI taxonomy): domain Eukaryota; kingdom Metazoa; phylum Chordata; class Mammalia; order Primates; family Cercopithecidae; genus Rhinopithecus; species Rhinopithecus bieti. The sequence goes on from NW_016808980.1 coordinate 334,079, forward strand.
TTATCTGGCCCAGATGGTCAGATGGGGGCCACCGCTCATTAATTACCAAGCAGGAGTGGAACACATGGGCCCTTGGCTCTCTCTGCTTGCAGGAAAAAGCTGTGGCAAGTTAGGGAGGTGACCAAGACCACCTTCTACCCGACTGCACAGATGTGAGTGTGAGTGTGTGTGTGTGTGTGTGTGAGAGTGTGTGTGTGTGTGTGTGTGTGTGTGTGCACGCGACCATAAGAGATCCTGAATTTGCCACCCTGGAATTGGAGCTTTCACTCATGAAGACTTGCCTCCGTTTACTCAGGAAGACACTTCTCATGTGTCCTCATTCCCTCCTACTGCAGCCAAAGGCCATGACCCAGCAGTGCCACCCCCTGTTCTAGCTTTCCCGTGAATGGCGGCAGCTGACCTCTGGGGGGCACTGACTGCGGGCCAGACCACACCCTTGGCGATTCACATGCTCCTTTTTGTCACCTCCTGACCACATGGCCCATCAGTGGGAGTGGGGGACTCCCACTGCCCGTGCCTGCCTGCATCCACTTCCTTGTCTGTGGGTAATAGCACCCCACTTTCCTTCGTAAAACCACCTCCTCATAAATCCAAGTCCGTGTAAGTCATCCAGGACCGACCCATCCTTCCAGACTTCAAGTGTGGGCATGGGACCCAGGCAGAGGTCCCATGAGTGATCCACGCAGAGGGGGGCATGTGACGTGGGCTGGGCCAGTGAGTATCAGGCTTGGGAGCTGTGCTAGAATTTAAGGGAAGGGAACCCTCCTCCACAGGATTGCTAAATTGCATGGAGCTGCTGGAGGCCATTGTAGCCACCCGCCAGGAGACCCTCTGAGGATGCAGCTCGGTAGAAGGAAGACCTGAGGGATGGGGGTCACATATTGTGTTTCTTTTAATTTTTGTGATTTAAAAGATTCCAACAGAATAAAAGAATATCCCAAGTGTGATAATGATGTGTTAGTGTAGGTCATAAATTGTAACAAATGTGCCACTCTGCTGAGGGACACTGGAGATGGAAAGGCGAGACACTGGGAGAAAGCGGCTAAGGGGGGGTCCTTGCACCTTTCCTTCAATTTTGCTGTGAACCTAAACCTGCTTTAAAAATAGAGTCTATTTAAAACAAACAAACAAAAGCCCTACGTGAATGTGGGATTGTGGATTGGCTCCTGGAAGAGAAAAAGGATATTAGTAGAAAAACTGGGGCAATGTGAATAAAGTATGGACTTTAGTTACTAGCAATGTCCCAGTGCTAATTTCTTAGCACTTGATGAATGTATTGTAGTTATGTATGTAACATTAGGGAAAGCTGGGTGAAGAGTATTTGGGAACTTCCTGTACTATCTTTGCAACTCTTTTATAACCTAAAATTATTTCAAGATAAAACTACTGAAGACAAAACAAAAACAAAAACAAAAAAAAAACCCAACCCTCTTTACAGATGGTGAAACTGAAGCCCAGAAAAGTGACTTGTTTGAGGCCACACAACTAGTTTAGTGGCAGAGCTGATATTCCACCCAAGTCTGTCTGACTCTCAATACTGTGGTTTTGCTTTCCACCCCGTTGTCAAATGCTTCAAGGATTCTTCTCGATGATCATTATCTCAGTGGAGCTATCTGCAGGCCCAGCAGCTCCCGTGGCCCCCTCCCCTACCTCTCAGGACCACCCAGGAGTTTCCAGGGATGTGTGGCTCTGGCTGCTGAGGATGTGAGGGGGTGAAGGCCAAGCCAGATATGGGGAAGGAAGAGAAGGATCAGATGTGATGGATGGGGCTGAGGGACATCATGATAATCAGTGGTTTCAGTCCTGGCATTGCCAGAATCAGTGGGCTCAGAGCTGGGAGGGAAACCTGTCCTGTGTTTGCAAACTCTCCTCCATCTGCCCCCCACCACCCCACCCCACCTTCCCTTAGAGCCTCCTCTTCCCCCTGGCTGGACCTTAGGTCTCAGCCCATAGGGTCCTCCCTGGATGCCCAAGCCTCCCACTGCCCCTTCCATCACTCTCGATTCCACGTTCAGGGGTTCTGGATTCATGAAGCTGTTGTGAGGATCCTATAAGATGATGTTTGCAAAGTGCTCAACAGGATGCTTGGCTCAGGATAAGTGCTCAGTATCTTTTGCGATTATTATTCCTGACTCATCATCTCCGACCTGACAGCAGCAATCACAGCTACCATTTTTCAGCCTCTCCGCAGCATCTGACCCAGCTTCCCACTCCCGGCTCTCCCCCCACCTTCCTGGCCCCTCCTCCTCACCTTTCCCACCACTGGAGAGCCCCAGGGACGCCCCCTTCTTCACCCATCCTTGCCTGCAGTATATCTTCCAGTCCTGAGGCTTTAAACTCCTCTATGCTGACAACTCCCAAGCCTGGACCTCAAACTTGAACTCCAGACTCTCTTCTCCAGGTGTCCACTCCCCAACCTCCATCTCAAATTCAGCATACCCAAAGCCAAACCCCCAATCTTCTCCCTGAAACTTCCTCCTCCCGCCATCTTCCTCATCTGCCCATGGCTCTGCCATCCCTCCTGTCACTCAAGCCCAAACCTGGAGTCATCCTTGATGGCCTCCCCCAAGGTCCTATCCAACAGTAGATCCTGTTAGCTTTACTTTGGAATGTGTTCAGATTCTAATCACCCCCGACCCTGGCCCAGCAGCACCCTCTCTTGCCTGGATCCTGCAATGGCCTCCTCCCTGCTCTTCCTGCCTCTGCTTCCCCACCCCCTACAGTCTCTTGTCAGCACTGCAGCCAGAATGATCCCTCTAATGCGTTAAGACAGGCCAGGATTTTCCTCTGCTCAGAGCCCTCAGCAGGCACCTGTCTCACTCAAAGTAAAAGCCAAAGCCCTCCCCATGGCCTACAGGGACCTGTGTGGTCCTGCAGCTCTGCCTTCCCACCATGTCACCCTCAGTCCTGCCTCAGGGCCTTTGCACTTGCTGCTCCCTGCCTGGGAGCCTTCACTCTATATATTTATATGGTTCACCCCTCACTTCCTTCAGTCTCTGCTCAGATGTCACCTTTCAGTTAGGCCTTCCTGTGCCTGCCTTCCTGCTGCATCTCTTCTCCATAGAACACATTCCCTCTAAAACTTTTTTTTTTATTATTTGAGACAGAGTCTTTTTTTTTGGAGACGGAGTCTCTCTTGTCGCCCAGGCTGGAGTGCAATGACGCAATCTCGGCTCACCGCAACCTCTACCTCCTGAGTTCAAGTGATTCTCATGCCTCAGCCTCCCAAGTAGCTGGGATTATGGGCCTGTGCCACCATGCCTGACTAATTTTTGTATTTTTAGTAGAGTCAGGGTTTCACCATGTTGGCCAGGCTGGTCTCAAACTCCTGATCTCAAGTGATCTGCCTGCCTCGGCCTCTCAAAGTGTTGAGATTACAGGTGTGAGCCACTGCGCCTGGCCTCTAACACATTTTAGATGCTTACTTGTTTGCTTGTTTATTTATTTATTTATTTTTTAGACAGGATCTTACTATGTCACCCACGATGGAGTGCAGTGGCACAATCATGGCTCATTTCAGCCTTGACCTCCTAGGTTCAAGCAATGCTCCTGCCTCAGCCTCCCAAGTAGCTGGGACTACAACTGTGCACCACCCCGCCCAGCTTTTCTACAAAAAAATAAGATTTTTTTGTAGAGATGGGGTCTTGCTATGTTGCCCAGACTGGTCTTGAACTCTGGACCTCAAACGATGTTCCTGTCTAACCTCCCAAAGCACTATGATTACAGCTTATGTGTTTATTAATTGTCTATCTTCTCCCACCAGAATGCTAGCTCCCTAAAGGTAGGGATTTTTGTCTGTTTTGCTCTCTGCTCTATCCCCAGCTTCTGGAATGGGGCCTGGTCCACAGCAGGCACTCTAAATATTTGCTGAAGATGTTTATTGAGCACTTGTTATTCGCAAGTCACAGTTACAAAGTTGCACATGTATTCCTGCCTCCTTTCATCTTCATAACCACATCTTAAAGCGAGTGCTACCATCTCCATTTTACAGAGGAGTAAACTGAGGTGCTCAGAGGTTAAGTGACTGACTTGCCAAGAAGTGTCAAAGTCAGAATTCAAATCCAGGCAGGGAGGTCACAGAACCTGTGCCAGAAACTTCTAGACCAAGTACCTTCTTGGCTCTGCTCCCAAAAGGCTCTTGAAAAGTTTTCCCACCTGCTTGAATTCTGGACGCTGTCAACGATCAACCTAGAGGACATCTTGTCCCCGCTCCTGCCCAGCCTCTCCTGGCCCTGCCAAAGGCTGTTCCTGGACTTTTCTGCCACTCAAGCCCCTCAGGCCAGCAATCAGTTTTGCTGACCACAGGTCATTTCCACAAGGGTTCTGGGGACACTTTGGAGCTCCAAGTCATCTCTGCACATAAATATGTTATTAGGCACTGATTGTGGGGGACACTGCCAATTAATCCAGCCCCCACCCCTTTGCCAGTCTCGCCTGCAAGGACAGTTAATGGCTCTGTAGAGGAAACAAAAATAAGCTGCAAAGTCGATGGGAGAGAATTTACCAGAAATGTCACCCTGTACAAACTGTCATGTTGAAGTGGGGCCAAGAGAAAGATGGGGAGCTTTGGATATCAGGAAAGGGGCAGGATCCAGGCTCCTGGAGCCCTGCAGCATCAAAGGCCACCCTGTTTCTCTCACTCCAATATCTGGTCCCATGGACCAAATCCCACTGGCTCTGTCTTTCCTGAAATTTCCAAAATCAATCCACGTCCTCATCACCTCCATGCCACCACCTGACCTGGTACCACCTGACCTGCCACCACCGTTCCTTCCTTGGGTTGCCCCTTGCTTTTGCCCCCAAGGATCCTGTTCCCTCCTCTGCTCGGAACTCTCTAGGGTCCCCATTGTCACCCCCCAAAAAATCCCAAATCTCACTTATGAGGGACCCCACAAGGCCCTCAGTGACCTCTTCCCTCGGTCTCATGCCCCTCCTCACTCTGCTTCAGCTGTGTGATCCAACTCTACCTGTGTGATCCAACCCCAGGGCCTTTGGCACTTGCTGTTTCATATTGGAAGCTTCTATCCCCACTTTCTCCAAAGTCTCTTGAATCTAGCTTTCTTATCATCCAGGGCTCAGGCTCGAATATCTCAGGGAGGCTCCCTGGGGACCACCCTGGCTAGGCAGGACCCGAAAGTCTCTCTATTCACAGCCCTGTTTTCATACTCTAAATATCATCATCTAAAATCGCCTTGTATATGTTTCCTTGACTCTCTGCTCCCTGTCCCCCTGACCCCCCAAATGGTAATCAACACAACACAGAATCTTTGAGGTCTATGGTAAGTACTCAGTGGATTTTTTTTAAAGAGGTGGGATCTCACTATGTTGCCCAGGCTCGTCTCGAACTCCTGGGCCCAAGCGATCCTCTTGCCTCACCCTCCCAAGTAACTGGGATTACAGGTGCACACTACCATGCCCAGCTTCTTAATGGAACTTCTTAACAATTCTTCAAAATAGCTGGTCTGCACACTTCAAAAAATGTAAAGGTCATGAGAAACAATGAAATGCACAGAAAATGTGACAGATTAAAGAAAACGGGTCAGGTGCAGTGGCTCACACCTGTAATCCCAGCACTTTGGGAGGCTGAGGCTGAGGCAGGTGGATCACAAGGTCAAAAGATCGAGACCATCCTGCCAACGTGGTGAAACCCCATCTCTACTAAAAATACAAAAAAATTAGCTGAACGTGATGCATGGTGGCAAGAGCCTGTAGTCCCAGCTATTCAGGAGGCTGAGACAGGAGAATCACGTGAACTCAGGAGGTGGAGGTTGCAGTGAGATGAGATCGTGCCACTGCACTCCAGCCTGGCGACAGAGCAAGACTCCATCTCCAAAAAAAAAAAAAAAAAAAAAAAAAAAAAAAAAAAGGAAAACTGAAGAGTCAGAATGACTAAATGCAACATGTGATTCTGGATTGGATGCTGGACCAAGATGAACCAAAAAGGACATTATTGAGACAACTGGCAAAACTGGAATACAGACTGTTTATTAGATAATGATCATGTATCTGGGCTCATTATCCTGAAATTGGTTATTGTGCTGTGGTCATGCAGGGGATGTTCTTGCTTACACTCAAGCAATTAGGGATAAAAAAGCATGATATCTGCAACTTATTCACAAATTATTTCAATAAAATAATCCCACTGGGGAAAAGAGAGCGTAAGAGAGAGACAGAGAGAAAGCAAAGGTGGTAAAATGTTTAAAATTGGGGAATCAAGGTGAAGCATATATTGGAGTTCATTAAACTATTTATTAAACTTTTAATAAATTTAACATTTTTCCAAATTAAAACAAAACAAAACAAAAAGAGGCTGGGCGTGGTGGCACACACCTGTAATCCCAGCACTTCCAGAAGCTGAGGCGGGCAGATCACTTGAGGCCAAGAGTTTGAGACTAGCCTGGCCAACAGAGTGAAACACCGTTTCTATTAAAAATACAAAAATTAGCCAGGCATGGTGGCAGCCAACTGTAGTCCCAGCTACTCAGGAGGCTGAGGCATGAGAATCACTTGAACCCGGGAGACGGAGGTTGCAGTGAGCTGAGATTGAGCCACTGCACCCCAGCCTGGACAACCAAGCGAGACTCTGTCTCAAAAGAAAAAAAAGAAAAGAATACTGAATGAATTATTCTGTTCATCATGCTGTTTGACAGTAAAGGAAGTCAGGGAACGGGGGTGGGCAATGGGTATGTGTGCACACACCCACACTCACATCAGCACACACTCACAAAGGCACACCTACCTACACATGCACACACAGGTATAGTCATGGTATAGTCATGTGCACACCTGAATATGTGCACAGACATGCACACCCCCATGCACACACACGCATTCATATCACAACCACACATGCATACCTGCACACACCCACTTGCACACTCACACCCACCTGTGTGGCCCAGAGCTGCAGCACCAGGGCCCGTGCCTGCATCTCCTCTGACACACCCATCTCCTCCAAGTGCAGCAGGTAACTCTCCAGCCATTTGCTCCTGTGGGCCCGTGTGGCCAGCCTGGCTGGGGACAGCAGCTTCCACAGGCGACTTTTGACACTGCACATGTGGTCCTTGTCTCCTGCAGGGATAGAGCACAGAGAGTAGGGGTTACAGATTCACCACCACACCCAGGGCTGACCGGGCATGACCTCCTATGAGGCCAAGGGTCTTCTGAATGTCACTCACTGAGGGTGGGGAGTTCCTGTGGGAAAGAAGCTGTAAGGACAGGCCCACCGTGGGAAGCTCTTTCACTACCGACTTGCTTATTATCTGTCTTACCCCAGTAAAAAGAAGCAAGGGGTCTTGTCTCCTGCAGGTGGGATCCCAGTCTATTTCAGTCACCTCTATGGCCCCAGCACCCGGCCCGTAGTAGGTGTTCAATAAATATGCATTGTACTAGTCTGTTTTCATGCTGCTGACAAAGACATACTCAAGACTGGGTAATTTTTTTTTATTAAAAAAAAAAGAGGTTTCATGGACTCACAATTCCATGTGGCTGAGGAGGCCTCATAATCACGGTGGAAGGTGAAAGGAACGTCTTACATGGCGGCAAGCAAGAAAAAACGAAAGCCAAGCAAAAGGAGAAACCACTTATAAAATCATCCAATCTCGTGAGACTTATTCACTACAAGGAGAACAGTATGGGGGAACCACCCCCCACGATTCAATTATCTCCCACCAGGTCCCTCCCACAACACGTGGGAATTATGGGAGCTACAGTTCAAGATGAGATTTGGGTGGGGACACAGCCAAACCATATTATGCATTAAATAAATGGCATTTTTTTCCAGAGCAGGAGAAGGAACACTAAACCCTGAACAGCATTCTCCCTCCCCAGGGTCCAACCCCAGAGCAATGCCAGCCCATGTGCATGAGGAGGAGGGCACTGTGAGCAGGCTCAGCACAGCAGCAATCACAGAAAGACATCAGCAACAACCTAACTGACCATCCAGAGAGGGCAGATTGGGCTGGAGTCTCAAACTCAACTCACTCCAGAGAAGGCAGGCCAAGTAAAAGAGAGAGGAGGCCAGAAAGGGGCCATGGCACTTAGCCCACCGACCAGCCCCCGGCAGGAGAGAGAAACACCCCAGCGTGGCCAGAGGGCCTGTGCTTTCAAAGGAAGCTGAAAATTCACACAATTATGTATAACCGTCTGATATTTTTTAAGGTTAGCATCCAAGTAAAAAGTTTTTAATCACTGTGCAGACCACAGAAGCATCTCTGAAAGTCAACTTTGGCCCACAGATCACTAGCGTACAATCACCATTAAACAGACAATGGTGTGTTTATGTTCTGGAAAAGCCATACAGCAGTGAAAGTGAATTAGTACATTTTACATACAGACACAGAGAGTTCCGAAGGGCAGACTGGTAAGAGGATAAAGCTGGGCACTGAAGAATGATACTATTTAGATATTGTTTTCTTTTCTCCTTCTTTTAAAAAAAAATATTTTCATGAACCATACATGAGACTTAATATATATTGTTTTAAAGCTCCAAGGTAATGCTGTTTATATGCACAGATATAAAGTTTAAAACAAAAATATAAAATATAAGATTTGATATTCTCTGAAATCACCCCTTGGAAAACGGAGTCACCTTGGATTGCTCTGAAGTTTCAAAGTATTGGAAACTCCCTCACTGACTCTTCTGAACCACAAGCTGTGTTTCAGGAAGATTCGCCCCAGCAGTGATTTTAAACCTGGCTGCACATCACAGGGTGTTTGAAAGGGTCAGAAATGTAGGCTATGTTTTTTTTTTTTTTTTTTTTTTTTTAAGTACTTTGGCTTCATTTTCAAATAATATGCTGAATATGTTTAACTTTCAGACTTCAACTTGAGCTCATTGTTTTACATTGAAATGAATGTGTCACCATTTCGGGTGACATTTCAATGTAAAGCAATGAGCTTACGTGTTCAACTGAAATAGATTATCGTCGTATGTTTCTCAACTTTTCAGGCTCCCTGAAGAATTACCTGGGAGCCCTTAAATCTCGGGATGCCCAGGTGCCAACCCCAGATTGATCATGTCAAAATCACATGGGTGGGAACTGGGCGTCCAGGGGTTTAGGTCTGCAGGGCACGGGCGTGTTAAAACCACCTCAGTTGATGCAAACTCTGGATACTTCTAAGCATCATCTGATGGGATGGCTAAAAAAAGAGGCAAAGAAATTTAACACAGCTTTAGAAATAACTGGCATTCTTTGAAGTCTGACCAGACCACTGCAATCTTGAATATCACTGTAAACACGGCGTTTACAGATGACTTTAAAAAGCAAGGCAGGACCATTCTCCACTTTTCCCCTGTGTCTAGAGCAGTTCTGAGTACATAGGAGGCACTCAATATTTGCACAATAAATGAATAATTAAGCAAAAAAGCTAATGCAGTTTGAAAAGACAGCTGACAGAATGTGAGAAAATATTTGCAAATAATATATCTGATAAGGGTCTAGCACCCAAAATACATAAAAGAACTCCTACAAGTCAACAACAATAAAAAACAAACATCCTGATTCAAAAATCGGCAAAGGACTTGAATAGATATTTCTCCGAAGAAGAGCCACAAATGGCTGATAAACACATGAAAAGATGCTCAACACCATTAGTCATTAGAAAAATGCATATCAAAACCACTGTGTGATACCATTCACAACCATGAGAATGACGACTATTTAAAACACAGAAAATAAGGGATGGTGAGGATGTGGAGAAATTGAAACCCTTATGCATTGCTGGTGGGAATGTAAAATACTGCAGTTGCTATGAAAAAGAGTTTAGCAGTTCCTCAGAAAGTTAAAGAATTACCATATGATCCAGTAATTCTAGTTCTAGGTATATACCCCAAAGAACTGAAACCAGAGACTCAAACAGATACTCGTGCACCAATGTTTGTAGCAGCATTATTCACAGTAGCCAAAAGGTGGAAACCAGCCAAGTGTTGGTTGATAGGTGACTGGATAGATAGAATACAGTATATACACACAATGTATTCAGTCTTTAAAAGGCATGAAATTCTGACACATATGCTAGACGTGGTGGCTCATGCCTGCAATCCTAGCACCTTGGGAGGCCAAGATGGGCAGATTTCCTGAGCTCAAGAGTTAGAGACCAGCCTGGACAACATGGTGAAACCCTGTCTCTACTAAAATACAGAAAAAAAAAAAATTAGCCAGACATGGTGGCATGTACCTGTAATCCCAGCTACTCAGGAAACTGAGGCACGAGAATAGCTTGAACCTGGGAGGCAGAGACTGTAGTGAGCAACACTGCACTCCAGCCTGGGTGACAGAGCAAGAGTCTCTCCAAAAAAAAAAAAAAAAAAAAAAAAAAAAAAAGCAAAAGAAATAGATATTCTGTCACATACTACAACATGGATGAACCTTGAAAATATTATGCTAAGCAAAATAAGCCAGACACAAAAGGACAAATATTGTATGATGCCACTTACATGAGATTCCTAGAACAGGAAATTCAGAGACAGAAAGTAGAATAGAAGATATATCGGGCTGGGAGGAAAGGCAGGTGGGGAATTATTGCTTAATGGGCACAAAGCTTTTGTTTAGAATCATGAAAAGTTCCTGGAAATAGATAATGGCATGGTTATACAACACTGTGAATGTATTTACTGCCACTAAATTGTACAATTAAAATGGTTAAAATAGTATATTTTATGTTATATATTATTTTAGCAGTTTTTTTTAAAAGGTATATGAAGATCACTTGGCAAAAATAAGTCAAAGATAGTGTTGTATAACAAAGAATTTGGATTCCAGCTGGGCGCCGTGACTCATGCTTGTAATCCCAATACTTTGGGAGGCCAAGGTGGGCAGATCACCTGAGGTCAGGATTTTGAAGCCAGCCTGGCCAACATGGTGAAATCCCGTCTCTACTAAAAATACAAAAAAAATTAGCCGGGCGTGGTGGCGGGCAACTGTAATCCCAGTTACTCGGGAGGCTGAGGCAGGAGAATCGCTTGAACCCGGGAGGTGGAGGTTGCAGTGAGCTGAGATAGAGCCACTGCACTCCAGCCTGGGTGACAAAGCGATACTCAAAATACAAAATAATTTGAATTCCAAGGTTTCAGTTATCCATGGTCAATGATGGTCCAAAAATACTAAACGAAAAATTCTGGACATAAACAGTCATAAGTTTTACATTACATGCTGTTCTGAGTAGTGTGTTGAAATCTTGTGCCAGCCTGCTCTGTCCTGCCTGGCAAAAAAGGATAAAAATATAGCAGTGGGCTGGGTGCAGTGGCTCACTCCTATAATCCCAGCACTTTGGGAGGCCAAGACGGGCAGATCACCTGAAGTTAGGAGTTCGAGACTAGCCTGGCCAACATGGTGAAACCCCATCTCTAACAAAAATACAAAAATACAAAAATTAACCAGGCATGGTCGTGGGCACCTGTAGTCCCAGCTACTCAGGAGGCTGGGGCAGGAGAATCACTTAAACCCAGGAAGGGGAGGCTGCAGTGAGCAGAGATTGCACCACTGCACTCCAGCCTGGACAACAGAGCAAGATTCTGTCTCAAAAACAAAATTCTCCTGCCTCAGCCTCTGGAGTAGCTGGGACTACAGGCATGCACCACCACACCCAGCTAATTTTTATATTTTTTAGTAGAGACAGGGTTTCACCATGTTGGCCAGCATGGTCTCGATCTCTTGACCTCATGATCCGCCCACCTTGACCTCCCAAAGTGCTGGGATTACAGGCGTGAGCCACTGCGCCCACCTGTTATTTGGATTTTTTGGTATTGAGTTGTATGAGTTCCCTATATATTTTGGATTTTAACTCCGTATCGGGTATGTGGTTTATAATCTACTTTATATTTTTAATGTTTAAACCATGTGAAATAATTTTTAAAATAAAATAATAGAAAATCTGGCAAACCCCCAAAAAATAATTTCCAGTGAAACATCATATACTGTAGAGATTCAGTGCATATGTGAGTGAGGAAGAGAAGATTCTGGAAAACTGAGCTTGGTGGCTCAACCTGGGGCCCTGCAGATGAGCCTTGGGCAACAGAGTGGCCATAAGCCCCAGGGGGTTATGCAGCATTTGAAATGGGGCTGGCTTAAATGCAGCCACGTTTAACATAAGGTAGGGTAGACACTGGATTCCAGAGTCAGCATGAGAAACAAAACATAAAATACCTTATTAACAAAGTTTAACATTGGTTACATGCTGAAATACTAATAATGTTTTAGATATATTGGCTTAAATAAAATGTATTATTAAAATAGATTTCACTTCTATTTTTTCTTTTTTAATGTGTCTGATATAAACTTTTTTTTTTTTTTCTGAGATGGAGGCTTGCTCTGTGGCCCAGGCTGGAGTGCAGTGGCCGGTTCTCAGCTCACTGCAAGCTCCGCCTCCCGGGTTTACGCCATTCTCCTGCCTCAGCCTCCCGAGTAGCTGGGACTACAGGCGCCCGCCTCGTCGCCCGGCTAGTTTTTTGTATTTTTTGGTAGAGACGGGGTTTCACCGTATTAGCCAGGATGGTCTCGATCTCCTGACCTCNCCTTATTAACAAAGTTTAACATTGGTTACATGCTGAAATACTAATAATGTTTTAGATATATTGGCTTAAATAAAATGTATTATTAAAATAGATTTCACTTCTATTTTTTCTTTTTTAATGTGTCTGATATAAACTTTTTTTTTTTTTTTTTTTTAGACGGAGTCTTGCTTTGTGGCCCCGGCTGGAGGGCAGTGGCCGGTTTTCAGCTCGCTGCAAGCTCCGCCTCCCGGGTTTACGCCATTCTCCTGCCTCAGCCTCCCGAGTAGCTGGGACTACAGGCGCCCGCCTCGTCGCCCGGCTAGTTTTTTGTATTTTTTGGTAGAGACGGGGTTTCACTGTATTAGCCAGGATGGTCTCGATCTCCTGACCTCATGATCCACCCGTCTCGGCCTCCCAAAGTGCTGGGATTACAGGCTTGAGCCACTGCGCCCGGCTGATATAAACTTTTAAATTACAAATGTGATTCCTATTATATGTCTATGTACAGCACTGTTCTAGAAGGATAACACCAAACTGATAGCAATAGTTACCTAGGGATAGATTTAGAGGGAATGTGGTCAAAAAAGAATTTTCCTTTTTGTAATATGCAATTTTTTTTTTTTTTACAAAAGTCAGGGGAGCCCAGTTAAGAGGCCCAGCTCTGTAGCAGAGTGCCTGACCTTGAACAAGTCACTTCACCTCTCAGCACCTCAGTTTTCTTGCCTGTAAATTGGGAGAATAAAAGTACCCACCACAGAGGGTTATACACAGATCGAATGTGTTAACATCTAAAGCACAGAGATGCCTGACACAGACCTAATAAGCAGCTATATTATTAAATAACAAATCTTACTGAATGTTAGCAGATTATTAGCCTAAGGAGACACATGTTCATGAATTGCTTCTATAATTAAGAAATAATAATAAATTGTGAAATACAGAGCACAAAGTTAGAAGACAGAGGGCACTGAAATCCCAGCTCTTCCCTTCCTAGCAAGATGGCCTTGGCCAAGTCACTTTGCATCTCACAGCCTCAATTTCCCCCATGTGTAAAATGGGGGCCATCTAGCTCATAGAATGGTTAGGAGGATTCAGAAAGATCACACACAGAACACACTTGGTATCGGTACAGGTTTGTAAAATGCTACTTGCTACATTCTCTCCATTATTATGAAGTATTTCTTATTGGTGCAATGACTTGATGCCATGAATCAGGGCTGCCAGGCCCACGGTGATTGGCAGCTCACCAATTTAAACCAGATTGGTGTATCTGGCTTAAATCCCAGAGTCCCCATGCTATGTAGCCTCGGCTAAGCCCCTGCCCATCTCTGGACCTCAGTCTCCTCATCCAAAAAAATGAGGATCCAGACTGGAGTACTTCTCAAGTTTTTTCTGGGAAACCCCTCTAGGCCCTCTAGATTTGGGGGCACAGTACAGAGAGGTCCCCAGGAGACACGTCTCTAAAGTCTTGTGTTTTACCTTTGAAATGCATCAGAGAGTTTTGCATCAGACTCTGATTCTTTGATATAAGAATGCCTTTTTCCCCAAAACAATGTTCAAATAAACAGCCCCCAAAATAATCCAGTAAAATAAATGTTCCAGGCAGAAGCACTATGCTTAGCTTGGGGGCCTGTTTAACTGTCCCCTGCTCCCAACTCCCTACTGTATGAGAAACACCAGACTCAATGATGTAAGTGTCCTCAAAGGATTAACTTTCTTTTAAAATATATTTATACTTTAAAAGTGAAGGAAGAATAATGTATGCATACAGAAAAAAATAAGAAAAATAAAGAGTCTAAGAGTTCAAATACACATATTGTAAAAAATTATTTTCTCTCTACCCCTTTTCAGCCTTCCCAAAGGCAAAAATCTATACATACTCCCACATTTTAAAAAATGGCCAGGTGTGGTGGCTTACACCTGTAATCCTAGCACTTTGGGAGGCTGAAGCAGGCAGATCACTTGAGGTCAGGAGTTCGAGACCAGCCTGGCCAACATGGCAAATCCCCATCTCTACTAAAAGTACAAAAACATTATCCAGGTGTGGTGGTGTATGCCTGTAATCCCAGCTACTCGGCAGATTGAGGCAGGAGAATTGCTTGAATCTGTATATATGGTGACATAGTATACTCTCTGCCTGCACCTTGCTCTTTTTTTGTGACAGTAGATTTCATTCACTACCAGTATGTTCCACTCTGTTTTAGATGCATAGATGGCCTTTAGATGAATGCATAATTTATTTAGTCAGCCCTTACTGATGGACTTTAAATTGTTTCTAGCATTTGCAATTATAAGTAATGTGACAATGAATATGTTTGTGTACCTGTAGAAATGTGCAAACATTTCTGTAGGATAAATTCCTAGAAGTGGAAGTACAGGATCAAAGGAATGTGCATTTTATTTTATGTTTCAGCAGGTTCTGCCAAAAGAGGCTGCAATGCTTCAAGCACCCCATAGCAAGGTTTGGGGACTGCTTTGCCCACATGCCTCTGGTGCCAACTAAGATGAGAAATCACCATCCCACATTGCCACCTGCTGCTCACATTGAGAAATGCATCCTTCCTATAGCCAACCCAGGGCTGCTCCCAGAGTAATGGGGGTAGTTCCTCTGTGTCTAACCAGACTCCTCTGGAGCATCTGTATGGAGGAAATGGTAATGGAGAAACCCAATTTTTCCTGGGGAAACAATCAGTGCTAGGATGTGGCAGGTGCTTTAAGCACAGGATTTTGCAGCCAGACAGACCAAGTTTCCACCTACCAGCTACATGTCTATGACAAGTGATCTCACCTCTCTGAGCCTCAGTTTCCTTATCTGCATTATGGGTAGGTTAATAACAACCTTCCAGCATGGATGGCAAGATTCGGTAAGATCAAATGAGTCCCTCTAAAAAGATAGTAAAGGACACAAACAGCTGACTCATAAAGAAGAAATGCAAACGGCTACTGAAACACAAAAAAATACAAAAATCAGCCAGGCCCAGTGGCACGTGCCTATAGTCCCAGCTACTCGGGAGGCTGAGTTGGGAGGATCGCTTGAGCCTGGGAGGTCAAGGTTGCAGTGAGCGAGATCTCGCCACTGCACTCCAGTCTGGGCAACAGAGCGAGACCCTGTTTCAAAAAAACAACAACAAAGAAAAAACCACACACGCACAGAGATGTTTCATCACAGTAGTAAGGGATATGCCATATAGAGTCAGATGTCCTTTTTTCCATCAGATTGGCAATTATTTAAAGGCTGATAACTGCATATTGGCAAGGCTGTGGTAACATGCAAATTAAAACAATAAGTTACCCACCTCTGCCCATCAGATTAGCAAACAAATGGAAAGACTGATGGCATCTGGTGGAGCAGATTTCTTCCCTTTATGTAGGTGGATGAATTGCTCTGTGGTTTTGGAAATGACGTGGCAGCAGCAGATAAAAATTCAATGTATAGGGCCTTTGACCTGGCAAAACCACTTCTAAGAAGTGGGCAGAGAGAAATGAAATCACCAGATGGTAGAGTAGATACAAGTACAATGAAATGGTACAAAAGCAAAAAGAAAGACAGACAGAATATTGACATCTATCAGGAAAATGGCTAACTACTGAAACAGCCAAGTGAGGGCTAAAAAAAAGTCTTGGTTTTTTGTGTTTGTTTTTGTTTTGAGCCAGAGTCTCACTCCGTCGCCCAGGCTGGAGTGCAGTGGCGCTATCTTGGCTCACTGTAACCTCCATCTCCCAGGCTCAAGTGATCCTCCCACCTCAGCCTCCCAAGTAGCTGGGATTACAGGCGTGTGCCACCATGCCTGGCTAATTTTTTTGTATCTTTGGTAGAGATGGGGTTTCGCCATGTTGGCCAGGCTGGTCGTAAACTCCTGACCTCAAGTGATCCACCTGTCTCGGCCTCCCAAAGTGCTGGGATTACAGGCATGAGCCACTGTGCTCAGCCAGATGTCTTGTATTTTTAATGTCAATTTCATATCCTTTTACTTTGCTGGATTCATTTATTGCTGGAGTTGTTTTATTATTGATTTTCTGGGGTTCTCCAGGTACAATATCAGATCATCTGCAAATAAGAATAGTTTTACTTCTTCTTTAACCATTCTGATGCCTATAATTGGTTTCTCTTGTTTAATTGCATCAGCTAGTATCTCTAAAAGATGTTTATAATAACAGAGAAGAATGTACAGCTATATTGTTAGGTTAAAAACAGGTTGCAAATAATGGATACAATTTTTCTTTGTAAACACAGAGACTGTAGATGTGTAGATGTGTATGTGTAGATGTGTAGATGTGCATTTATCTCTAGTTGTAAGAACATACAAAACACCGTGAAGGGATAATATCATCATGCTAACATTGGTTTCACAGGAAGCTGGGCTTGGAAGAAGGGGTATTATATTTTATACAACCTGTAACTCTGAATTGTTAACCACAAGATTATGTTTCTCTCATAATGTAAACAAAATCAATAATGCATTAAAGTTTGGCTTTTAAATATATATAAGCAAAAGGAAATGGGCGATGCAGTGTTTGAGCATTGACTATGACAAGGCTTAACCTCGTATCTGGCACATAGTAAGTGCTCAGCAAACAGTGCTTTTCTTTTCTTTTCTTTTCTGTCGCCCAGGCTGGAATGCAGTGGCACAATCTTGGCTCAGTGCAACCTCCGCCCGCAGGGTTCTAGCAATTCTCCTACCTCAGCTTCCTGGGTAGCTGAGATTACAGATGCCCACCACCACGCCTGGCTAATTTTTTTGTATATCTAGTAGAGACGGTTTCGCCATGTTGTCCAGGCTGGTCTTGAACTCCTGACCTCAGGTGATCCACCTGCCACAGCCTCCCAAAGTGCTGGGATTACAGGCATGAGCCACCGCGCCCGGCCACAATGCTTTTTCTTGTTACCTCAGCCAATTCTAACAGCCGCCCTCTAGGAAGATCCCGCTGTTCCCCCTGTTTTACAGATGAGCTTACTGAGGCACAGAGAGAACACACAGATGCAGGGATGGGGAGCCGGTAAAGCTCTTCAAGCCCTCGCCACTCCCCTCCACAGTCCCTCCAGAGAAAGGAACTGAGGCAAGTAGAAGTAACTTGCTCCGAGTCACCAGCAAGGAAGCAGCAGCACAGGAATTCAAATCCAGGCCTCTGCTGCAAGTCTCTGAGCCCAGCACACACAGCACTTCCCAACCTTCTCAGGACGCTTGTCAGGCATGCAGTTTTCCAGGCTGTCCCCTGGAGATCTGGATTCCTACGACCTGGATGGGGCTGAGGGACCTATGTTAGGAACAGGGGCCTGAGAGGATTCTGCTCATCAGGGAAGTTAGGGGCACATAGCCCAGGGAATGGCGCCGCCCAGTGGTTCCTACACACAGAATTAGCCAGGACACTCTACCAACACTGAGTCCGCTCTGCAGCCACAAAAACAGATGAGGTAGATTTTTACAAATCAATGTGAAAATACTGTACACAGGGAGTTGAGTGAAAGCTGTAAGTGGTAGAACAATTCTTCTAGAGCCAAGATTGCACCACTGCACTCCAGCCTGGGTGACAGAGTGAGACCCTGGTTCAGGAAAAAAAAAAAAAAAAAAAGCATGGTGGCTCACTCCCATAATCTCAGCACTTTGGGGGGCCAAGGCAGGAGGATTGCTTGAGCCCAGGAATTCAAGACCAGTATAGGTAACATAGCAAGACCCCCATCTCAAAAAAATTGTTTTTAAGACATAAATAAATAAATAAATAAATAAAAACAGGATTGTTGATCCATATAACAACCTGGATGAATCTCCCAACACTAAGTTGAGTGAAATAAACCAGACATAAAAAGGCATATACTGTGTGATTCCATTTCTAGGAAGTTGAAGAACAGGCAAAACTAATTGGAGGTAAAAGAAACCAGTATAGTGGCTACCTCGGGGGGTGAATACTGGCTGGGAAAGAGCATAAAAAGTTTAGCTCTACCTCTCAGTGCATTTATTTATTTATTTATCTATCTATCTATCTATTTATTTATTTATTTGAGACAGAGTCTGGCTCTGTCATCTAGGTTGGAGTGCAGTGGCATGATTGCAGCTCTGCAGCTCACTGCAACCTCCAGCTCCTAGGTTCAAGCTATTCTCCTGCCTCAGCCTCCCGAGTAGCTGGGATTGCAGGTGTCTGCCACCATGCCTGGCTAATTTTTGTATTTTTAGTAGAGATGGGGTTTCACTATGTTGACCAGGCTGATCTCGAACTCCTGGCCCCAAGTGATCTGCCCACCTCGGCCTCCCAAAGTACTGGGATTATAGGCGTGAGCCACCACACCTGACCTCTCAGTGCATTTAGATGTGTGTGCTTTCCTGTATATAAATTATACCTCAGTAAAAAACATGAAGTTAAAAGCCTCGAAAATAAAAAACAATAACAATAACACACAACTGTGTGTGTGTTTAGAGAAAGTGCTCCCAGGATGTACTCCAAGCTAGTGATGGTGATTGCCTCTGTAGAGGGAAGTGGTGCGCTGAGGCTGGGGAGAAAGTGGAGTGCTCTTTTATTCTTCCCTCTAAATTATTCTATATGGCTTGAAGTTTTTGTAATCAGCACAAACTACTTGTAAAAACGTTTAAAGCAACTCAAACCTTAAAACAAAAAAAAGAACACACACACACACACACACACAGAGATTCTCAGGCCCCACTCCAAATGTGCTGAATCAGAATTTCCAGCAGGAACCCAAGCTCTCCTCCAAGCCCTGGCTCCCCACCATTGTGCTCTTGCATACCCCCAGGGATGGGTTCTTACTGCCTCCCAGGGCATTGGATGTCCTTCCGCCTGTGTTGCCTCTGGTCCTCCACCTTGAGTTGGGCTCCCCCTCTGGGTCTTTCCATCCTCCCCATCACCCACTGGGGCCCCCATGGTGCTCACCTACTGACAGGGAGCCGCGGGCCAGTTTGGGGAGCAGCCGGTCGAGCTGGCGGAAGGTGTGGAAGACATCAGCTGAATGGACGCGGTCCTGGGCCTGGCTTTGATGGGTGCGTGGCAGCGCCTCGATTCCGTAAAGAGTCAGGTAGCCGGCTCTGAGGGCAGCAGACAGAGGGTCAGGGGTCCTCCTGGGACACTCACACATAGCCACAGCTACTCACAGAAGCTTCGTTCATACACCCAATGAGCACCTACTAATCCTATTGTGCACCAGAGACCATTCTGGGCACTGAACAGTTGGCAGTGAAAAAAACAAAAATCCTTGTCCTCAAGGAGCTGACCTCTCAGCACACGGAGACAGACAACAGACCAGAGGATGAGTAAAATGAGTCATGTGCCAACTGGTGCCCCACGGCACCGTCAGACACAAAGCTGGGTAGCAGGATGCAAGGGCGGGGACTGTGGTGTCAGGTGCCAGGTGAGGGAGGGGCTGGCATTAAGCTGACAGCTGAAGACTGAGAAGGAGCCAGCCGTGGGCAGAGCAGAGGGAGGGGTCGGAAGCAGAGCAAGCACCAGGTGCGATGTCCTGGGGCAGGAGGGGGCCCGGTGCTGGGGAGCAGCAAGGAGGCTGATGAGGCTGCAGCAGAGAGCTTGAGAGGACGGGGCTGAAGTGGGGGCACAGAAAAGGGGAGGAGATGCCTGCTCCCGGGGAGGGATTCAGGGAAGACTTCCTAGAGGAGGGAAGATCTGAGCTGAGATCTGCAGGATGATCGGGGGAAGCAGAAGAGGAACGTGTTCAGGCAACAGGCACAGCCTGTGCAAAGGCCCAGAGCTGAGGGTGCAACCGTGCCTGGTGGGAGAGGTGCCAGGTGTGGCTGGTCCAGGCACTGGAGCTGGGGTGTGAGGCAGAGGGTGGGAGGGCCTGGGGCTGTCAGAGCTGGTCACGCAGGGCAGGGCATTTGCAACAGTGAGAAGGTTCTGCTTGACCTGAGGGGCTCTGGGAGGCCTGAGAAGGAGGTCAGGGCCTGGTCAGGTGTGAAAAAGAGTAAGACATGGGAGCTAGCATGTACTCTCACTGAGGCACACTTTTGCGCATGCACACACAGGACGGCAGTCAGAGGACACGCCTTCACCTCCAGCCCCCTTTGGCTACCCCAGGAGTCCAGCCCCAGCCCAGCCTGCTGACCTCAGTCCTGGGAGGGAAACTACAGGTTTTCATTTTGTCCTCAAGGTGAGTAGGGCTGCGGCCTCAGCAGAGAGTTGCAACAGAGAGACGCAACCAAAGCCCCAAGGCCTTACCCTCTCACCCTCCCCTTGAGCTCCTGGGTCCCTGTGCAGACAAAGACCAGGGACCAGGATCTCTCAGGAGAGGGGTTTCCCCAGACGAAGAGAGAATAGAAGCAGGAATGAGGGTGGGTGGGGGCTGAGAGAGGCCTGCGTGGTCCGGGCTCTGTCCTTCACCTGCACAGTGGTGGCAGAAGTTGTAAAGGTGCAGCCCACACCCTGGATTCAGTCCGCAAATGTGTTTTATCAAGGGAGCTCCTAAAAACAAACTAAACCTTCCTTCAGACATTTGGGGAAACACATAAAATCCGGACTTCTCACTCGTCTCATTTTGAAAAAGGAACCTGGCTGACCTGCGGTCCCACCTGGAAACCTGGCAGGAGCAGAGTTGCAGCTGCCCCTTTTAGACAGACACGGGCTCGCCAGGCCGCCGCGATACTCCCAAGGCCCTGTGGTCTTGGTGACACTGCAGTTGACACTGGTCGTCATTTACCATCACACTTGCACTGTTGTTTTTTTCCTACCTCAGAGAACCATTTCCCTGTACATGTATTTCTACCAAAACAGGGAACGAAAAATAAACGAAAAAAGTAAACTGGCCGGGAGGGGTGGCTCACAACGGTAATCCTAGCACTTTGGGAGGCCGAGGCTGGTATACCACCTGAGGTCAGGAGTTCGAGACCAGCTTGGCCAACATGGTGAAACCCTCTCTCTACTAAAAATACAAAAAATTAGCTGGATGTGGTGGCGGGTGCCTGTAGTCCCAGCTACTCAGGAGGCTGAGGTGGGAAAATAGCTTGAATCTGGGAGGCAGAGGTTGCAGTGAGCAGAGATCGCGCCATTATTGCACTCCAGCCTGGGCAAAAGAGCGAAATTCCGTCTTAAAAATAAATAAAATAAAATAAAGGAAAAGAAAAGAAAAGAAAAAGAAAAAGTAAACCCAGAGGACCACAAGGTTTTGCTCTGTGGAAGTGAAGCCGGCAGTTTCATATCAAAACAGCACGGCTGAAGACAGGATAATCCCATATGTAAATACACCCAAGACCCACAGGCGGCGCTAGAATCATAAAGAAAAATAAAGCTGAACCGAGCGGGGTCACGGGAGAGAGCCATCACGAAAATGGGACTCAAGAAAGACCTCTCTGAGCAGGTGGCGCTCGCGATGAGGCTTGAATGAAGTGGGGTGGGAGCCGCGCAGACATGTGGGGAACAGCATTCCCAGGCAAGGGAACAGAAACAGCAAAGGCCACAAAGAGAGAGCGTGCCCGACCTGCTCAACGGGCAGCAGAGAGGTAGGTGGGAGGAGGGGAGGCCAGGGCTACAAGGTGAGGGCAGAGGAGAACTTTGGGTGTGACTCAGTGAGGCCAGGGCCAACACAGGCCAGGCTGGTGGGTATAAGAGGTGGCACCTCACAGTTCGGGCTGCCTGAACCTGCACCCCCTTCACCTCTGTGTCCCTGCCATCCAACTCACCCATTCCCTTTCTATTTCAGGGGCTGCCGATAGCAGTGGAAAGGCCTACAGCTGCCAAACCAGAAGGCAGGAGCTCCAGCCTAGGCCTCAGGCCCTAAAGACACAGTTACGGATTTACAGGTATGGATTTACATCTGATTCTCCCTGAGTTGATTCCCCCGTGCCTGCCTCCATGGAGCCTAGCCAGACCCAGCTGCCCCCCAGCCTGCCTCTCTGACTTCTTTGTCTGCGCAGGGACCGGGAGCCAGGAGGCCTGGGAGGATCCCTACTGTGAACTTGCTGGGTAGTTTCAGCCGCCCTCTCTGGACCTCAGTCCCCATCATACAATGACAGGGTGGACCAGACCAGCATCACCCACACCAATTACAGCCCGTGACACTGTTTATACCACCCCAGGGTGAAACGAAAAGAATGGGAACGGTTAGTGTGCAGAGGGCTGTGGCTGAGGGTGCAGCTCTGGGGCCAGCCCTGTCCTGACCCCAACACAGGCCTCTGGGCAAATGACTCAGGCTCTCCAGGTCTGTTTTCTCATCTGTCAAATGGAGTATGTAAAGTCCTAGCCTCCTAGAGCAATTGTGAGCATTAAATGAGCTGAGACACACTGAGTCTACACATACGCACACACACGTCATAAATGTACCCACATGCCCGTATGTGTCAACGAATGGCTGCCCTTTATCCTAGAACTATGTTGCTCTAATTTCTTGGAGTGGTTGAAAGGTCCTTTTTAAAATTTAATTTAAATTAAATCAAATTCTGGTTGGTTAAGGGCACCACTAAAAATCAGGGAGCTGTCCTTAACACCACTCTATGCCTCCCACCCACGCCCATGCTCCCCCGTCTCCACTGCTGCCCCAGTCAAATCTTCCAGCAGAGCCAGTGAACTCTACCTCCAAAAGCTACCCAAATTCTCACCACCTCCCTGGGCCACCATCATTCTCTCACTTCGGTGACACCTGGCAGCCTTCTACTGGGTCCTCCTGCCTCCCTCTCCACCCCTCCCTACCCCTACAGTCCATCCTCTATCCAGCAGCCAGAGGGGCCTTTCAAACTAAGTCTGATCATGTCCTGACCCTGTGCAAACCCCTCATGTCACCTGATCTTACTCAGCCTAATTTCCAAAGCCTTCCTTGGCCTTCCAACTGCCTGAGGCCTGTTTCTGCCCATTTCTCTGACCTCCTCTCCGCCTTCCCTCCTTGGCTGTTTAAGCTGTAGCCACACTGGACCTCTCGCTGAGCTTCCTCCCACCTCTGGGCCTTTGCACCTGCCGCTTCCCCTGCCTAGAGTCTTGGCGTGGTGGGCACTTTGCAGTTAGGTCTTGGCTCAGAAGCCAGACCCCCAGAGCGTGACCTTGCCTTGTCAGTCGGCCTAAGAAAGCCCCCCAGATGCTGTCACCCCACCTATGGATCTCTGTCATTGTGTTTATCACTCTCTGACCTAACTCAATTCAGCCTCCCCACTGGAGTGTCAGCCGAGTGAATTTGGGGACTTCATCTGTCCTGTTCCCTGCTGTATCCCCAGAGCCTGGAATAGTGCCTGGCACTGCTGAAAGAAGGAACGTTCGGTCATGTAGTTTTTAACATACATTTACAAGACCGGATAAAAGGTTAAGGTCCCAAGTTGATCTCCCAAACACTTTGTTTTCTGTTCTGTGAAATCCCGAAGTCTGGAAGCCACGGGACAAGATGGCCTCTGAAGTCTTGCTCTGCGACTTCCTCTCTGATGACCTGTACGGTCCCATTTCCAGCCAGGGTTTCCTTTTACAGTTCATGAGCTAGGTCGGATGAACACCCGGGGCCCTGGCGCGTGGCGTCTTTCCTACAGTCCTTGCTTTGGGCGTCTCAAATTTCTTCCCCCCACCGACAGAGTCCTCTTGGTTCCCTTGACCACTGCTCATGGCTGACACAGGTCAAAGTGCCGGGCCCTAGCAGGAGGGTGGGGGCTGCACAGCCTCACCTGAGCAGGGAGCTGTAGGAGAAGTCAAGGAGACCCATCTCATGCCAGCCACTGCCCGCTTCCGTAGCGTCGCCCAACAGCACTGTGTGCAGGTTCGTATACATGGCTTCTGTGAGCGCCTGGAGCTCTCTGTGGAGAAGAGTCCTGAGGCAGAAAATAAAAGCATGAACATTCGGCTTCCAAAGGGAAATACACACCTACAGATACCTCCCTCCCCAAACCTCAGGGTCCCAGAGCTCAAGTTCCCCATTGGCAAAGAGGTCCTGCGGAAGAGTAGCTTAAATAAGAGAGTATTATTAAGAATGTCATCGTCAACAATAGTCACCATCTGTTGTACTAAGCATAATGATCTCATTTCATCTTCTGACAAAGCTGGGAATAAGAGTTACTATTATGACTCCATTTTACAGATGGAGAAACTCAGAAACAGAGAGGAAAGTGACTTGCCCAAGGTCACACACCCAGTAGGTGATATAAGGGGGACTGAAATCCCTGGTCTGCCCAACTCCAGAGTCTGAATTCTTAACCAGGAGAGTCTGTCCCTCCCCAAGGCACACAGCTTGGATAAGGGACCCATAGCGTTCTGGAAGAGAAGGAATTGAAAAACAACTCATCTCTCCCTGAAATCTAAAGACAGGAAGATCTGTTGGAATAGTTGTGGTGTTCCCTGACTCAGGCCTGTCAATAAGATGTGACCCTGGCCAGGCATGGTGGCTCCCACCTGTAATCCCAGCACTCTGGGAGGCCGAGATGGGAGGATCACTTGAGTCCAGGAGTTCAAGACCAACCTGGGCAACATAGTGAGACCCCCATCTCAACAAAAAATAAAATATTAGCCAGGGGTGGTGGCTTGCACCTGTAATCCCAGCTACTTGAGAGGCTGAGATGGGAGGATCGCCTGAGTCTAAGAGCTCAAGACCAGCCTGGGCAACATAGTGAGACCCTGCCTCTGCAAAAATAGAATAAATACATAAATAATAATTAGCCAGATGTGGTAGCAGGCGCCTGTAGTCCCAGCTACTCAGGAGGCTGAAGGGGGGAGGATTGTTTGAGTCCAGGAGTTCAAAGCTGCAGTGAGCTATGATCACACCATTACACTCTAGCCTGGGCAACATAGCAAGACTCTGTCTCTTAAAAACAGAAAAAGAAGGCTGGGTGCGGTGGCTCACACCTGTAATCCCAGCACTTTGGGAGGCTGAGGCGGGCAGATCGCCTGAGGTCCAGAGTTTGAGACCAGCCTGGCCAGCAAAGTGAAACCCCGTCTCTATTAAAAATATAAAAATTAGCCAGGCATAGTGGCATGCGCCTGTAATCCCAGCTACTCGGGAAGATGAGGCAGGATAATTGCTTGAACCTGGGAGGCAGAGGTTGCAGTGAGCCAAGATCGCACCATTGCACTCCAGCCTGGGCAACAAGAGGGAAACTCCATCTCAAAAACAAACAAAAAAAAAATTTAAAAAAAGAAAAGAAAAGAAAGAAAAAGAAAAGACATGACACAAGGGAAAAGGGATGTGGGCTGGGGACCTGGTCTCATTGTATGGACCTGCACAGAGTGAGGAGACGTCTGGGACAGTGCACGGCAGAAGCTGGAAGCTCCCTTGTACTGAGACTCCATGACACGAAGTCTACATTGAGTCATGACTGAGGATGTGATTAGAGGCCAAGAAAAGGGGATCCTGCATCTAAGTCTAAGGCCCCTCTGCTCCTTGCATAGGATCTAGACCAAAAAGGATATCCCTATAGCAAGTGAACCAGGGTGTCCATGGGAAGTAGGATGGACACCTTTAGACTGAGTAAGCCAGGAGTGCCTGGGTAATCCATCAGGGCGGAGTCTGCACAGGGCATCCATGAACTCCTGGGTATGAAAAGGTTTGGGATGTTCAAGTTGGAACATAGTGGGGAAAATGACAGACAAGTCTCATGACTCATGTATGACAATGCATGTGAAGGGTTCTGCACGGTGCCTGGCACATCGTAAGTGCTCAATACATGGCATCTGGCCTTCAATGGACCCTGACCCAGTTGTTCTCCCCACCCCACTCCAAGCACTGGTCCTCAGCAGAGACAGGCCTTCAACATATGTGGCTGCTGTGCCCAGAAGACATCACGCCAGCTTGTAAGAAATCCAGAAAATTCCTGAGGCAAACACTGGAGGAAACTGGGATCCTCCCTGGGTAGCAGGGGCAGATTCAGTGAGCTGTGGATTCCTGTTGCTAGGGGGATCCCCAGGGTCCCCCTGGAATGTCAGGACCCAAGACACTCAGGCTCCAAGCAGCTGCCTCCAGGCCAAGGTTCAGAGCAGGCATCACATCTCATCAACATCCACCGCATCATGCTGGCCTTGCTTCGGCCTTAACTATCCTGCAAAACAGGTTCCTAGTTGCCCTTCCTAACCTCCACAGGGTATTCTTCCTGGAGACAGATCACTGAAGACTGTCATTGGACTGCGTGAACTCTGCAGGGGCGGACACAGGGTCTTATCTGCCTTAGTATCGTAGATGAAGGAGAATGGGCTGTGAAGTCAGCGGACCTGGGTTCAAATCCCAGTCCTGCCACTTACTAGCAGTAGACTTTGAGCAAGTCACTTCACTCCTCTGAGCCTCTGTGTCCTCATCAGTAAAATAAGGATAAAAATGCCCACCTCTTGAGGCTAATGCACAGATATGAAAGTGAGCTTATCAGACACCTGGCCTATAATAGCTGCCTTCAAATGGTGGTTGGCATCATTCTGCACACCTTGCATCCAGGGCAATGACCAGGGTACAATGGGTCCTCAGATGTCTGCTGAATGAATGCAGAGCAAACATGTTCATCTGTTCTCTTATTGATATGATTACTCCATACGTGGCCGGGCACGGTGACTCACGCCTGTAATCCCAGCACTTTGAGAGGCTGAGGCGGGCAGACCACCTGCGGTCAGGAGTTCGAGACCAGCCTGGACAACATGATGAAACCCTGTCTCTACTAAAAATACAAAAATTAGCTGGGTGTGGCGGCGCGTGCCTATAATCCCAGCTTCCTGGGAGGCTGAGGCAGGAGAATCGCTTGAACCTGGGAGGCGGAAGTTGCAGTAAGCTGAGATCGCACCACTGCACTCCAGCCTGGGTGACAGCGAGAGATTCTGTCTCAAAAAAAATAAATAAATAAAATAAAAATAAATAAAATAAAAAGATTCCTCCATATGTTTCAGGAGCTGTACCACTTCCAGCTATGTGGCCTAAGACAAGTCACTTATCTGAGCTCCAGTGGCTGCATCTATGAAATGGGGCTGTAAGTTACTTAGTCTCCAGCATTGTTGTGAAGACTAATGAGATAATGCACGCTGCCTGGCACAGAGTACGGACTCAGAAATATTCATCATCCCACCTCTCTCCTTCATTTTACAGAGGAGGAAACAGAGGGTCAGAGAGGGAAACAGGTTTGTCCAAAGTCACAAAGCTAGGGAGTGATGGGGCTGGGATTTGAATTTAGGTGTGGCTGACCCAAATCCTCTTACTAAAATCAGGGCTGCTTCCAAAAAAAAAGAAAAAAAAAACAAAGATGAGAAACAAAGAGTTCTTCTTCCACGCAATTCTTTTGGGTTGTTTTTTGTTTTGTTTCTGTTTGTGTTCTCAAGATGAAATGTCTTTACTGGACACTTGCTTCGGAACCGAGCATGACTTGGGCCACATGGGTAGAAGTGAGTCGCCCACCCTGGCCCGCCCACAGGTGCCATCTCCAGCCACTCACGGTTTCATCCTGGCCTTTTCATCACTGGGGCTGTAATGTGGAAGCTGCACATCAAAAATCCTCTCCATGAGGAAGACAGCATAGGCATGGAAGTCGAGCCTGGTGCGAGACTCCCACACCACCGCGTCGTAGGAGTGTGGGTCCAGGAGGACGGTGACATACCTGCCCCCAACCAGTATCTGTGGGAAGTTGCCAGGGATAGAGTGAAGAGTGTCATTGTGAACAGCAGCCGCTCTCAGTGGTCAGGGCCTTACTATGTGCCAGGCACTGCCCCATTGAACAGTAACAGACTATGTTCTCTTATCTATGCCTCACTACCACCTACCACCCTGTGAGGTAGGGACCATCACTCACCCATTTATAGCTGAAAAAGTGAGGCTTAGAAAGGAGATGAAATGTGCCCAAGAGCTCATAGCTGAGAAATGGCAGGGCTAGGAATGGAATTTGGGAATATTGGGGCTTTTTAAAAACCAAAGACTGTGTTCTTTACCACCTCACTCTTAAGCACCTGCCATGACTATCTTGGTTATTGCCATATCTCCAGCAGCCAGGAGAGAAGGCGGCAGATGGATCCTGTGCACATCATGGATGGATGGATGGATGGATGGATGGATGGATGGATGGATGGATAGATGGATGAGAGAATGGATGGATGGATGGATGGATGGATGGATGGATGGATGGATGCTGTTGGGCAAATTCCAGTGGGTGGATTGTAGAAGAGTAAATGGGCAGATGGATGGATGGGTGAATGGATAAATGAGTGGAAGGATGGAAGGATGGAAGGAAGGAGGGAAGGAAGGAAGGAAGGAAGGAAGGAAGGAAGGAAGGAAGGAAGGAAGCTGCTGGGTAAATACCTGTGGACAGAATGTTACCTGGATAAATGGAAGGATAGATCAATGAGTCTATGTTGGATGGAAAGATGGATGAAAGGGCAGCTAGAGATTGGTTAGAAACCAAATGTACGAATAAATGTTGGGTACATGGATGAGAGAATGCTAGGTAGATACTGAGTAAAGTGAAGGATGAATGTTGATTGGATGGAAGTTGGAAGGATACATGGAAGGTGGATGGGTGGGTGGTGGTCATTTGAATAGATGTTGTAAGGATGGATGGATGAGATATAAATAGATGTATATCCAGTGGAGAGACATTGAATACTGAATATAGCTGAGTGTTGGGTGGATAGTGGCAGATGAATAGAAAGATGCATAGATAAATAGAAAAATGAATATTGGTGGGAACTGACTAGTTATCCCTCGGTATCCATGGAGGATTGGTTCCAGGACCTCCTGCAGATACCAAAATCTATGGATGTCCTTGATGTAAAATGGCATAATATTTGCAAATAAGCTACATGCATCCTTCCATATACTTTAAGTCATCTCTAGATTACTTATAATATCTAACACAATGTAAATGCTGTATAAATAGTTGTTATACTATACTTTTAGGGAAGAATTACAAGAAAAAAATTCTATAAAAGTTTGGTACCAACACATTTTTCCCCAAATATTTTCAATTCATGGCTGGCTGAATCCAGTGATATAGAACCCACCCATGGATACAGAGGGCCAACTGTATACGGATGAAAGTTGGATGGATGTTGGATCCATGAGTGGAAGAACGCTGGGTAGATCTGGGTAGAGAGATGAAGGTATAGAAGATGGCTAAATGAATTGACAGATGTCGGGTGAATCTTTGGAAAGACTGATGGGTGAGTGGATAGACAGAGGTTGACGAATGAATGCTGGGTGGATATAAGGATGGAAGGATGCTTGGTAGACACCAGGTAGACAGGCAGAAGAATGGGATGGGAAGATGGATGTTGAACAGATGGAAATGGAATGGATGGATGGAAGTCAGCTGCAAGGATATACAAGTACTGGAGAGATATTGAGTAACTACATAACTCCACGCTGGGAAGAGCGAGAGGGAGACTGAAGGGATGATGTTAGGTCAGGGTTGGGTGTGCAGCTGGACAGGCAGCTGGATAGAGAGTTGGCTCGACCACTTGGATGGATGTTGGATGGGGGGTTGGCATAGGGACAGATGTTGAAGGAATCAGCAGAAACCAGATATGAGGCTCAGCTGCTCATCCCCATCCCTCCCCAGGCACAAGAGGCACTTACAGTAAATATGTCACCGTGCTTCTCCTTCATCCTTGTGAGGAAGCTGGCAGCATCTTTTCCAAAGTCCAAGGCATAGCCCAACCAGGGGATGCTCCCCAGGTCCAGCGGAGGCTCACCGGGTCGCCTACAGAAGCCATGGAACTTGTCACCATTTGATGAGGCAAGGAAGGGCATAAAGAGTGTAGGTTGTAGGGTCTGATTTTGAATGGAGCAGTCAGGGACGTAATTTGAATGGAGCAGTAGGGGACATAATTTGGCTCAGGTTTTTGCAGGATCTTTTTGGCTGTGGTACAGAGAATGGACTGTGGTGGGTGGGAGCAGAGGCTGGGGGTCAGCTCATGTCTGGTACATGGCGTGGGTTCCATTAGAGGTGGTCATCTCTCTGTGGGTGAGGGGCCTCCCAGCACCCAACAGTGTAAGGACACAGAGTAGTCTGTGTGAGCCAACCTGGACCAGGGTTTGGGTCACCCCACACTCCCTGTCTTGCCCACAGAGAAAGGATGTGACTGGAGGGCACAATTGGGTGGCAGAAGGCAGTGAAGGCACTGGCTTCATCACCACCCCGACCACCCCTCTTAGTTCAGAAGCTGAGGTTCTTCAGGTAGCAAAAGGCCAGGCTGTAGCCTGTGGAGATGTCCCCAGAGCACATGAGTAGGTCAGCACAGGGGGTGGGCTGGGTGCATATGTGATCATCAAGGTCAGGGTCATCTGTGAAAGCAGAGGAACTCCTCTGAGAACATAAGAACAATATTTCCAGCTCACCGAGGTAGGCGGAACTCTACGATGACCCAGAGTGACCCACACCCTTGTATAATCCCCTCCACTGATTAGGGGATAGATGGTACGGTTTACTTTAAGAAAAAATTATTCTCCTTAGTGGGCCTGACCTAACAGGTGGCAGGGGGCCGGGCTTAAAAGAGACAAGGCTCTTCCTGGCAAAAGAGATTGAAAGCATGAGAGGGACTCGACATACGGGAGAATCTCTCTACTGGTTTTGAAGATGGAAGAGGCAACGTGGCAAGGAATCCAGGTAGCATCTAGAGCTATGAGGGGACCTTGGCTGACAGCAGGCAAGGAGACGGGGACCTCAGGACCTCAGTCCTACAACTACAGGCAAATGCATTCAGCCAGATTCCTCCCGAAGACTGCCCAGTAGGAAGACAGCCCAACAAATACCTTGATTTCAGCCTTGTAAGTTGAAGTGCTGTGGGGCTATCTCGGCTCACTGCACCTCCGCCTTCTGGGTTCAAGTGATTCTCCTGCCTCAGCCTCCTATGTGCTGGGATTATAGGCATGCGCCACCACGCCCTGCTAATTTTTTTGGTATATTTAGTAGAGACGGGGTTTTGCCATGTTGGCCAGGCTGATCTTGAACTCCTGAGCTCAAGTGATCCACCCGCCTCAGCTTCCCAAAATGCTGGGATTACATAATCAAAGAGCCCTGTCACCCCGCGCTGGCCTTCTGATCCACCGAACTGAGAACTAGTAAGTGGGGATTGTTTGAGGCTGCTTCTTGTATGGCACCTTGTTATGCAGCAATGAACAACGAACGCATGCAAACTTCCAGCGTGCTTGTACCGCACACTGCCCCCAGCCAAGCCTTGTCTCATCCTCACCTACCACCCTCTGCGGGAGGGGCTGTCAGCTCATGAGAACTGCAGTCAGAGTCATCAGATGAGCCTCACGGTGTTCCAGGGCTGCTGCTCACGGTGGGTCTTTTAGAGGTCCCTAGACCCAGGTTATGATCCCTGTCAGAGCCACTGGGATGCAGAGAGCTCCCAGATACACCTCTGCTAAATGAATGAATGAATGAATGAATGAATCATCACATCTCTTCTTCTCACTATGGATTCATTCACTCATTCACCAAACATTAACTATGAAGCAGGAACTGTCCTGGGTATCAAAGATATAGCAGGGAACAGGGCAGACAAGATCCCTGACCTCATGGGGCTTAGCTACTAATAAGGGAAGCAGACAAAACATTTAAAAAGCAAAATCACATAAGAGAGTGAGAATTGTGGAAGAAAATAAAAGAGATACAGTCCAACGGTGAAAAGAGGAGTAACCTAGTTTTAAAATGCACAAGGAATTTGAATAGGCAGTTCTCCAAAGAATATATACAAATGGCCAGTAAGGCCAGACATGGTGGCTCATGCCTGTAGTCACAACATTTTGGGAGGATTGCCGAGGCAGGAGGATTGCTTGACACCAGGAGTTCAAGACCAACATAGTGAGATCCTGTCTCTACCAAAAAAAAAAAAAAAAAAAAAAAAAATTTAATTAGCTGGATGTGGTGGCACACACTTGTAGTCCTAGCTACATGGAAGGCTGAGGTGAGAGGATTGCTTGAGCCCAGGACTTGGAGACTGCAGTGAGCTGTGATCACACCACTGCACTCTAGCCTGAGCAACAGAGCAAGACCCCTGTCTCTTTAAAAAAAAAAAAAAAAAAAAAAAAAAAAAATGCTGGGGCAGTGGTCTGGCCAGGCATGGTGGCTCACGTCTGTAATCCTAGCACTTTGGGAGACTTGAGGAAGCGGATCACTGCTGAGGTCAGGAGTTCGAGACCAGCCTGGCCCCACATGGTGAAACCCCATTCTCTACTAAAAATCAAAAGTTAGCCGGGTGTGGTGTGGACACTGTAATCTTAGCACCAGGAGCTGAGGCAGAGAATCGCTTGAGCTTGGAGAGAGGTGGAGGGCCACTGCCCTCCCAGCCTAGACAACAGAGCAAGACTTCGTCTAAAAAAAGAAGAGTAGGTGGTGCATAAGCAATGAAAGATTCTCAGATACTTATTAGTCATGGGGAAATGCAATCAAAACACAGTGAGGTATATGAAAGGAAAATAAAAGAGCTCGGAAGCCCAGTTCACTATGCCAAATAGACAAATTAGCTAAAAGCTGAGTCGTGCAAGAAACTGTCTTTCCTTTTTTCCTAAGCAGAGAGCTACAGATAAAAAGGTCATATCTCCACAGGGCAGCTACTCACGCTTATCTTACATAAAGGGCCATTACTGAGCACGAGATGAATGCATCATTGACTACTGCCCACCTGCTCCCTTTCTCTTATAACATGTGGATGACCACACCCTCCCTCTTTCTCCTCCAGCCCACTTTCCCCCTTTAAATACGAACCCTCAAAGTCATCTTGAAGAAAGGCCATAGACCACAGGACTGTTTCTGCGATTCTGTGTTTTTCTTCTCCCTGGCTATTGTTCCTTTAACCTTGGTAAAATAAAACATCTAAATTGATGAGACCCGCTTAGAAATTTTTATTCACAAATTGGAACCATGAAGGGACTCCATGGAGGTGGTTCCTGGCCTTTGACAAATCTCCCGTTGGTGGTTATTAATCGGCTTGGTATCTGTCTTCATTGGTCAACCAGTAGGGACAATTTGTTGAGGGCTGGGAGTCCCTCTGCAGGAATCCCGGATCTCTAAAATTTAGATCTATGAGAGCTAAAAATTGAGAAGCATAAGTTTTATTTGTTGTACAATCTTCTTTCTGGACTATCACTTGCTTTAACAAGGAAGGCAACTTTTCACTGCATATCCATGACAATGGAGAGCAGGTAACTCCTTCTGGAGTTTCCAAACTCACTTCCAACAGGGAAGGAAGTTGAAGTTTTTTCCTGCTTCGTAGATGCCCTAAAGTGCGCCAGGCACAGTGGCTGAAGCCTGTAATCCCAGCACTTTGGAAGGCCAAGCAGGTGAATCACTGAGGCCAGGAGTTCAAGACCCAGCCCGCATCATGGCAAAACCTCGTTTCTACTAAAAAATTCAAAAATTAGCCAGGCGTTGGTGCGCTACACCCGTAGTCCAGCACTCGGTGGAGGCTGATGGCAGGAGATCACTTTGAACCAGGAGGAGGAGGAGGTTGCAGTGAGCCGAGATCGGTCGATTGCACTCCTGCCTGGAAACAGAGGAAGACTCTGTCATCAAAAAAAATAATAAAATAAAAAAAATACCTGAAAACTGGTTCAGGCTCATGGTGGAAGTGGGGGTTTGACGTGACTCATTCTACCCTGCAGCATTCATATCAACGCAGATCTTAAGTCTGATAAGAAACCTTACATCTATTCCTTTGAACCTGTCTACCTGGAGGCTTCGTCTGCATGAGAAAACTTTGGCTTACAACCTCTTACTATAACCAGACATTTCTTCTACTTGATAATAACTCTTCAACCCAATTGCCAATCAGGAAGTTTAAAATCCACATATAACCTGGAAGCCACCCCCCCACATCAATTGTCCCGCCTTTCTGGACTGGACCAACGGATATCGTCCAATGTATTGATTGATTATCTCATGTCTCCCTAAAATGTATAACCAAGCTGTGCTCGACCACCTTGGGCAATTGTTCCTCAGGGATCTCCTGAGCTGTGTCATAGGCCATGGCACTGTATTTGGCTCAGATAAATCTCCTCGAAAATATTTTACAGAGTTAGACTCTTGTGTCGACATGTTTATGTATTATGTGTGGTTTATGTGTGTGTATGCATGTGTATGTGTATGCATGTGTATGTGTGTGTAGCATGTAGTATCTGTGTGTGTTATAGTGTGTGTTTATGTGTGTTGTTATTCATGTGTATGCATGTGTGTGTATGTGTGTGTGTGTGTGTGTAGGCATGTGTATGGTATCTGTGTGTTTATGTGTGTGATGGCAGTGTGTATGCATGTGTATGTGTGGTAGCATGTATGTTATCTGTGTTGTGTATCTGTGTGTGTTTTATGTGTGTGTATTATGCATGTGTGTATGTATCTGTGTGTGTATATGTGTGTGTGTGTTTATGTATGTGTGTATGCATGTGTATGCATGTGTATATGTGTGTGTGTGTGTGTGTATGTATGCCTTTATGCTTTCTTTTTTCTCTCCTAGGTTCTTGTTTTTTGAGAAAAAAAATTTTCTTCCCAGTCGACTGATTCTGTTTTCTCCATTTACTTCTGCCTGTCTCTCCTTCCTCTCACCGCCCTCTGCTGCATGAGGGACCTAAAATAATTTCTAACAGCCTGGGATTCCTTAAAGAAAACAGAGAAGGCGCCAGACTCCTTCTGGGGAGAAACTTCTGTTTTCCTTATGGAATCCTAAGAATGTGAAAAGACAAGTTCCTCTCAGATCTTAAAATGATTGTTTTTGTATTGCGTTATCTGATTTCTTTTCTTTTTTTTTTTTTTTTTTTTTACTAAAATAGTTATTACTACAGGGTCCACTCTTGTGTATTTAAGAGAGAGAGTGGTGTCTTTGTAACAAAGTGCACTGTGAAA
Source organism: Rhinopithecus bieti (assembly GCF_001698545.2). Classification (NCBI taxonomy): domain Eukaryota; kingdom Metazoa; phylum Chordata; class Mammalia; order Primates; family Cercopithecidae; genus Rhinopithecus; species Rhinopithecus bieti. The sequence goes on from NW_016808980.1 coordinate 369,290, forward strand.
GCATTACATGGCCTAGTCTCATGATATCTCTCTCCCTTTGGAGACCCAGGATTCAGTGTGGGCTCTGCCCAGAGCTCAGAGGTCCAGTTAAAAGACAGAGACTAAATTTAAAACTACCTATCTAAATAAAATTGGTCTCCTCATAAAATCCTACGGTAGATTCCTGTAATTTTATGTGTGGTTTGTGGCTTGGCATCCATTTTTAATCTCCCTCTAACACATCCAGTCTCTCTCTCCTTCTCTCTGGCTCTCTCTGGCTCTCTCTGGCTCTCTCTCTCTCTTTAGAGATATACATTTCCCTATCTGATTTTCACCCGAGTTGTTCCTTTAGTATGTAAGTTTGGTTGACAATTGCCTAGGGTAATGAAACAGGTTGTCACGAAATTGGAAGTCTAAGCTAGTTGTCCTTTTTAGACCCAGGAGTCAAACCCCTATAATAGTACCAGGACTTAAAAACGATACAGAAAATTACATGGATGTAATAACTTTTATTTAAAATTGTTTTATATCAGCTTTCCTAGGCAAATAAAAACATAAAACAACTTAGACATATTAAGAAAAGCCAGGAGCTTTATAATAGGAGAAAAAAGGGGGTCTTGTGAATTTTATCAGGTCTACTTCTGCCTAATATGTCTATGTATTTATATGTCCTGTATATAATGTCTCACTACAAAAAAATACATAAAAGAGGTCTAATTGGCTTAAAGAAAAAAAATCAAATACTCTATCAGAAAAATAGAAACTTTAAGCCCAAATGGTTTTTCAAGCTCACATGACTTAAGTAAATCTTTAACAAATAAGCGGGTTTCTAAATTATTGGTAAAATAAAATTAGAAATGGTTTCAGCATTGTCAATATACATTATTTATTGTTTATATTTATTCGTCAAAGGGTTTTATATTTATCTCTGCTAGATATAGGTGACAAAATTTGGCATGAGGATTATGAAGCTATAAATCCAGCCCAAAAGAGAATTATCGTTGCATAACTTTTTGATAAATAAGGCATTTAATATTGTTCCTTTAATGAAAACTGTTAAATCCTAAGTTATTGGCAAAAAAAACAAAACCACACATGTATTTAACTTTAAGGTTCTTACTTAAGTAAACATCTGAAATTCACAGCTATAAAAATGATTAACAGGNCATGGAAGGCTGAGGTGAGAGGATTGCTTGAGCCCAGGACTTGGAGACTGCAGTGAGCTATGATCACACCACTGCACTCTAGCCTGAGCAACAGAGCAAGACCCTGTCTCTTTAAAAAAAAAAAAAAAAAAAAAAAATGCTGGGGGCAGGGGTCTAGGCCAGGCATGGTGGCTCACGTCTGTAATCCTAGCACTTTGGGAGACTGAGGAGAGCGGATCACCTGAGGTCAGGAGTTCGAGACCAGCCTGGCCAACATGGTGAAACCCCATCTCTACTAAAAATACAAAAGTTAGCCGGGTGTGGTGGTGGGCACCTGTAATCTTAGCTACTCAGGAGGCTGAGGCAGGAGAATCGCTTGAGCCTGAGAGGTGGAGGGCCACTGCCCTCCAGCCTAGACAACAGAGCAAGACTTCGTCTTAAAAAAAGAAGAGTAGGGGGTGTCAATAAGCACATGCAAAGATGCTCAATACTATTAGTCATGGGGGAAATGCAAATCAAAACACAGTGAGGTATATGAAAGGAAAATAAAATCTCGGAAGCCCAGTTCACTATGCCAAAAGGAACAAATTAAGCTAAAAGCTGAGTCGTGCAAGAAACTGTCTTTCCTTTTGTTCCTAAGCAGAGAGCTACAGATAAAAGGTTCATATCTCCACAGGCAGCTACTCACCTTATCTTACATAAAGTGCCCATTTACTGAGCACGAGATGAATGCATCATTGACTACTGCCTCACCTGCTCCCTTTCTCTTATAACATGTGGATGACCACACCCTCCCTCTTTCCCCTCCAGCCCACTTTTCCCCCTTTAAATACTGAAACCCTCAAAGTCATCTTTGAAGAAAGGCATAGACCACAGACTGTTTCTGCGATTCTGTGGTTTTTCTTCTCCCTGGCATTGTCCTTAACCTTGGTAAAATAAACATCTAAATTGATTGAGACCCAGCTTAGATAATTTTTAGTTCACAAATTGGCAACCATGAAGGGACTCCATGGAGGTGGTCCTGGCCTTTGACAAATCTCCCGTTGGTGTTTAGTAACGGCTTGGTATCTGTCTTCATTGGTCAAACCAGTAGGACAATTTGTTGAGGGCTGGGAGCTCCCCTCTGCAGAGAATCCCGGATCTCTGAAAATTTGAGATCTATGAGAGCTAAAATTTGAGAGCTAAGTTTTATTTTGTTGTACAACTTCTTTTCTGGACTTTCACTTGCTTTCAACAAGGAAGGCAACTTTTCCTGCTTCCATGACAATGGAGAGCAGGTAACTCCTTTCTGGAGTTTCAACTCACTTCCAACAGGGAAGGCAAGTTTGAAGTTTTTTTCCTGCTTCGTAGATGCTAAAGTGCAGGCCAGGCACAGTGGCTGAAGCCTGTAATCCCAGCACTTTGGAAGGCCAAGGCAGGTGAATCACTTGAGGCCAGGAGTTCAAGACCAGCCCGGCCATCATGGCAAAACCTCGTTTCTACTAAAAATACAAAAATTAGCCAGGCGTGGTGGCGCACACCCGTAGTCCCAGCCACTCGGGAGGCTGAGGCAGGAGAATCACTTGAACCCAGGAGGAGGAGGAGGTTGCAGTGAGCCGAGATCGGTCGATTGCACTCCTGCCTGGGAAACAGAGGAAGACTCTGTCTCAAAAAAATAAAATAAAATAAAAATAAAATTTAACCTGAAAGACTGGTTCAGGCCATGGTGGGAAGTGGGGGTTTGACGTGACTCATTCTACCCTGCAGCATTCATATCAACGCAGATCTTAAGTCTGATAAGAAACCTTTACATCTATTCGCTTTGAAGCCTGCTACCTGGAGGCTTCGTCTGCATGAGAAAACTTTGGCCTTCACAACCTCTTACTATAACCCAGACATTTCTTTCTATTGATAATAACTCTTGCAACCAATTGCCAATCAGGAAGTTTTAAAATCCACCTATAACCTGGAAGCACCCCCCACATCAAGTTGTCCCGCCTTTCTGGACTGGACCAACGTATATCGTCAATGTATTTGATTGATATCTCATGTCTCCCTAAAATGTATAAACCAAGCTGTGCCTCGACCACCTTGGGCATGTGTTCTCAGGATCTCCTGAGGCTGTGTCATAGGCCATGGTCACTCATATTTGGCTCAGAATAAATCTCCTCAAATATTTTACAGAGTTAGACTCTTGTTGTCGACAGTGTTTATGTATGTATGTGTGTGTTTATGTGTGTGTATGCATGTGTATGTGTATGCATGTGTATGTGTGTGTATGCATGTGTGTATGTATCTGTGTGTGTATATGTGTGTGTTTATGTGTGTATATTCATGTGTATGCATGTGTGTGTATGTGTGTGTATGTGTGTGTAGGCATGTGTATGTATCTGTGTGTTTATGTGTGTGTATGCATGTGTATGCATGTGTATGTGTGTGTATGCATGTATGTATCTGTGTGTGTATCTGTGTGTGTTTATGTGTGTGTATTCATGTGTATGCATGTGTATGTGTGTGTATATGCATGTGTGTATGTATCTGTGTGTGTATATGTGTGTGTGTGTTTATGTATGTGTGTATGCATGTGTATGCATGTGTATATGTGTGTGTGTGTGTGTGTATGTATGCCTTTATGCTTTCTTTTTTCTCTCCTAGGTTCTTGTTTTTTGAGAAAAAAAATTTTTCTTCCCAGTCGACTGATTCTGTTTTCTCCATTTACTTCTGCCTGTCTCTCCTTCCTCTCACCGCCCTCTGCTGCATGAGGGACCTAAAATAATTTCTAACAGCCTGGGATTCCTTAAAGAAAACAGAGAAGGCGCCAGACTCCTTCTGGGGAGAAACTTCTGTTTTTCCTTATGGAATCCTAAGAATGTGAAAAGACAAGTTCCTCTCAGATCTTAAAATGATTGTTTTTG
>NW_016808980.1:375605-387676 GCF_001698545.2 Rhinopithecus bieti
TCATCTTCAGACCTAGGAGATGACATTCAAAATAAGCTGCATTTGTGAGACACGGAGCCAGAAATGAAAACTATTCAACCTCTCTAGGCCCAGGGACTATCATGGAAGAGGTGGGCATATGAGATTGTAAGGGCTGATTTTGAGAGATTAAATTAGTTCAGAGTTTCTCTATTAATTAAGCATTAACATCAAGGGCACACTGATGCAAGACCAGCATCTGGGCTCCTGTGTCAGATTAACAAGGTTTTCCTGAAGCATTATCCCACCCTGTAATTAAAAAATTATAAAAGTTTAGAAAATGGTTTATGGACTAATGCTGAAAAATTGATGAGGTCAAATTAGTGAGTTTACTGTTTTATTTTGGAAAGTTTGTCAAATACAGAAAGTTTAAAACACTTGATATCACAAAATAGGATCACAGGTTATTATAAAATAAGTCATTCATTTAGCCAAAAGTATAACTCAGAGATCTCAGAAAAAAGGCAAAAACCTTTATTCTTTTTTGTTTTCGAGATACTCTCACTGTGTCACCAAGGCTGGAGTGTAGTGGTGCAGTCTTGGCTCTTTGCAACCTCCACCTCCCAGTTTCAAGCAATTCTTGTGTCTCAGACTCCCGAGTAGCTGGGATTATAGGCGCCTGCCACCACACCCAGCCAATTTTTTTGTATTTTTAGTAGAGACAGGGTTTCCCCATATTGGCCAGGCTGGTCTTGAACTCCTGACCTCAAGTGATCCACCCACCTCAGCTTCCCATAGTGCTGGGATTACAGGCATGAGCCACCACACCCGGCCTAAAAACCTTATTCTTTGAGAGAGGAGACTTAATTTCCCAAATAATAAGCTCCAATAAAGACAGCATGAGGCCAATTAAATCCTGTTTCTCAAATCTTATAAACAAATCTATTAAATTTTAATCATCTTGACCCTAAGATGTAATTTCCATAAACCATTTTCTAAACTTTTATAATTTTTTAATTACAGGGTGGGATAATGCTTCAGGAAAACCTTGTTAATCTGACACAGGAGCCCAGATGCTGGTCTTGCATCAGTGTGCCCTTGATGTTAATGCTTAATTAATAGAGAAACTCTGAACTAATTTAATCTCTCAAAATCAGCCCTTACAATCTCATATGCCCACCTCTTCCATGATAGTCCCTGGGCCTAGAGAGGTTGAATAGTTTTCATTTCTGGCTCCGTGTCTCACAAATGCAGCTTATTTTGAATGTCATCTCCTAGGTCTGAAGATGAAGCTTTAACCACTATCAGTGTTTAAGATTTCGCAGGACTCGGTGTCCTTTTTAGACCCAGGAGTCAAAGCCCTCTAACTTAACAGCACCAGGACTTTAAAAACATTACAGAAAGTTACATGGATGTAATAACCTTCATTAAAAAATTTTTATATCAGCTTTCCTAGGCAAATCAAAACACAGAACAATTTGGACATATTAAGAAATGCCAGGAGCACAGAATGTTATATTGGATGAAAACATTTCCTTTAGTCCTCTGAAGTCCAAAAAAGACACATTCGGCTTATTTGGTAAAATAAAATCATACAGGAAGCACTGTCAAACATGAAATGGTGTTTAATCTTCTTCGGATTATATTTATATAAATTAGTTGTTTATATAAATGAGTATGTGTTCCAAAATTGTATGAGATTCCTGTGATTCTGATATGTCTTAGTATATATCCTCAGTAGTAATTATGATTACTATGTAAAACTATTGTATACCACAGAAGTAACCAAATTTCCTTGTCAATCGTGTCTTTATGGCTGTTCTAAGACTTCTGTCATCCACAATTGTTTTAGTTTCATCCTTTTATAGGTGATTTATAATCAGCTGTAGAACTCTGAAGAGTACTCTTAAATACTCTTCTGACAACCCTAATTGTGCCATTGGAATAGAGAGAAAAACTTCCTGGGCTGTCATGGAGAGCTGATGTATTCATGAGGATTGTTAATCCAATCTTGAGCACAACAGGAGTTAATTGCATGAACTGAACTAACAGGAGATTGAAATAATCTTTTATGAGTTTTTGTTTAAAACATTTATTGATTCTTTTTGTTTTGTTTTACAGAGTCAAGAAAACTTTCTCTTCTTTTAAGTTGTTTATAGCTTTTAGCAATTTTATTGCTAAAAGTTTATTGCTTTTATCAATTCAGTTAGCTGTTTATAGCTTTTAGCAATTCAGTAAAGTATACTCTCACGAGGAAAATTTAAAACAGAATTTCTTTCTCTTTACCTATTTTTCCAAAACTTGGAAACTATTTGTGAGTATTCTTAATTTATGGCAATGTAGTTATTTGTGTAAGTTCAATAAGTATCTTTTTTCTTTTATAACAGGGTATAATTGAAGACACTGTTAATTTTACCAAGGCTTTAACTGGAATGACATATTTTCAGACTTCTTTGAGAAAATGAGGCTGAACTATAGAGCCAATAAAAGCCCCTTGGAAAAACTGGCTTCATATACCCTGTCCTTTACAGGGTCCTGACCTGTGGAAAGTAAAGAACGTCACTTTCTGAATTCACTCAATTCATACAGGTATCTGCAGGCACAGATAAATCCTTGGCTGGGTGTGAGGCTTTTAAAAAGGTCTAATCTTAGATTCCTTACGGAAAAGCTTCCAGCAAAGCCAACTTTAAAAACAGAGAGCCCATATGGCAAATGATTAGTCTTGCTTCACTTTATGCAAATAATCAAGCCAAGTGTAATAGAACTAAAATTTATTTTACAAATAAATTGGTCCTACTGTGATTTTGTCTTTAATAAAACTGGGGAATTGGAGAGAGAAAAGTCATGTTTCAAAATTAACTATAGTACACCTGTTATTAGATTCTAGCCTTGTCTAATGTTTTCAATTTTTATTATTTTCTACAATTTGGACTGAATTCTAAAACTTCTCCTGGCTACAGTTCTCCAAAATAATGTTTTCAATGTTTTCCCTTCTTTCTTTTTTTTCCCCCTCATTTTTTCTGATGTGAAATCACTGAAAGTTAAGCTGTGCTTTTCTTAAAGCCCTATAAGCTGAACTTAAACTTTGGAAGAAAATAAAAGCAATCTCTTTATATGCATAAATAATTTTCATACCTGCCTACTGATATATGGACTTGAGAGTAATATGGCCTCTATCAGTTTTCCAGGCTTGTTCTTTCTTTTTTGTTTATCTGCTTATTTCCTCCTTTTTTCCTGTTTTCTTTCTCTCTTCCTTCCCCTATATTTTCTTTGTGCAATGTGAGACTTCACAACCTACTAAAAATGAGCTTTCCTAACAATGTGGGACCTATTTGTCTAGAAATAAACCATCCTAGACATGAGAGATCAGACAAAAACTACCACCAGACACTCATTTTCTTCTAAAATGCTTTCTCCAAAAGATCTTAAATAGAAAATGGGGGCAGGCATACATGGTGGTTCATGCCTGTAATCCCAGCAATTTGGGAGGCTGAGACAGGAGGATCACTTGAGCCCAGGAGTTCAAGACCAGCCTAGGAAACAGAGTGAGACCCCATCTCTACTTAAATTTTAAAAAATTAGCCCAGCATGGTAACACATGCCTGTAGTCCCAGCTACTAGGAAGGCTGAGGCAGGAGGATCGATTGAGTTTGGAAGGTTGATGCTGCAGAGCAAAAACCCTGTAGGAAGAAAGAAAAGAAAAAAAAAAAAAGAAGAAAAGAAAAGAAAACCAGGGAGAAAAGAAAAGAAAACCAGGGAGAAAGGAAAATAAAAACTCAGGACACCAATTCACTCTGCCATAAGGAAAAAATTAAGCTGAAAGCTGAGTCATGCAAGAAGCTGCCTTTCCTTTTGTTCCTAAGCAGATAGCTACAGATAAAAGGTTCAATATCTCCATAGGCAGCTACTCTATGCTCACCTTATTTTATGTAAAGTGCCAATTTACTGTGCATGAGACACATCATTGACTATGACCCTACCCGCTCCTTTTCTCTTGTGACATGTGGATTACCATATCCTCCCTCTTTCTCTTACAGCCCACCTTTCCCTCTTTAAATATTGAAACCCTCAAAGTTGTCTTTGGAGAAAGGCACAGACCTCTCATCTGGGCATGTCCTTAACCTTGGAAAACAAACATCTAAATTGATTAAGACCTGTCTCAGACACTTTTCGTTCACAGGTACCACTTCACCCACCAGGATGGCCATAATAAAATAAAATTTTAAGAAAGGAAAATAAGGCTGAGCATGGTGGCTCAGGCCTATAATCCCAACACTCTGGGAGGCCCAAGTGGGAGGATCACTTGAGCCTAGGAGTTCAAGACCAGCCTGGGCAACATGGTGAGACCCTGTCTCTACAAAAAATACAAAAATTAGCCAGGTGTGGTGGTGTGCACCTGTAGTCCCAGCTACTCAGGAGGCTGAGGTTGGGGGATCACTTGAGCCTGGGAGATGGAGGCTATAATGAGCTGTGATTGCGCCACTTGACTACAACCTAAGCAAGAGAAAGAGACCCTGTCCCCACCACCAATAAAAGGAAGAAAATAAGTGTTAGCAAGGATGTGGAGAAATGAGAACCCTCATACATTGCTGGTGGGAATGTAAAATCGTGCAGCTGCTTTGGAATGCAATCTGCCAGTTCCTCCAAACGTTAAGCATAGACTTACTACAAGACCCAGCAATATACCCCAAAGAATTAAAAACATTTGATCTTATATAAATGTATACACTATTATTTGTAAGCAGTGTCAGAGGCGTTCAAACCAGAGCAACTCCATGTTGAATAGGAGCTGGGTAAAATGAGGCTGTGACCTGCTGGGCTGCAATCCCAGAAAGAAGTTATGCATTTTTTTTTTTTTTTTTCTGAGATGGAGTTTCGCTCTTATTGCCCAGGCTGGAGTGCAATGGCACGGTCTCAGCTCACTACAACCTCCGCCTCCCACGTTCAAGTGATTGTCCTGCCCCAGCCTCCCAAGTAGCTGGGATTATAGGCATGAGCCACCATGCCCAGCAAGTTTCGTATTTTTGGTATAGACAGGATTTCATCATGTTGGTCAGGCTGGTCTCGAACTCCTGATCTCAGGTGATCCACCAGCCTCCACTTCACCAAGTACTGGGATTACAGGTGTGAACCACCATGCTCAGCCAGGGAACTAGGCATTCTTAATCACAGGATGTTTACGATTAAGGGAACAGGTTAATAATGCTTACCCCACAGACCCAAGACTTGACAGATCCAGGACTTAACAGACCCAGGAAATGTTCTGATGTCCCGATATTTTATGAACAAAAGCCTTCTTAGTTTAAGAATACGTTTTGCTTTAAAGATAATAATATAGATTCTTATGGAAGACCGTAGGTAACAATCCTTTGTCACCAGCCCTTGTGGTAGAGCACATCTCTCTCATGATTTTTATCTTCTATATAAACAAGAAGAATTGTACCTAAGGCAGACACATTCCTCCTCTTGCCTTCGGGAACGCCCTGGTCTGTCTATGGTGTGGCCACTCTCGTTCCTTTACCTTCTTAATAAACTTGCTTTCACGTTACTCTGTGGACTCACTCTAAATTATCTCTTGCATGGGATCCAAGAACCCTCTCTTGGGGTCCGGATCAGGACCGCTTTCGGGTAACAGCAGCATTATTCATAATAGCTGAAAAGTGAAAACAACCCAAGTGTTCACCAAGTGACGAATGGATAAACAGAATGTGGTGTATCAATGCCATGGAACGTTACTCAGCCACAAAAAGGAACGAAGTACGGATTCATGCTGCGATGTGGGCGAACCTTAAAAACATTAAGCCCAGTGAAAGAAGCCAGACACGAAAGGCCACATATTGGATTAATACATTTATATGAACTGTCCAGAATTGAGAAATCAATAGAGACAGAAAATAGATTAGCAGTTGCCCGGGACTGGAGGAGGGAGAAATGGGGAGTGACTGCTAATGGGTATATGGTTTCTTTTAGGGGTGATGAAGATATTCTAGAATTAGATGAGGGTGATGATTGCACAACCTGGTGGATATACTAGAAACCGTTTAATTATATACTTTTTTTTTTTTTTTAGATGGGGTCTCGGTCTGTCGCCAAGGCTGGAGTGCAATGGCACGATCTTGGCTCACTGCAACCTTCACCTCCCAGGTTCAAGCAATTCTCTGCCTCAGCCTCCTGAGTAGCTGGGATTACAGGTGCCCACCACCAAGCCTGGCTAATTTTTTGTATTTTTAGTAGAAACGGGGTTTCACCATCTTGGCCAGGCTGGTCTTGAACTCCTGACCTCGTGATCCACCCACGATCTCAGCCTCCCAAAGTACTGGCCTTACAGGTGTGAGCCACTGCACCCGGCCGAATTATACACTTCAGAAGGGTAGCTGGAGTGCAGTGGCATGATCATAGTTCACTATAACCTCAAACGTCTGGACTCACGCAATCCTCCAGCCTCAGCCTCCCGAGTAGCTGGCACTATAGGCACATGCCATCACACCTGACTTATTTTTTTCTATTGTTTATAGAGACAGGGTCTTGATGTGTTGCCTATGTTGATCTTGGGCTCAAGCACTCCCTGCTTGCCCTCCCATAGTGCTGGGATTACAGGCATGAGCCACTATGCCCAGTCCAAAAGGGTGAACTTAATGGGATATGAATTATATTCCATTACAGAAAAAAGAAAGCAGGGTGGTGTGAGACAGTGAGGGGGGCCAGTTTACAGAAGGTGGTCAAGGAGGGCCTCCTCAGGAGATGCCATGTGAGCAAAGACCAGAAGGATGTAAAAGGAGTGCTCTGGGAGGGGCAGGGAGGACAGTGTTACAGGCAGAGGCAACAGCAAGTGCAAAGGCACTGGGGTGGGAGCATGCTCGCTGAGGTTTTCAAGACAGCAGGAGCCAGCACGGCTGGAGTGGAGAATGTGGAGGCGAGAGGTAGGCAATGATGCCGGAGTTGACCTTGGGGACCATGAGGGCCAAGGCCAAGGTGAGAATCTGGCTCCTGTGCCACGTGGGACAGGGATCCACTGGAGGGTTTGAAGCAGGAGCCAATAAGTGATGTGACCACACCTTTAAAGGGTCATACCAGAGAAAGACAAGAGGAAGGAAGGAGATGTGTCAGGGAACTACTGTGACCCCCCAGGACAGCAACATGGTGGAAGCAACGGCTATGGTCCCTGGGGAGCCAGACCTGACATCTGAGTCTCCCACTTTCAGCACAGGGGCTTTTGTTCCACACCCAGCAGTTCAGGGAAGCAGCCATTTCTCTTCCTCCTTTCCCCTTCCCTCTCTACCTCCTTCTGCCCCGTCTCCTGCTCCCACTTTCCCTCTACCTGGCTGCCCCCAATATAACCCAAAGGGTGGGACAGGTGGTGGACAGGAACAAATGGCCAGATTTGAGGGCCAAAGCTGGGAAAGATGGGAGCAGAACCAAAGACGAAATGTGAGGGCCTAGGAAGTGCCTCTCCCAACCATTCCCTCCTCTCCTCAGCCCATCCCGGCTTCTCTAGTCAAAGAGGAGACTTGCAAATTTGGGCTCTATCAGTCTAAGGAGGTACAGGGCCTTTCCTTGCCCCTCATTTTCTTGTGAGCCCCTGGGCTAAGGCCACTTCTCCTGAAGCCTCCACGTGTCATGCTGCCCGAGTAGCCTTGGAATAACTGGTTCATGCCAGCCCCCTTCCAGCCCAGGTCAGAGCCTGGCAACCTGGACTCAGGAGCAGTCATTTTTCCATAAGAGGCAAGAGGGCATGGTCATGATGAGCCCGAACTTTAGCACCATACTTCCTGGCTTCAAATCCCAGCCACGCTTCTTGCTGGCTGTGTGACTTAGCTTCTCCATGCCTCTCTTTCCTCATCTATAAAATGGGAGCAACAATGCTACTGACAGCATCAGGCTGTGCCAAGAGTGAGGGGAGTTACAGAGCACCTGGCACCTGGTAGCTGCGGGGCAGCTGAGAAGCAGGAGTAGTAAGATTCCTGGGCACCATTTACCTAGTGCCAACTACACACCAGGTGCTATACTTGGCATTTTCCAAACATTTCCTTGCTTGGAAATAATGGCTAACATTTAATGAACCCTGATGGTGTGAGAGACACCACACTGAGGGCTATCCCAGTGACTCAATGAATCCTCCCCTAACCTTATGAGGAAGCAATTATTACTGCCAGGCCCATTTTACAGAGGAGGAAACTGAGGTGCAGAGGGCTAAGTCACCTGCCAGAGGGCCCACCATAGAGGACTTGGGTTTCTAATCCAGGCGGGTCTGGCTGCAGTGCCCCCCCTCTTGATACTACCCTGGCCCCCAGTCACCCTAAGTGGGCATTTTGCAGAGAGATTTCAGAGACCTACTCAAATGCAGGCCCTGAAATTTTCTCCTAAATCATCTTTGCAGGTAGGAGCGGGCTTCCTTTCCCTGCCTTTCTCCTGGCTGCGGCCGGAGCTCCCCAGTGAGCCAGGTGTTATTCCTGGCAGCTTTCCTCTTTCCCCAGAAAAGTCCCAAGGAGGCGTGGACAAAGGCAGGAAGCCCGGAGCCCAGGCGCCTGACCCCTGATGCTGGCTCTTCCAGCCTCGGGCCCTCAATCCAACTCAGGCTGTGGCCACATTCCAGGGTGACTCAGCCTGTGGCCAGCGGGGGCGAAGGAGGCTGTTTTGGGGCCTGTGGGCTCTAGCCTCACCCACAGACACTTTCACTTTTTTAAAAAGGCACTGCCAGGCCCTGGCTGGCAGGGCGGTGGGCCCTGACCTTTCCGTCCCCGGCTCCTGCCCACATAGCCGGTTTCCTGCCCACCCTGGGTCAGATCCCAAGGCATCTTTTCTGACTCCCCACTGGAGCCCCATCATGTGGGTTCCTCAAAAAACTGCCCATTCCTCACTCACTGACCCCACGGCCACCCCTACCGCCTGCCCTGGATCTGTCTCCCACGTGACCCTTTGTGAATCAGGGAGAGGAGTCAAGGATGGGATGTCACCTGCCTCCGTGCTTCCTGAGGTATTGCATCTTCACTAGATGGAAGAGCCATGAAGGGAGGACGTGTTGTTTACTCCAGCACTCACAACAGTGCCTGGTCTGAATGAATCATGTATGCAGTCAGTGTTCAATGGGCAGCACCTGCCTCCCAGAGTTGCTGAGAGGGTTAAGAGAGCCAATGCAGGTTAAACGCCTGACACAGAGTCCATCTTCTAGATTGTCTGGAGCAGAGGCTGGCATGGTTCATCTGCGCAATGTTGGGTAGACTGCCCAACCTCTCTGTTCAATCATTTCAACTTAATTCAGGGCCTTAAGCTCTGGGAGGATTTGATGGGGAACAAAAGGATTGCTCCAGCTCAGCTGTTAAACAAAATTCTGTTTAACCCGCTTAACCCATTCTTCCCTCAGGGCTCACCCACAGGCCTCCAGGGTTTTCAGTCTGCCATTAACATGGTTTCCCAGATGCTCTTCCATACCTGCCCCACACTGCTACCACTGTGCAGAAAAAGCACATGGCCTAGCCCGAGTTTTTATTTTCCGGCTTTTGAAATAGATACAGATTCACAGAATTATTTCTCAGCATAGGAAACAACAGCAGAGGAAGTAGAGTGGTAACTAGAGTAGCTGCATGTTGGAGAGGCAACAGGGAGTAGTGGAGACTGTGGCAAGGTTTAGAGAGGGTGCTACCACTGAGTCCCAGGAAAGTATTGCTAGATCTTCCCATTTTTCACAAGAAGTTGGAAATCTAGATTTTTGTGTATGGAATCCCCGCGTTTTCTCCTCTTGTCCCACACAGCACAAACCTAGCCCAGGGCTGAATCCAGTCATGGACCACCTCTGGTCAGTGCATGTTAGAATGAGACAGATTTATTTGTGCCTATAAATTCTGCATCTTGCAAGGGCCCAGACCAGCCACTGGGCCACAGGGACCCTCACTTGATGCCACTATGCCTTCTGGACCCCCAGAAAAGGAGCCTCCCAACCAAGAGATCCCTCTCAATGCTCCCCGTGGTGGTCACACAAGCCCAAAGAAAGAGATGCAGTAGCCTGGTGACATGGCTGGGGCTTGAGAGACCACCTCCATGAGCCACCTCAAAGTACAGATAAACTGAGGCCTGGGAAGCAAGAAGAATGTTTCTGATACTCACAAAGCAAATCAATTAGCCTCAATGGACCCACAAGCCATACTCCTAACTCTCAGCTCACCACCCTCATGTTCACTGAACGGGGCTTGAAAATTCTCGCTGTAATTGCAGAAATTTGAATTTAAACTGGGAACTAGATGATATTAAGAATTATCTTTTTATATTCTCAGGCAAGAAAATACAATTGTAGTTGTCATTTTTTATGCATTCTGAAATATTCAAGGGTGGAATATCATGACATCTAATTTTTATTATTATTTTTTTTGAGATGGAGTCTTGCTCTGCTGCCCAGGCTGGAGTTCAGTGGCACGATCTCGGCTCACTGCAAGCTCTGCCTCCTGGGTTCACGTCATTCTCCCACCTCAGCCTCCCGAGTAGCTGGGACTATAGGCTCCTGCCACCGCGCCTGGCTGATTTTTTGTATTTTTAGTAGAGATTGGGTTTCACCATGTTAGCCAGGGTGGTCTTGATCTCCTGACTTTGTGATTGGCCCACCTTGGCCTCCCAAAGCACTGGAATTACAGGCCTGAGCCACTGCGCCTGGCCTACATCTAATATTTTTTAAACAATGTTAATGACTGTCAAATCAAGGTATCAGTACATGGCGGTTCTTACCGTATTCTTTTTCTTTTTCTGTATAGTTGAAATGTTTCCTAATTTAAAAGTTTTAAATTAAATTCTAGAGGTACAGATGGAGTTGCTCACTCCCAGAAGCAGTGGTTTCTTGCTGGGATGAGCATGAATGTTGGAGGGGCCTAGATGTGGAATACAATTTTTGTATGACCTTGGGAAAGTCACTTCATCTTTTTAAACCTCAGTTGTATGATAAAGGTGGTGGAAATTACCTCAAGCCTTGGTCAGGATAAAGAAATGAGACAAGGGAGCTGCAGAGCCTTGCTTATTTCAACCCAAACTGGATCGCCATTCACAAGGCATCAGGGTCACCCACTTCACTTGTTCCACTTGTTTGTCCTTCTTTAAGAATCTTTTGCTTGTAGTTGCATCTCTTAGTATGTTAAGGTCACACAGTTCTAAGACTTTTAAGTGTTCAGATTACCAGTATAAAGTGTGGGAAGAATGAGAATTCATTCTTCCTGTGAATTAAAAATTCTTGCAAAGCCAGGCGCGATGGCTCACACCTGTAATTCTAGCACTTTGGGAGGCTGCGGTGGGAGGATCACTTGAGCTGAATTTGAGACCATCCCGGACAACATAGCAAGATGCCATCTCTACAAAATATTAAAAATTAACTGGGCATGATGGCACACACCTGTAGTCCCAGCTACTGAGGAGGCTAAGACGAGAGGATCACCCGAGCCCAGGAGTTCAAGGCTCCAGTAAGCTATAATTGTACACTGCACTCCAGCCTGGGCGACAGTGTGAGATCCTATCTCTAAAAATAAAAGCTAAAAATTCTTATAGCCCAGAGTTTTAATCCAGACAGATCTTGAGCAAGTTGCTTAGCCTTTCTGAGCCTGTTTCCTCCTCTGTCAAATGGAGATAACCAGAGCGTCCCTAGCTAAGCTGGAAGGAGAAAGTGAGATTAGGGATCTAAACTCGGGTCCGCAGGGTCCATGCACCTGCCTTCAAGCTGCCAGTGACCCTCATTCCCACACTTCTCCCCACTACCCACTATTGACCCTTCCAAAGTGCCCACAGATATAAAAATCAAAGGCTCAGCAGGGCACAGTGGCTCACGCCTGTAATCCCAGCACCTTGGGAGGCCAAGGCGGGCTGATCACCTGAGGTCAGGAGTTCAAGACCAGCCTGGCTAACATGGCAAAACCCCATTTCTACTAAAAATACAAAAAAAATTAGCCGGGCATGGTGGCACGTGCCTGTAATCCCAGCTACTCGGGAGGCTGAGGCAGGAGAATCACTTGAACCCGGGAGGCAGAAGTTGCAGTGGGCCGAGATCACACCATTGCACTCCAGCTTGGGCGACAACAGCAAAACTCCATCTCAAAAATAAATAAATAAATAAATAAATAAATAAATAAATAAATAATAAATAA
>NW_016808980.1:387844-419422 GCF_001698545.2 Rhinopithecus bieti
CCGAGATCACACCATTGCACTCCAGCTTGGGCGACAACAGCAAAACTCCATCTCAAAAATAAATAAATAAATAAATAAATAAATAAATAAATAAATAATAAATAACAATTTTAAAAAACCAAAGGCTCATCCCCAAAGATAAATTTGCTCTTCAGATTGATAGTCAGCAAGAACTAGCCAAAATAATTTAAACTGGCATTTCTTCTAACCCAGCAACCCAACTGTTAGCTACTATGATCATCATCTCCATTTTAAAGATTGGGAAATGGAGGCAGAGAACAGTTACTCAACTTGACCACATTTCCACAGGCTGAGAATTTTCACAGGTCAAGAATGCCGGGCTGGACACGGTATAGCTCACGCCTGTAATCCCAGCACTTTGGGAGGCTGAGGCAGGCGAATCACTTGAGGTCAGGAGTTCAAGACCAGCCTGGCCAACGTGGCAAAACCCCTCTCTACTAATAATACGAAAATTAGCCAGGCATGGTGGTGTGCGCCTGTAATCCCAGCTACTCCAGAGGCTGAGGCAGGAGGATCGATTGAGCCTAGGAAGCAGAAGTTGCAGTGAGTGGAGGTCATGCCACTGTACTCCAGCCTGAGTGAGAACACAGCACACTGAAGTAGTAGAAACACTGGAAACAACCTAAGAGTCCATCAAAGGGACAAAAGAAGGCCAGACACCGTGGCGCACGCCTGTAATCCCAGAACTTTGGGAGAGCCAAGGCAGGCGGATCACCTGAGGTCAGGAGTTCAAGACCAGCCTGGCCAACATGGAGAAACCCTGTCTCTACTAAAAATACAAAATTAGCTGGGCATGGTGGCACATGCCTGTAATCCCAGCTACTGGGGAGGCTGAGGCAGGAGAATCGCTTGAACCTGGGAGGCAGAGGTTGCAGTGAGCCGAGATTATGCCACTGCACTCCAGCCTGGGCAACAAGAGCAAAGCTCCATCTCAAAAGAAAAAAAGAGCCCACAACTTATTCACATGATGGAAGACATTCTCACAGAGAGAATCAAAAGAATGGATTCGATCTCCATGTAGCAAAAAGATCTGCTTGTAGCAAAAAGAACAGATGTCAAAACTAAAATCTGGAGTGAAAAGAGCAAGCATAATGTCTGCAAACATTTCTATACAGTGTATTGAGAAAGCCTGACAATTAGGAAAAATAATTCATTTCTTCACTGAGACATTTATTCACTGTCTTTTTGTCTTCTTTTTTTAAGGCAAATGATTGACTACATAGTTGTAAAGATGTCTGGAGGTTGAAGAAAAATACAGTGAGCTTATTGTTTGAATATTTAACTAACATATTGTTTAAAAATCAAAAAGTTCCCAAGGTTTCCGGAATTTTCAGACACGAATGTAAACTAACTCTCTCTTACGTGGCTCTGTATTAGCTACAAGCTCATGTCTGTGTATGTAAGAGTAATTTTTAAAACATCCGGGAGACTGAGGAGGTATGAAGACTAAAGTCAATGTGATAACTTGGGGCCGGATCCTGGAACAAAAGAGGACGATAATGGGAAAGGTGATAAATCTCGTAAAGTTTGAAGTTTAGTTAAGAGTAATGGACCAGTGTTGGTTTTTAGTTGCGACAAATGTCCCATAACAATGTAAGATGTTAACAATAGAGCAAACCGGGTGAGAGAAATATAGGAACTTTTTGCACGATCTTTGCAACTTTCTGTAAATCCCAAACTAGTGTAAAAGAAAAAGTATATATTTTTTAAATATGGAAGGTTCTACCCAGACTGAGCATCAGGAGAGGCCCAGAGAGGGAGAGAGGACTGGACTTCAGGGGCTGGGGGAGGGTTAAGGGGCTTCGGTCTTATCTATAATAGGATAAATATCTGTTTTAAGTCAAATATATTCAGCTATACCTTGTGCAATTCAAGTTAATTTAAAAAATATTTTATAAAAAGGAGAACTACAGCTATCTCCTTGATTCGAGGCTGTCTTTACTTTTTTTCCTAAATCACAGATGCTCAATGGAGCTGGGAAACGTTTGGGACCAGGAGGCTGTGACATCTGGCCCTGGCTCCGTTCTGTCCAGGCTGTGGGACCTCAGGGGAAGGTAGAGCCCTTCACAGGCCTCAGTTTCTCCCTGGCAAATGAAATTACTAAGCCCACCGACCCCCCTCTTCCAGACAGGGAATCCGGGGAGGGTGATTCCAGGGCATGATCAGGACATCCCCCAGGGCTCTGCACTCCGCTGGCTCAACACTCCCATCTGTGTAATGGGTTGAGGAGCGAGGCCACCCCTACAGGACTGCGGAAAGCAAGGCAGGGTTTGACAGCGCGTGGGTGGGTGCCGGGTGCAGGCGGAGGCTGAAGAGTGGAGAGTGCTTCTTCCACCCGGGCCACGCCGAGGCTGTCCCCGCACCGCTCCCCGCCCACAAACCCTAGGTCCTCACCTGAAATCCCCTCCCAGGTCCCTGCCGTCGCGCTGAGGGCCAGACCCGGACTTGTCGAGGTGGGTGATTCGCCCCGGGGGACCTACCGGACCCCGGACCTTCCAACTTACACCTTCTTGGCAGGGGCCGCACTGCCTGGCCCCATCCCCCGGGTGCGGGGCCCCGGGACTCCCACCTCCAAGGGTCTCGCCCTGCCCGGGATACTGGAGTGGGACTCGGGCCGGGCTGGCGGCGGGCTCCGAGACCCCTGGGCTGAAGCCCGGGCGGGAGCCGCCCCCTTTGTCTGACGGGGCCGAGCGGAGCAGAACACTCACCGCGTGCGGCGGCGGCTCAGTAGCAGCAGCAGCAACAGAGCGGCCAGGAGGCCGAGCAGCGCGGCCCAAGTCATCGCGGGGCTGGCAGGGCTGGCGGGGCTGGCAAGGCTGGCAGGGCTGGCGGGGCTGACGGCCTGGCCCACTCCCAGGTAAAGTTCCCCGCCCCCACCCGCCGCGCCCCTCCCACTCCGCCCACCCCGGCCCGCTTTGGGGCGGGATGGTGGTGCGGGGCGGGAGGATGGGGCCCTCCGAGGTCCGCAGGGGTCGGCCCAGGGCGCTCTGGGAGAACCCCTCTCCCCGCAACTCAGGCCGGGATGGAAAATGTGGGAGGGAGGGAAGGGGAAAAGGAGGAGGAGGGGGGCGGAGGCGATGTGGTGGGCTGGGGAGTGACCAAGGGGAAAGGAGATTGATGGGGACAGAGGGGATGTGGTGGACTGGGGGGTGATGGAAGGGAGGGGAGAGAAAGAGGATTGTACAGGAAGGAAGAAATTATATGTGGAGAGGGAAGAAGGATGGGGAAGATGAGAGAGGACTTTTGGGGAAGGGAAGGCGAGGGAATCTGGAAAGAGGGAGGGGCGATGGGGAAATAGTGAAGGAGTGTGGGGAGGAGGGGGCAGAGTGGGAGGAGAAAATGTGGTGGGAGGGGACGAACATGGAGGAGGAGTGTAAGGGGGTCAGGAGGAGCTTTCCCACCACATTCCACAGTCCACCTAGACAGAGGGCATCCCCCCAAGGCTCCTCCTCACGCCAACCCCCACCCCAGGCGTGCTAGAGATCTGGAGTTTTCCATTGTGTGGTCTGGGCTGGGAGGGTTGGGTGGATTATATCGCACCCTATAGTATCTTCAGTAAGTACTGGGCGGGGGATACAAGGGTGCCTCAGGGAGTCCCCTCATCCTCACCTGCTTTGGGGACAGATAGTGCCCATGAAGTATGCACCCTCTACCTGGTGCATGTTAGGGCCTCCGGATGTGGTGGCCATTGTCGCCGCTACCTGGTGCTTGGGGTGCCAGCCCCCTGTGCCCGCGGCTCTGCAAGGTACCACCCCAGGGTGCTGATGAGAACTGGGGCTCCAGGCTAGAATGCCTGGGGGTCAATCCAGCCTTGCTCCACGCTCCTGCCCCACCATCCCCATTCCCACCCTGGGAAGCCTTAGGCAGGTAGCTCAACCTCTCTGAGCCCACCTGGTTATCTGAAAGCAGAGAGGGCAGAGTTGTGCTTACCTCTGGGGTTATTGTGAGGAAGTGATGAGAGCTTGACAATAAAAGGAATCGCAATCTGTTGAGTGCTTGGCACACGTAAGTTTTATGAAACCATGGGCTGAACCTGGAACTCAGACCCAGGCGGTCTGGTTCTAGTCCTGTATCTGCCCATTCAGTGCCGGGTGAGCTTAGGCATGTTTCATTCCACCTTCCCAGCAGAGCTCTGGAGAAGCTGTTGCTCTCCCTGGTCTCCTGGCTTCCATCCTTATCAGTCAGAGTCCTGATAAGGCCCTTCAAGAACCAGCATGATCCACCCCTCTCACCTTTACCTCCCTGACCCATGTCCCCGACTCTCTCCCTCACCCACTCTGCTCCAGCCACACTGATCTCCCCATCTTTCCCTAGAGGTCCCACTACAGGGCCTTTGCATGTGCTGTTCCCTCTGCTCGGAGCATTCTTCACACAGCCCGCTCTTTCCACCACGTCCCCAGTCCCTCTGTGTCTGCTCAGCTGTCACTGCAGAGAAGCCGTCTTTGGCCACCTGCTCTAAAGCAGTCATCCCCACCACACTATAGTGCCATAACCTGTTACTAACTTTTGTCTGTTTGTTTTTTTCGTATTTTTTTTTTTTTGGCAGTACTTCACATGTCCTGCTATCATATTCAAGATTCATTTATTTGCCTGCTTAATGTCGGCTGTCAAGGCAGCTGGATGACCCCCTCGTGGCCTCAGCAGATTCAGAACAGCAAGAGGCAAAAGGAGTTTCCTGAACCTCTTATTTATTTTTCCAGCTTATCTGCCAGAGAAGCCAAAAATCCCAAAAAGGCTGCAGAATGGGCGCAGAGGATTTTCTCCAAATTTGGGGAGCTCCATAGGGCTGTCTGCTAGCAGTGGGGTTCCCAGCCGGGCTTGGCCAATCCTTAGCTTTGTGACCCCAGGCAGACTGCTCCACCTGCCCAAGCTGGGGTTCCTCGTTGACAGAATGGGGAAAAGAGAACCTCATGGAGTTGAGGTCAGGAACAGATGACCTAGTCCACAGGACACACCTATGTGAGTGCCTGTCACACCAGGAGCATCAGGGAAAGTTAACCACCATTAATGCTTAGACCGGTCCCGCTCCTCTCCATTATCTGTGATCAGGCTTGGTCTCAATTTTCTCATCTGAAAAATGGGAGGAACAGTTCTTTCCTCATGGGGCTGCTGTGATAACTGAATTAAATGAAAAGAGAATGAAATCACCCAGCACAGGGTCCGGTTTACAATAGGTGCTGAATAAATACTAGCTCTTCTACTCCTCGCACCTGGCTTCAGTGCAGACCAATATCAATTCAGTACAAATTTCTCTCCCAGATACTCTCTTCCTTTCTCGAGCCATAGACAAAATCCTCCCAGGGAAGGAGAGGCAGCTGCTCACACACCAAAGGAAGATGAATGTGGGCCTCTGGTTCTCCCTGGATTTGTTCAGGAGTCGGCATGTATTTAGGAAGGTGGCCAGGCCCCCTTCCCAGAGAATGACCCGCTGTGGATCTGAGCCGGTCCGGGAAATCCACCTTTGCTAGTGATTTGTCCTGAGGTGGGCACCTTCCAGATATCTGTTGGAGGCTTCTAGAAAAATGTGTTTCCTTCATATTTGCCTTCTCTTCTGCTTTGGGGGCCATTGTGTGGGAAGGTGATTGGCTGGGGAGTTGAGGGGGGCTGTAGTGTTATGAGGGAAGGCCAAGAAAACTGCAGAGCCTCGAACTAGAGCTGCAGAATCACCATCCCTGGAACCACCCCCCGTCGATTTCTCGTTTAATGAGCTAACCACATGTCTGTGCTAAGACACCATGAGTCAGATTTTTCTAATACTTGCAGCCGAAGACATTCCCAGCTGAGACGCCTTCTAGGTATGGCTGAGGGGAGGACCAAATGAGGTGATAATGCATCCAGAGCACCTCTGCAGGACTGGCCCATGCCAGAATTCAAAAATGTTGCTTTGTCTTATTATTTTTACTTTTCTTACTGTGTAGGTTTTCTGTGTTTATCAGGCTAATAGGACATCCAACCCTCTGGCTGTGGCATCTTGGAGGAACAGGCAGGCCTTGAAAAATAGCAGAAATTCCAAATTCCCCTGCCCCGGGAGAATGGAAAGGACCCTGCTGAGGACAGAGCTGATATGGCCTCAGAATGATGATGAGAGAAGATCATCCCAAGGAAGATCACCCCTCTAGCCCATGGCGAAAGGGCTGGAATACACAAGGACTTGAAAAGCAAGTTTTGCTTTTCATCTAAACCTAAGCAAGTTGCTTAATATGTGAGCCTCAACTACTTTACTTGTGCAATGGGCATGTTGCTGGTAGTGGTGATAGCAGGGAGCTACCCGCATGGCTTCCAACTCTGGCATGTAAGCATTCCTCTGGGGAAGGGAAGCTCATGTGTCAGCTGGACCCCCGGGGAAAATTTATTCTCCCAGGGTCGAACATTCAGACATTTCCCTGTAGAAGCCTCCGCGTGTTCAGATGTTCACTGTCCAGTAGAAACAAGACATCTAGGCAACTCTCCCATCTCACCAAGCCTCTGTTCCCTTCCCTGGCCACTGTGGGGTTGTAAGAGTAATGTCAAGACCCAACCCAATTAGAACACAGGGAATTTTGCCTGGGAAAGGGGGCCCTTCTACCCTGCACCACTGCTTTCTCTCTTCCAAGGATCAGCTCTGATTCATGTCTGCATCCTAAAGGCTACAAATAAACTGTGTCGGGAAAGGAAAATATTATGCGTATTGCCTTCCTAAAGGCTAAAAACCAGTCCCTACAGAGAGGGGCAGTTTTAAAATTTTTTATGTAACATTAGCTCTAACTTTAGTTGGTAACTTATGCCATTTGAAACACTTTTTCATAATAATTTATTTATTCCCCCCAAAGAACCTATAAAATACATAGTATTATTATTCTGAATTCACAGATGGTGAAATCGAGGTCCAGAAAGAGTCAGTTCACCCAAGGTCCCATAGTACTTCCTCTGATAAGCTAGAGCACAGGAATTTGGTGTCTTCTTAGGACAAACTAACTCACTCCCTGGTGCTGCAAACACAGCCTGGGCCTTCCCACCTCCACACCTTTGCTCATACTGTTTACCTGCCTGGAAGCCCTCTTTTTCTCTACCTTTTGGTTTTTCCAACTCTGTTATGAGCAGGTCCTCCAGGAGAGCCAAGATGAGAAGAGTTACACTAAAGGCTTATTGAGGGAGTGCCAGGGAGTAAAATGAAGAGGGAGCCAGAGGGGGCTGGAAGAAAAGAACAGAAAGAAGGAGGACAAATGGAAGGGAGGGACAGAGGAAAGAAGGGACCGTGGGCTGCAGTGCACTCTTAGAAAGGTCAAGGCTGGCCGGGCACAGTGGCTCATGTCTGTAATCCCAGCACTTTGGGAGGCTGAGGTGGGTGGATCACTTCAGGTCAGAAGTTCAAGACCAGCCTGGCCAACATGATGAAAACCCTGTCTCTATTAAAAATACAAAAAATTAGCCAGGCATGGTGGCCGACACCTATAATCCAAGCAACTCGGGAGGCTGAGGCAGGAGAATTGCTTGAACCCAGGAGGCAGAGGTTGCAGGGTGCCGAGACCGCACCACTGCACTACACAGTGGGTGAAAGAGCGACTCTGTCTCAAAAAAAAAGGAAAGGAAAAAAAGAAAGAAAGAAAGTTCAAGGCTAACAGGTTGTCCTTAAGCCTCATGAGGAGCCTTATGTCTCCCAAAAACAAGCCTGCTTCCCCCAGTGATTGGCTAGGAGCAAACCCTGGGAAGCAAGGCATATCTGTCAATCAGGCTCCCCCAAGGGAGGTCCGAGAGGTGTGTTTTCATGGCTGCTGCAGCCACGAAAGAAAGCACAGCTGGCATCTAAAATTGGAACAATGCACGAATAAATTCTTCCACTTATAGAAGCTAAGTGAGGTTGAGAGGTGGAGGGGAAGGAAAGACCCAAACTGCAACGTTTCTGGTGTTTTTGTGCTGCTAAAGAGAGACTGGTAAACTCAAGTCTTCGAGCAAGTATTGCAAAGGAATGAAGTGAGCCAGAAATATCAGGACGGCAACAGGGAGGGATGGGAACAGTAGAAAACTAGAGAGGACTACCCCATCCAAAAGAAAGCAGCTTCTATCAGTTCCAGCCAACTAAAGCCATGCAGAAATACATGCCCAGTATGGCCAGGTCTCCAGACTCAAGAGAAGCCAGAAATAATGGCTCTGATTATTTTAAAACACCGCATAGACCAACAGCACACACCCGCCCACTGATTTTTCGCCGTGCAGTCTAGTTGTGCCAAGGGCCAGTGGTTTAAACATTTGGGGTATGCAAAATAGGTTTGGAGTTGGGATGTTGAACAAAATTGTTCTGTAGAATTAGGGAAGGACAATAGAGTTTTAGGGGCAGCCTGAAAGAGGGGGCAAAGACTAGGCCGACATGAGGGCAGATTGGGGGCCTGTCCCAGTGTGACATCCCCCCCATGGAATTAGGAGCCAAATAAATGACCATTTCTACTGGTGATGTGTCACACTGAGTGTTTAGTTGTTTGCTGTCTTGGGCTGTGGAATAACAGCACACATACACTCATATACATACACACTCACACACACACACACACACACTACTCTCACACACACACTCACATGTTGCCCCAGTTACCCCCAAATATTCAGAAACAATCTGCTACACACTTCAAGTGACCAACGCATCCTGGTTTGCCCAGACTTTCCCAGTTTTAGCACTGAGAGCCCCGCATCCTGGGAAACCTCCCAGTCCTGGGTAAACCAGGAAGGTTGGTCATGCTATTACCACACCTGGTAATAGTGGCCAGAGATTGGGTCAGAGCTGTGGCAGCCACCTTGGAGCCTAAGGAGAGTCTTTGCTAAGTCACGCAATTAATTAGCCACCCCTGGAACTGTGCTGCAGTAGATTAAATCACAGTCTCCAATTCTTACCCACTCCCTATATCAGAATTAGACACTCACACCCTTGGCTGCAGGGTTGTGGTGCCTCCCACTATGGGCAGAGAATAATATCTCCCTGACTCAGTGATGGTGGACTCGGGCCTGTGACTCAATTTAACCAGTGGAGGATGAAGAAATAACCAGTTGCCAGTTCTGAGTAGAGGTTTCACGAGGAATCACATATTTCCACTTGACCTTGGTTTCTGCTTTGAGCCATGACCCACAGAGCAAACCTGAGCTCAACTGCAGCCTGAAGTAGAGAACCCCTAGCTGACCTGCAGAGGTCCGAGGATGTACGTGTCGTTACAAGTCATGGAAGTTTTGAGATCTTCTTAAGCAAAAAGGATTGACTAATGTATACTTATCTCCAAACTTTTTCGAATCCTTTTGGTTGAATGTTCTTTGTACCAGTTAAATTAGAATAGGCTGCTTTCTACTCTTGGAGCCTTGGTACATCTGTACAAGAGGATTGTGATGACAGGGCCCCCCTCCCATGGTGGTTGGACGAATTCAAGAAGATCTTGTGTCTAGTGCATGCAGTAGGCACTTAATAAAAGAGATGAAGCTATGCCGGGTGCAGCGGCTCACGCTTGTAATCCCAACACTTTGGGAGGCTGAGGCAGGTGGATCATGAGGTCAGGAGTTCGAGACCAGCCTGGCCAACATGGTGAAACACCGTCTCTACTAAAAAATACAAAAATTAGCTGGGTGTAGTGGCAGGCGCCTGTAATCCCAGCTACTCAGGAAGCTGAGGCGGGAGAATCACTTGAAACCAGAAGGCGGGGGTTGATCGCGCCACTGCACTTCAGCCTGGGCAAAAGAGAGAAAACTCTGTCTCAAAAAAAAAAAAAAAAACTAGAGAGAGAGAGACGAAGCAAGGCTGGGCGCAGTAGCTCAAGCCTGTAATCCCAGCACTTTGGGAGGCTGAGGTGGGTGGATCACTTGGGGTCAGGAGTTCAAGACAAGCCTGGCCAACATGGTGAAACCCCGTCTCTACTAAAAATACAAAAATCAGCCAGGAAAGGTGGCATGCACCTGTAATCCCAGCTACCAAGGAGGCTGAGGTGGGACAATTGCTTGAACCGGGAGGCAGAGGTTGCAGTGAGTCAAGATTGTGCCACTGCACTCCAGCCTGGGCGACAGAGTGATACCCTGTCTTAACAGCAGCAGCAGCAGCAACAAAAGAGATGAAGCATAATTCTTTCAGCACATATTACCAAGTATTTATTTGCAAGCACTGTGCAGGCCTCTTTATCAAGAATTTTACAGAAGAAATGAAAGACAGAAAACCTCTTCACTTGGTCTTTTTTATACAGGACGAGAAAGCATGCCTGAATCAGAGGCAGAGGGTTGGAAGAAATGACCTCTTTTCTGCCATCCAGGCCTTGCTGCTGACTGTCTCTAAGAATGGGCACATGCCTGAGCCTTTGGAGATTTGAAGGTCTCTAAAGTGCAAGGATGTCAGCTGCAGGGGAGCCATCCTCCAGCATCGTTCCCCAGGAAAGCCAGGATTATGTAGGGAATGTGCTTGGCTAAGAGCCCAGAGCGGGGGGCAGCTATCCAGATGCAAACACGGCTGGGCTAGGAGGCCTTTCGTTCAGCGTTCCCAGGCTAAGTCCACCTGGACCTCATCTTAGCCTGTGGGAGGATGTTCTGGAGCGGTCTTGCCCCTCTTCCCAGGCTATCTGCCAGAGGTGGTGGGTGCTACAGGAGAGGGACTCCAGCAAGCTTCTCATCCTTTGATTTTCCCAGGATAGGGGGACAGGTGGCCTTATGGCTCCCAACCAGCTGCCTTGGCACTTTGTAGTGGAAAAAATGGTGAAGTCAGACCTCAATCTCCTCAACGCCCTGCTATCCTGCCTGAGAGCCAGCATAGTATGGAAGACAAGGAGAAAAGAGACCCATGTTGATCCGTCATCCAGACAGACCCCAAGTGCTGGTCCTCCTGCCACTCTGAAGCACCCCAGGAGCCTCAGAACTTCTGGTTTCTCATATTGAAAATGGGATGGCAGTCATAGCTGCTTTGCTTATTATGTCTCAGAGTTACTAAAGAGAATCCAGTTAGATAATGGGGGTAGAAAAATGGCTGCCTAAGGCCACATTTACCCTCTCCTTCTAGAAATTATACCAGAGGATCAAGAAGAATGGAAAAACAAATAAATAAAACCAAACCACAAACTCCATTTTTAGCAAAGCCAGGAGAGACATATAATTCATTGGCTTCAGAGTATGTGTGAAGCAGCTAAGACAGGGCAGAAGCCACATGGGAGTAGTGAGTAGGCTCAGTGATAACAAATCTCAGAAAGCATCAGCAAAACTACACTTCTGAGGGATGAGGGCTTGCCCCGAGATGAAAGTTATGTTCCTTATTTATAAAAATGAATGTGGAAACTTGGGTGAGTACTGTTAGCAGCAGAAGCTCTCCTGGATCTTGTTTGGTTCAGAGAAACAGAGGAGGTATAGTGAAGAATTACAGAGAGAAGACATATTTGCAGGAAGCAGTCTGTCTCTATGGCAGCAGAGGAGAACCACAGTGATGGAGCCCACGAAGCTACCCTAATTCTTTCTTACACCCACAGGAGCAATCAGCAAATAGCTGACCCAGGAAAACCAAGCCCTTCCAATGACAAGTTTTTGAAAAAGTGTAAAAGCCTTGATACAAAGACATTATGATAAATTATGCAGAAAAGAGCAGAAAAATCTACCAATAGATGCAAGTGTTAACACAAAATGGATGAAAATTTTATCCAAATCATATTGGCATAAATTCAAAAAAGAACTGAACGGATGCTGGGTGTGGTGGCTCACGCCTATAATCCCAGCACTTTGGGAGGCCGAGGCAGGTGGATCACCTGAGGTCAGGAGTTCAAGGCCAGCCTGGTCAACATGGTGAAACCCCATCTCTACTAAAAATACAAAAAATTAGTTGGGTGTGGTGGCAGCTACCTGTAATCCCAGCTACTCTGGAGGCTGAGGCAGGAGATCACTTAAAATGGGAGGCAGAGGTTGCAGTGAGCCGAGATCTCGCCACTGCACTCCAGCCCGGGTGACTAGTGAAACTCCATCTCAAATTTAAAAAAAGAAAAAAAGAAAAAAACATCTTAGGAGAATGGAATGGAGCAACTATCTCTATGAAGGAGAACAATAAGGACATTGAAGAACTCAGACAGAAGAAGGCAGGCAAAAGGAGGAAATGGACATGAAGGGTTAGCACTCAGGAAAGAAGAAGAAAGAAAAAAAAAGTCTCAGAAATTAAGACAAAATTGGAAGGGAAGGAAATAGGCCCTGCAGAAAATACAGCAAGGACATGGTTAACAGAAATGGAAAAAGACAAAAAAAATGAGACAGAAATAAAGAAAACATTAGAAAGACTAGAAAGAAAATTGGCTGGGCGCGGTGGCTCATGCCTATAATCCCAGCACTTTGGGAGGCTGAGGGGGGCAGATTGCCTGAGGTCAGGAGTTCAAGACTACCCTGGCCAACATAGCGATATCCCATCTTTATTAAAAGTACAAAAATTGGACGGCCGCGGTGGCTCAAGCCTGTAATCCCAGCACTTTGGGAGGCTGAGACGGGCGGATCACAAGGTCAGGAGATCGAGACCATCCTGGCTAACACGGTGAAACCCCGTCTCTACTAAAAAATACAAAAAACTAGCCGGGCGAGGTGGCGGGCGCCTGTAGTCCCAGCTACTCGGGAGGCTGAGGCAGGAGAATGGCGTAAACCCAGGGGGCAGAGCTTGCAGTGAGCTGAGATCTGGCCACTGCACTCCAGCCTGGGCGACAGAGTGAGACTGTCTCAAAAAAAAAAAAAGTACAAAAATTAGCTGGGCATGGTGGCTCACACCTGTAATCCCAGCAACTCGGGAGGCTGAGGCACGAGAATCACTTGAACCCCAGAGACAGAAGCTGCAGTGACCCGAGATTGCTCCACTGCACTCTAGCCTGGGCGACAGAGCAAAACTCTGCCTCAAATAAATAAATAAATATAAATAAATAAAGGTGTGAGCATCCATGCACCAGACAACCCAGCAACAGATAGTTATAGAGCAAGGACACTTTAAGTCACTTCTCTCAGCTCTTGAAATACCAAGAGAAAAAAAAACGGGGAAACAGAAGGTCAAAATAACATGATGAACATTCACAAACACTGGCTACCTAGTAAGCCGCAAAGAACACTGCAATAATTTTTTTTAAAGCAGAATAAAAGTACAACAGTCTCAGATCACAATGCAACAAGCCTGTGTGACCCCCATTCCTCTCCCTCCCACCCCAGCACGTCCCCAGAGGGCAATAATCCCCCAGCCCCACTTCACCAGGCATCAGCTCCTGTGTCTGTTCTATATTCATGTCAGATCTCATGTCGGCCAGACACGGTGGCTCACGCCTATAATCCCAGCACTTTCGGAGGCTGAGGAGGGTGGATCACCTGAGGTCAGGAGTTCAAGACCAGCCTGGCATACATGGTGAAACCCCATCTCTACTAAAAATACAAAAATTAGCTGGGCATGGTGGCGGGCACCTGTAATCCCAGCTACTTGGGAGGCTGAGGCAGGAGAATCGCTTGAACCGGGAGGCAGAGGTTGAGTGAGCTAAGATGGCACCACTGGACTCCAGCCTGGGCAATAGAGTGAGACACTGTCTCAAAAAAAAAAAAAAAAAAAAAAAAAAATCTCATCTCAAACACACAAACATTTCACTGCTTTAAACAAAAAAAAAATGGAAATCTTTGGTGGGTGTTCAGCCATGCTCATGGTTCACATGGTCTGTGCATTCTGATGCACAGACCATCACGTAGCCCCAATGTCTACATGTCCTGCATGTCCGCTGAGGGCTAGAGTGGGAGAGCCTGGGCTCCACGGCCAGACTATGTGAACTCAAAGCCTGGCATCCCCCCACTTAAAAGGCCTCAGGCATGTTGCTTATCTGTGCCTCTGTTTCCCCAGGTGTCAAAAGGAGTTGGTTGTGAGGATGAAAAGAGTTAATCTCCGGAAGTATGTAAAGCCTTAGATAAATGTGGGCTATTAGGATTATTATCACAGCCTCCCAACCTCCCTCCACTAATACCAGACACACAGAAGAGAAATGGAGAGAGTTCTCTCTCTCCCTCACCATTTATTTGGTGATCAGAAGGACTTCCTGCCTGTGATTTCTGACCTGGCAGGATACTGGGGGGCCACCTTTGCCTCTGCCTGGAGACAGCCTGTCTGAGAATGAAACCAACTTACAGGGCAGCAGAACCAAGAGACAGGGAAATACAATTTCTTGAGAAATCATTTGAACCCCCGGATTCAGCCACGCCTGAAGCCTGAATGCTTCTGACCACATGAACTATTAAATTATTTTTGTTTGCTTGTTTGAGCCAATTTGGGTTGAGTTTCTGTCACTTGCAATAGAAGAAAGTTCTCCATTCTGAAGCCAAATAAAGTAGTATGTGAAGTACCAGTTTCGTACTTAGTGGTTAATGGATGAAACCTATTATATTATTATATTCTCATTTTGTAAACCTTCTCCAGGGCTTTGTGGGAGGCAACCAGATAAGAATTAGAGTGATACAGCTTTCCACTCCTTGCCCAGCCTGGACAAGATGCCACATTCACAGCAAGCTCTAGGCAGCCAGGGCCAGCTTCATGGATATGCGACCTGGGCACTCACACAGGCTCCTGCACCTAGAGTGGCCTCATGCTCGGCTTAGCGCTCTCCTGTCACCAGCTTGAAATTCTTAATTATTTTTGAACAAGAGTCCCCATCATTTTACTTTGCTCTGGAACCCACAAAGTATATAGTTGGTCTTAATACCAGTATCATCTCCATTTTCCAGGTGAGGAAACTGAGGCTCAGAGAGGGGAAGCAAGCAGCCCAAGGTCACACTGCAAGAAAGGGGTGGAGCTGGGAATCAAATTCTGATTCGGAGGCCCAAGTTCATAACTGCGATGTGCCAGTGCCTGGACAATTCCTCATATGTGGATGGCACTTTACAGTTTCCACTCTAGTGCATAGCATTTGACCCTCATACCAGCTTTAGAAGCAGAAATTGTCATGCTGGCATCAGGCAGAGTACTTGGGTTTCTTCAAGCCTCAGAAACCAACCCTGGCTAATTTAAGAAAAAGAAAAGGTGGGGACGAGGTATTGGAAGGAAAAGTTGACCAGCTGGGACTTGGAAAGGACGGGAACGAGCAGCTCCAGGAACATGGGGAGCAGGAGCCAGGGGTGGGGAGCGGGAACCAGCCGCCAGGTCTTTGGGGCTCCAGCTGTTTCCAATCTCAGCTTTGGTTCCCCTTCAGTTCCTGATTCTCCCACGAGCAAGTCTGATTGGCCGTGTTTGGGTCACGTGCCCGCCCACGACCTTGATGGTCAACCAAACAAGTAGGAAGGATGAGCCCCCAAAGGCGGGTCAGAAAGTGGGGTGGGAGGGTTGAAAGCTCAGCAGGGATGGCTTTGTGCCCATTTTACAGATGAGGAATGGGAGGCCCAGACAGAAGGCAAGGCCACAGAACCGGGAATGGCAGAGTCTGGGCTCCAGTCAGAGGCCCAGGCTGCCTCTCCCCACTCCTGGGACTCCAGGCTGGCAGGGGAACAGGAGGTCATTGTTCTCCCTGTCGGAGTGAATGGCCGCCTCTTGGGGAACCCAGGACCCGGATGGCATCTCCCCAGGGCACAGGAAACCGCCTCAGACTAAGCTGTATTCAGGGGTGGAAGCCTCTTCCCCATCCCCCCCTACAGTGGACAGACTCCCCCTTCAAATCCAACCTCACTGCTCAGCTTCAGCCCTATGGTTTTTAAGAGAAGCTAGTGGGGAAAGGCTTATTTTCCAATGTGTATTTTCCAATATGTAAGACACTGTGTGGACCAAATAAAATATGTCCAGTCCTGGAAGCAGCCCAAGCATAGCTAGTTTATAAGTCCTGGAATGCTCCTCCCTGCACACAAAAATTAAGGGTCTGTTTACATAGATATGCTGGTGTGTTGGAGTTGAACTTTTCCTTACTCTGAACTCAGGTATGCAAAGAAACATGAGCCTTTTACATTTTTCATGGATGTCATCTAGTTCAGTAATTAGGAGCAAGAGACGTGCTGGAGCCAGAGGACCTGGATTTACATCTTGGCTTTGCCACTATGTGACCTCAGGCAGGTCACTTAACCTCTCCGAATCTCAGTTTCCTCTGAGGGACATAGGTACACATGTGTGTGGCATTTAATAAAAACAACAAAAGTCCCTGCTACTGTTCTGTGTCGCTGGTATGATGTCGGTCATGAGCCCTCACATTGGAAGAAATACAAAATCTTAAGCCAGGCTAATCATTTAAACTGTTTATTTAGGCAAGACAGTCTTCCCTTGGGGTGTTTCAGGGACAAACTCCATTGATCAGTTTCCCACCTTCCTCTGCTCCTCTTCAGGAAGCTTCTGCCTGAACACCATTTTGGTAACAGGGAACTGAGCTCCGAGGAGAGAGATCGAGGTTAGGAAATGCCATTTAGCGAGTGTCTCTTCTGCACTGAGCCGTGTAGGTCCACACGCTCCTTCAATCCTCATAACCATTCTGGATGAAAAGAATCATGACTCCCTTAACCAACATCATGGAGCTTGCAAGTAATGGAGGCAGCACTAGATTCCAGGATGTTCAACTTCGAAGCCTGCTCTTATTAACTGTGTATTCCCATTCCTGGTCATAAGGCAAGAATTCAGAGGCATCTGTGCTTCAATTGACCATGGCGCTTGATCCCGAGAGGAAAATCTCTCTCTCTCTCTCTCTCTACCTGATTGACAATAATAATAATAATTTAATGGCTCAAGCAGGGAAAGTCCAATGGTGGGAAATCCTGGCTTCAGGGAA
Organism: Rhinopithecus bieti; assembly: GCF_001698545.2. Lineage (NCBI taxonomy): Eukaryota > Metazoa > Chordata > Mammalia > Primates > Cercopithecidae > Rhinopithecus > Rhinopithecus bieti. The sequence continues at coordinate 404,572 of NW_016808980.1, forward strand.
CTGGGAAGAAAAACAGCTTCAGGTATGGAAGGATCCAGGGGCTCCATGGATGTTACCAGGACTCACTTCTCTCTCTTAGCAATGCTTTCCTTTGTATTGGCTTCTCCCTCAGTCAGCCTCTCCCTGTTTTGTGTCAAGATAGCCTTAGCAGTCCTTATGCCCTGGCAGCTTGGCAATGCCAGCAGAAGGAGATTCTGGGACTAACTCTGGTTGGCCTTATTAAAGTCAGGTGCAAATCCCTTTGCTTCTTTCTCTAGCTCATATCGGTCAGGCCTGTGTCGCCTTCCTACTTCTAGAGCTGGAGGTAGAAACTAGGGTAGTTTTTTCACATTGATGCTCTAATTAATGACCTTCCTGCACCCAAGCCCTTTGCAATGTGAGTTTATTTCCTCATGATCTGAATCTGGGCTTGGCCTTGAGACTTGCTCTGACCACTGGAATCCAAGGGAAGTGATGCTGTGCCCGCTTCCAACCTAGGCCTCAAGAGTCGTCTTCATTTCTCCCCTCTCTGTTGGAACTCTGGATATCCACCATGACAACAAACCTGGGCTAGCCAGCTGCAGGAGGAGAAACCATCTCAAGGAGAGCCTGGTCCCCCCAGCAAAGACTAACCTCAGCGCAACAGTCAGCTGACCTACCAGAGTTTGTTTTTTGAGCAATCTTATCTACCTTCTTGCAGTACTAGGATTGACAGATGACAAAAAAACAAAAACAAAAACAAACAACAAGCAAACAAACAAAAGAACAGAGTAAGGCACATCTGTAAAGCTAGAAGTTGGAAGGCTGTTAGGGTTTGAATCCTGGCATGGCCATTTCCTAGCTGTTAGGCTTAGTTTCCTGCAGCTGTCATAACAAATTGCCACAAACTCGATGGCTCAAAACAACAGAAGTTTATTCTGACACAGTTCTGGAGGCCGGAGGGTGAACATCAGTTTCACTCAGCTGAAGTCAAGGTGTCAGCAGGCCATGCTCCCACAGGAGGCTCTGGGGGAGAAATCACTCCATGCCTCTTCCAGCTGCTGGTGGCTGCCAGCATTCCTTTGCTTGTAGCCACATCACTGCCATCTCTGCCTTGGTCTTCACATTGTCTTCTTCTTTTCTGTGTGTCTGTCCACCCTCCCTTGGCCTTCCTGTTATGAAGCATGTGACATGCATGCTTTTAATACATGTGATAACATTTAGAGCCCAGCAGGATAATCCCAGATAATATCCTTATCACAAAATCCTTAATTTGATCATATTTGCAAAGACTTTACCATATAAAGTAATATTTGCAGGCGCATTAGGAGAACCTGATTTCTTAGAGGCCCACTATTCAGCCCACTATACTACTAGCATGTGGCCCCAAGTGAGTGTCAACCTCACTATGCCTCAGTTTCCTTATCTGTAAAATGACAGCAGCCATCTCACTGGGTAATTATAAATATTTAATAAGTACTTAGAATGGTGACCAGCACATGATAAAAGCTTTGTAAATGTTAACCTTCAATAATATCAAGGGTCGGTCAGGCGCAGCGGCTCACACGTGTAATTCCAGCACTGTGGGAGGCAGAGACGGGCGGATCACTTGAGCCCAGGAATTTGAGACCAGCCCGCGCAACATGACAAAACCCAGTCTCTAAATACACACACACACACACACACACACACACACACACACACACACACAAACTTAGCCAAGCGTGGTGGCATGTGCCTGTAGTCTCAGCTACTTGGGGGGTTGAGGCACAAGAACCTCTTGAACCCGGGAGGTCGAGGCTGCAGTGAGCTGAGTTTGCACCACTGCATTCCAGCCTGGGGGGCAGAGAGATATTCTGTCTCTGAAAAAAGTAATAATAATAAGATTTGGCTGTGACTAAAATTCCGACAAGAACAAATCCCTTCTCTGTCCTGTTTGCTCACGCCTGTCTTCATAGCACGCACCGTGGAGACTTGCACATAGTAGGTGCTCAGTAAATATTAAATGCACACACGCCACTATGTAGCTGTGTGGCTTCAGGCAAGTTGTTTCTCCTCTCTGGTCCTCAGTTTCCTTCTCCCTTCACGAAGAGCTTCTGGTAGGGAAAGTCCATTTCTCTTTCTGGAAGGGTGTGTCCCCATCGGGGTAGAGGGTTCAGGGGTCAGGAGCTGGCCACAGCTGCTATCTCCCTGAGTCACCAAATTTCTCAACTTGAGGCCAAGTGTCTCAATATTATGACTGAGCCAGTTAGAGATAAGATGTGGAAACATTGATTTGGCCCAAGCAACTGCAGTCATGGCACTGGAGCTGGACCTCCCTGGATCTTCTCAGCAGCATGAGTGAGTGTTTAGCACCTGCCAGGAACACAGGCTGCTGACCTGCAAACAGATGGGGAGGCCCAGAGGCCTGGCTTTGGCAACAAGAGCCTGCCTTTACCGTCTCTGTTTACACAGCCAGCATCCAGTCAAATCTCTGTGGCTCCAGTGGAGAAACTAAGGCCCAAAGAGAGTGAAGGATGTGTCCAGGGTTATGCTGGGAGACTGCTATCCCATGAAGCTAAAACCCAGAAGTCCTAAGTCCCAGCCCAGCACCTGTGGGAACCCACCAGGCCCAGGGAGAAGGAAGGCTGGCAGGGTGTCACAGGCAGGGAGCGTGCCTAAGCAAAGGGGTGAGAGACCAGATGCAAACTCAAACACGAGAGTGAATGGGAGAAAAGGCCACGTGCCCAGGACTTTGGACTCAATTCAGAGAAGAAAAGGGAACCATTGATGGTTTTAGGAAGAAGAGCAACAGGATCTGAGAGGCTTTTCCCAAGTGTGTTATAGACCACAAGCATCAGAATCGCCTACAACAGGAGCTGGGGGAGGTTGTCAAAATGTGGGTTCCTGGGGTCTACCCTGGATGTGGCTCCCCATTGTAACAGGCCCCCTCTGAGGGGATTCTGAAGCACACCCACTGTTTTAGTGAGTAGGAGATGCAGCTAACATGCCAGTTATAGGGTCTAATCTCAGACAAACCTGGTTTCAAATCCCAGCTCTGCCACTTACTTGCTCTGTGATTTTAGGTCAGTTACGGCCCCTCTCTGAGCGTGTTTTCTCTCCTCCATAATGAATAATCTTAGCATTTGCCTCAAAGGTTTGTTCTAAGGATTCAGTAAGAGAATGTAGGTAAAGTGCTCTACATAGATCCAGAGCCCTCCTAGTGCTCAAAAACACTGGTTTTGAGAGATTCCCTTGGGCAGCAGTGGGGAGAAAGCAATGGAGGAGGGCAGGCATGGAGACAGGGAGGCTAGTGAGGAGGCAGCTGAGGGTCTCCAGGGAGAGGTCTGTGGCTGGGGTGTGAACGTGGTGATGGGCAGAGTGGCTCCTTTGCACCGTGCCAGGTGGTGCCGATTTTGTATGCTTGATTGTGAAAGAAGCTCCCTGGAGTTGGTCTAAGGCAGGAGAGAAGAGCATGAGCAAAAAAACCAAAAGCGGTTGATCATAAAATCCACATTTGTAGTCACGGACTGTGTGCTTAGCGTGGGCCAAGCCCCGTGTTAGCTGCTTCCTGATCTTTATCCTCACAACTACCCGACCGTGTGGGTAGCACTTCATCAGGGCTTGTCAACCCTGACACTAGTGACACTTGCACTGGATAATTCCTTCATTAAGGGGCTGTGCTGTGCACTGTCAAATATTTAGCACCACCCCTGGACTCGACCCACTAGATGACATTAACACTCCTGCCTTCCAGTTGTGACAACCAAAAATGTCTGCAGACACTACCAGAGGTTTCCCAGGAGGCAAAAATCACCCCTAGTTAAGAACCACTGCTTTATTCAACTTTTACAGGGAGGGAATTGCAGTCTCAGAGATCCAAAGCCCTTTGCCCACAGTCTCCCAGCTAAGAAGTGGCCGGATTTGAACTCAGGTCTGACTTGGAGCCCCGGATGTTAACCTCTGCTGTGAAGGAGGCAACATCTATGCAGTGGCAGGCCCAGATGGTCTACATGGGGGCCTTGGGGACAGCGGTTTTTTCCGAAAGGGCAGCTGGAAACACCTGCTAAGCAGATGGGCTGCATGAATGTTTATTGGGGATGGTTGGAGAAGCTATCATGGGGATTACGAGGGAGCCAAATTCCCCTCCATGGGCTACCACCACTTGCCCTGGACAGAGGGACCGAGGGAGATGGGCGTGGAGGGCAGGCCAGAAGGACCAAGGTGGCACTGTTAGGAGAAGCTGGGTGAGGTCAGCTATGCCTGGAGCCCCACTGCCAGGAGCCTCCCAAAAACACTCTCCAAGACCTTTGGGCTAAATATTTATCTTGTGAATGTTCTTTTCCTTCCTGCATGGGGAGTGGGGGCTTAGAGGTGGGTCCAAAAAATTTGGGGAGACAGAATCCAGAGAAAGAGGAAGGGGGCAGGCCAGAGGTCAGGGGAAAGTAGTCAGAGGCTGGGAATAAACGTTCATGCCCTAGGGGTTGGCATCTAAAGCCTTCCAGAGAGAGCCCCACTGCCCCCACAGCCATCTCCCTCAGGGAGGCGTAGAATGCAAAATATGTTTTTGTTTTCTTAAGAGACATGGGGAATAAAATTATGTTTTTTTGGTCCAGTCTTTTTTTTTTTTTCTTTTTTGAGACAGAGTCTCACTCTGTCGCCTAAGCTGGAGGACAGTGGCATGATCTCAGCTCACCACAACCTCTGCCTCCTGGGTTCAAGCAATTCTTGTGCCTCGGTCTCCTGAGTAGCTGGGATTACAGGCACCCACCACCATGCCTGGCTAATTTTTGTATTTTTAGTAGAGGCAAGGTTTCATCATGTTGGCCAGGCTGGTCTTTAACTCCTGACCTCAAATGATCTGCCTGCCTCGGTCTCCCAAAGTGCTGGGATTACAGGCATGAACCACTGTGCCTGGCCCCGTCTTGAGCTTTTTAAGCGAGGGAGTTGGAGGTGAAGGGGCAATTAAGTAAAAAATCTTACCCAGAGGCCAGGTGCGGTGACTCATGCCTGTAATCCCAGCACTTTGGGAGGCCAAGGCAGGCAGATCACCAGAGGTCAGGTGTTCGAGAGCAGCCTGGCCAATGTGGTGAAACCCCATCACTACTGAAAATACAAAAACTAGCCGGGTGTGGTGGTGGGCATCTATAATCCCAGCTACTCAGGGGGCTGAGGCAGGAGAATTGCTTGAACCCAGGAGGTGGAGGTTGCAGTGAGCTGAGATTGAGCCACTGTACTCCAGCCTGGATGAGAGAGCAAGACTCTGTTTAAAAAAAAAAAAAAAAAAAGGCTGGGCACAGTGGCTCATGCCTGTAATCCCAGCACTTTGGGAGGCTGAGGAGGGTGGATCACCTGAGGTCAGGAGTTCGAGACCAGCCTGGACAACATGGTGAAACCTTCTCTCTACTAAAAATACAAAATTAGCTGGATGTAGTGGCGCACACCTGTAGTCCCAGCTACTTGGGAGGCTGAGACAGGAGAATTGCTTGAACCCGGGCGGCGGGGGCTGCAGTGAGTCAAGATTGCACTGCTGCACTCCAGCCTGGGTAACAAGAGCAAAACTCCATTAAAAAAAAAAAAATCTTATCCAGAGAAGAAGTCATTTTTTTAGACTCAAGAATACTTTGTTTATACAGATGGTTGCTATAAAAGGCCTGACTTTGCGCCGATAAAGAAGATGGATTTATGGTAAAGGCAGCCCCGGAATGAGCTCAGTAATCAAAGTCAAGATCCCACCAGGTTAAGCTGCAGCAGGCTCCGCTCCCTATCAATCAAAAATGACAGACTCCGCCCCCTATCAAAAATGACAGGCTCCGCTCCGTCTGATGGGTTCTGCTCCAGATGATGGAACTAATAAGGGCATCATGCTGTCAGTTTGACTACCGAGACTGTCCCTCATGTGTCCAAAGCATCGCATCTAACCCCTAGGCTACGATGACCTCCGAGCTTGCAAATCTTGGGGGGAGAATTGCATGGAGCATGAAGTATGTTTTTCATCGGAAATGGTGCTCATTAAAGAAATATGTGCCTGTTAGCCATCACTTGGATTGTACATGACATCATTGATGTTGCTGCGTGTGTGTGTGTGTGTGTGTGTGTGCAAGCATGCACTTGAGTGTTTACATTTTCTTTTCCTTCTTTGTTCCTCAACTAAAGCAGAAAAAGTGTTAGAAGATGTTTAAGAGAGATGTTAAAACAGAGAGAAATGCAGTTCCATCCACTCTTCTCTCTTGTAAGATAAAAAAAATGTGTCTCTGGGTGTTTTTAAGCCAAAAGCCATTCTTCACCAGGAGGGCTTGTGGCAAAGCAGATTCTGACTCAGTAGGTCTGGGGTGAAGCCTGGGATGCTACTTCTCCAATGCACTCCCAGGCAATGCTGCGGCCACCGGTCTGGGAGCCATGCCTGGGAGTGGCGGGGCCTTAGCACACTGTGTGTGTCCCTGTCTCCTGCAGTCCCTGCTCTTCCCTCCCGCTGCTAAGTCTTGCCCTGGTCTCCCTGCCTTCTTAGAGATGGCGCTTCCTTTATCAAGTGTTTGCTCCACTTAAGGATTCAGGGAACATCCGGGCTGGAGAGATGCTGGAGACCATCTCGTTCAACTCTTTTCAGTTCTTAGGTGCTTTTGTGGCAAGAGCTAAAAACCCACCTCAACCCACACACATTTATATAGACTTGTGGGAAATACAAAGGGCTTTTTTTTGGTGTGTTTTAAAATATAAATGGTATCATATTGTATGCGTCATTCTGTGCCTGTTTTTCTCCCTTAGTAACCAATCTTGGACGTTTTCTAGGTCAGCAGAGGCAAACCTCCACATTAATAGCAGCACAACATTCCAGGATCTAAACTAACAACAGTCTTGACATTACTGACATTTACGGCTGGACAATTCTTTGCTAAGGGGCTGTCCTATGCATTACAGGACGGTTAGCAATGTCCCTAGCCTCTACCAGCAAGATTCCAGTAGCACCCCCCGCCTCCATCAGTTGTGACAACCAAAATGTCATCAGACATTGCTAAATGTGTCCTGAGAGGCAAAGCTGCCCTGGTTGAGAACCATGGGGATAAGATGTAGAAAAGCAAATTTCAAAGAGGTAAGATGAGTTACTTCGTGGGGCATAAGGAAGGACTGGAATGGGGATTGAGAGTTCTCATTCATTATGACTTCATTCATTCATCCATTTCATACATATTTATTAAGCACCTGCTATGTGCCAGACACCATGCCAGGTGCTAGGGATGCAGCAGGGAAGAAAACAAGCCAATATCCTTCCTATTGTGGCTCTACTATTCTCCTTGGGGAGACAGACATGAAACAAACAAGTAAGACATCAATACGGAAGATGTGCTAAGAACTATGGGAGAAAGTAGGGCAGGGGGGCGGGCTGGGAGTGCTGGGGCCCAGGTGGGGACTTCGTAGCCTCATGTATGATGTTTTAATGTATTAAAAGGAGAATATCTCCATGAGTTATTTGGATGATTAAAAATTTTTTTTATTACTTGAGTCTAGGAGTTCAAGACCAGCCTAGGCAACAGAGCAAGACCCCTCTCTATAAACATGTTTTTTTAATTAGCCAGGTGTGGTGGTTGCACATCTGTAGTCCCAAGTAAATGGGAGGCTGGGGTGGGAGGATCACTTGAGCCTGGGAGGTGGAGGCTACAGTGAGCCATGATGGTGCCACTGCACTCCAGCCTGGGCAACAGAGAGAGACCTTGTCTCAAAAAAAAATTTTTTTTAAGATGGGTGGGCTGAGCCAGTCCCAGCCTGGCTCCCTGCAGCAAGGAGATCTTTCAAGGGGCTGAACCCTGGTGCCTGGGCAGCAGCTGGCCTCAACCCCCCATTCCTTCCTTCAAATCCCCTTGCTTAGGACAATAAAGTCCTCAACAGGTACCCTCAGCTGCACTTGCATGGAGCCGCACCCTCATCCCAAGAGCTCATGGCGTGCTCCTAAGGCACCCTCTTTCCACCTATGTGGGTTCCTCCAGTCCATTGTTAAAAGATAATAGTAATGTCTAACATTCCTGTAAAAAAATAATCCCCATGTTTCTCGAGGCCCTAGGTTTCTGGTCCCTGCTCCCTCTCTGACTTTTTCTCCTCCCACTCTCCCCCAACTCACTCAGCTCCAGCCACACTGACTTTCTTTCTGCTCCTCAAGCGTTCAGGCTGGGTCCTGCCACTAGGCCTTTGCACCTGCTGTTCCTAATGCCAGCAGGCTTTCACCATGGTCTCCCCACAGCCAGCTTCTTATCAACCAAGTACCAGCTCAAATGTCGCCTCCACAAAGAGGACATGCCTGACCACCCTAGGCAAAGGAGGCCTTTTCTCCAAATCTCCTTACATGTCTCTCTTACAGGTATGTTTCTGTTACGGTTTGAATCTGTGTCCCTGCCCGAATCTCCTGTTTAATTGTAATCCCCAATGTTGGAGGTGGTGCCTGGTGGGAGGTGATTGGATCATAAGGGCGGTTTCTCATGGTTTCACACCATCCCCCTTGGAGCTGTCATCGCAATAGTGAGTTCTCATGCGATCTGCTTGTTTAAAAGTGTGCGGCACTTCCCCTCTCTCTTTCTTCTTCCTGCACCAGCCATGCGAAGATGCCTGTTTCCCCTTCACCTTCTGCCAGGAATAAAAGCTCCCGGAGGCCTCCCCGGAAGCAGATGCCACCATGCTTCCTGTAGAGCCAGCAGAGCCATGAGTCAATTATACCTCTTCTCTTTATAAATTATCCAGCCTCAGGTATTTCTTTATAGCAGTGCGAGAACAGACTCATAGTTTCCTTCATTGTATTTGTGACTTAATGAAATGATTCTGTTTGACTTTTTGCTGGGTTGTTGTCAGCTCCATAGGAAGAGGACCTTATCTTGTTCTCTGTGGACAAACACACAGTAGGTGCTCCATAAGTACTTGTTGAACAGACATGTAAATGAATGAATGAATGAGAGCCAGTGGGATTCGGATGACTGCGTGCATGTGCTAAGTAAACTTCTTTCCATTATCTCTGGGGTTTTGTGTGTCTGTGTGTGTGTGTGTGTGTGTGTTCAGTCTGGGTTTTGCCACATCTTTACACCCTCTGTTCTATTACAACTTAGCATTTTTCTTTTTATATAAAGCAACTTATTTAAAGGAATCTTGACAATGTCACTAGAAACAGAAAGCCAGTATCTGCACATACTTGCTATAAATAGCCAAAAAAAAAAAAAGGAAGAAGAAGAAGAAAGAAAACCCTATACAGATAAATTCTGTGAAGACATGAAAAAGTCATCAAATTCTCACAGGTTACGATTACTCCTATAGATTCTAAACCTGGGGCTTTAGGAAATTGATACTCTCTTGAAAAAAAAAATTTTAAGCCTGAGGCGGTTGTGTCTTTCTTAAAAAAGAGATTGGCAGGTGCCAGAGAGGTGTTCAAGACAAGCTAACCCCAATCTGAAGCTTTCTCAATGATCTTTCTCCAATTCATCCTGACACCCACTTGCAGCAGACCTTGTGGATGGCCCCAGATCCAACCTCCCTTCCTGCCCCAGGAATCTCTGGGGAGACTTCCTTCCAGTTGAGCCATCCAAGGGCTCCTCCCCAGCCCTTATCTGTGGAATGGAAAAAATACTAGCCCACACCTCATAGATTAAGAGAATCAAATGAGCTCATTTGTAGAAAGTACATGGAACAATGACAAGCATGAAATAATAGTCACTGATGTTTACTGAGACTAACAGCATGTCACGCCCAGTGCAAAATGCCTCACGTCATCCCAGAGTCTTCATAACAACCTTTAGCTCATGGGAGTACTATTTTTACCCTATTTGGCCAATGAAAAAGCAGAGACCCAGGAAGGTGAAGTAACTTGCCCAAGTTCACACAGCAAGGAGGCAATGGAGCTGGGATTTGTACCCAGGTTGCCTGACTCTAAGGCTGTACACAGCCAGATACTATAGAGGCTGGGGTTATTGTTCGTCCAAACCCACGTTCCCACAGGTCCTCTCATCCCTTACCTGCTCCCTTTGCACCTTGTACTTCTATCATCCTGCTCTGAGGAGATTCCTGTCCCTGGAGATCCTTGGGCTTGAGGGAACCAGGAGGAGAGGAGGTGAAGTTGGCCTGGATGACTCTGTGGTCAGGATCCTAATGACCCAGTAATTTCCTCCAAGTCCAGTATTCTCAGGATTAAGTTCTAATCATCCATCTACCCACTCACCCACCCATTCATCCATCTGTCCATCCATCTATCCATCCATCCATCCATTCATCCACTCACACATCCACTCATTTACCCACCCATTTCATCCATTCTTCCATCTACCCATCTATCTATCTATCCACTCACCCATCTGTCAGTCCATCCATCCATTCATCCAGCCATCCATTCACCCTCCCACCCATTCGTTCATCCATCAGTCCACTCATCCATCCACTCATTTACTCACTGATTCATCTATTCTCCCATCCACCCATTCATCCACTCACCCACCATCCATCCGTCCATCCATCCATCTACCCATGCATCCATCCATCCATCCATCTGTCCATCCGTCCATCCGTCCATCCGTCCATCTATCCATCTATCCACCCATCTACTCATTTACTCACTCATTTCACCTATTCTTCCATCCACCCATGTATTCATCCACCCACTCACCCATCTACTCATTCACTCACCCGTTCATCTATTCTCCCATCTACCCCCATTCACCCACCAGTCCATCCATCTATCCATCCATCCATCCATTTAACATTTACTGAAGGCTCACTACCTGCCTGCAAGGTTCAGGTGAGGGACAGAGCAGGACTGTACAGGCCTCTCTCAGCCTCCACCCTCCCTCATTCCTGCTTCCATCCTCTTCTGATCTGGGAAAATTCCTCTCCTGGGAGATCCAGGGATGAGGGGGAGCAAAATGCGGTGGGGTGAGGGGTCGGGGCTTCGGCGGTGCCTCTCTACTGAGGCCCCAGTCCCTTCTCCACATGGACAAAATGGAAACTTGTGGTTTTTCTTCCTGCATTGAACCAGCAGGCTAAGCTGGGGCTGGACTCCTGGGACATTAAAAGGGGGTCAGAGGTGAAGATGTATCCTCTAAGCGAGATCCTGTGGGTGGGGTGTGTTTGCGTGTGTGTGTGTGTGTGTGTGTGTGTGTGTGTCTATGAGATGAGATGGAGGCCTGTGCCTGAGCCTGCAATGTATTGGGAAGACATTGCTGTTTACTCAGAAACTGGAGGAACCCAGTTTTCTCCCTGCCAGGAGACACTGGGTTCTGCGCCTCCAGGCACAACCATCTTCCCTCCCTTCCTCCCTTCCACTTTCCTCCCTCCTTCTCAAACCCTTGCCTAGATGCCCCCAGGCTGGCCGCATTCACCAGAGGATAGAGGACCACATACTAATCCCAGCCTCCAGTGGAGGCTAGTCCCACCCTCCACCGAAGTGGAAAATTCAGCGGTGGGTTTAAGTCCCACCATTATCCATGAGATCAGACCACACAGCACACACGGCCGCTTTTTTTTTTTACCTACCACATGTCCCACATCTCCCACAGTCCTTTAATCCCTGACCAGTCCTACAGGGGATGGATGCACTGCGACCTTCGTAGCCTCTCCCCTCTCCTCAGGGATCACAGCTCACTGTAGATCACAGCCCAGTGTCCCAGGTGACTCACTCACTAGAATTCGTAATTCACTTCATCTTGCCACCAGTGCCCCTGTGAGCTAGACACTCAAATTGATTCCATTTTACAGATTTGGCGACTGAGGTCTGGAAAGATTAAGTCCCAGTCTGAGGTCGCATGGTGGATGAGCAGCAGACACCCTGGCGGGCAGCATGGCTCCTGAGCCATGCGTCATCACCATCTTAGTGGAAAATCAGCCACAAGGAGGGATTCCCCTCCCAGTCTCCTGACCCTTGCCAAAGGATCCACACTAGACACGAGAGGAGGAAGGGAGTCCACCCGACTCTGGCCTCAAACCCTCATTCCTTAGGAAACTGCACTAATGTTGCCCTCTCCCTCCCTGTGACCACCCCAGGTTGTATCTGCACCTTCTCAGCTAGCCCCGGTGTCATCACGTATTTATCTGTTGATCACTTGGCTCCAGGGACTGCCATATCAGCCCAGGAAGGCAGGATCTTGTCTGTCTGGTTAGGGGCTGTGGTCTGACACTGGGCACATAGTCAGTATTCAATAAATTTTGGCTAAAGCCCTTTTCATCGATCGTCTATTGTCAGTGTGGCTCAGATGCAGCCCCTGCCACTGATTGTGTGGCTCTGGCAGGTCACACCCCGTCTCTGAGCCTCCCTTCCATCATCTGTAAAATAGACTTGTCTCTGAGTCCTACACATGTTAAACACTCAAAGGATTTCTGTTGCATGAATTAGTGAAATCCGAGCCGGAAGGGCCTTTAGAACCCAGGATTGCAAACTCAAAGACTCCAAGAGCCAGGCAGGAACCAGAAACCACCAAGGGAGCTGGGTGGGGACCGAGGCAGCTGCTACTCAGCTCTAGTCACCAGCACTGCCAGATCTTCTGGTTTCTCAAGAAAAGCCAGAAATCTAGAGATTTACAAGAAGTTTCCCAATGTATAAGTATTGGCAACTAATTTAAAACATTTAAACACATCTGTGGACGTGATGTGGCTGCAGGCCGTTTCTTTGCGACTCATGATTCATCTAACTGCTCATGGCACAGACAAGATTGAAGCCCAGAGAGGGTGAGCCACGAGCCCCAGGTCACAGAGCACAGGAAGTGAAGAGGACACAGCGATCTTTCTCCTTCGGCTACAGCCCTGCTGCCCACGCTCAGGGCCACGGCTGAGTCCTGATCCCGAGGGAGGCAGTGCCGCCTTTTTCTCTAGGCCTGGCAGTTCCAGGGTGAGAGGAAGGTCACGATATCTCTGTTTGGGTGCACTGCAACGTCCGCTTCCTGCCTGGACCAGGCTGTATCAGGCACTGGGATGAAGAGAACATTCCAAGCAATGGGCTGGCCTAGGAGGTAAGAGCTGGTAGCGGAGAGGGGGTGGGCACACCCCTTCCTTACTTCAGGGACGTGCAAACCCCTTCAGCAGGCCTGGGCAGAGCTGGGGCAGTTCAAGCCCTGCTTCTGGAGAAATATGCTCTGCCATTGAGGCTGGGAGCTCTGTGCCCGCATGGCTCTCAGGACCTGGGAATGCATTTGTCCAGCAGCTTCTATATACCAGGCCCTCATCTGACCCGCGCTCCCACAACCTCGATGGCCACTCCTCCCTCTGTCCCCTCTTGCTCTCTCTACCCAGGCACAGTGGTGCCTGCTCTGCCCTGAACACAGCAGCCCTGCTCTTATCTCAGGGCCTTTGCACACGCTGTTCCCTCTGCCTGGTTCACTTCATCCATTACGCAGATGGCTCATTGTAGAACTCTACCTGAATGTCACCTTCTCGGTGAGGCCCTCCCTACCTGTTCACTCTGTTTAAAATTGCAAACATCCCCCACACTCCTTAGCCTCCATCTGGCTTTCCTCTACCCTGCAGCACTTAGAACCACGGGACACGCGTATGTTACATGTGTTTATTCGTGTTTCCCTTTCCTGTTGCTGCTGTAACAAATCGCCACAAACTTGGGACTTGGAAATAACACGAATGTGTGAGATTACAGTTCTGGAGGACTGAAGCCCACAGTTGGTCTCAGCAGGTTAAAATCAAGGTGTGGACAGGGCCATGTTCCTTCTACAGGCTCACAGGGATAATCCATTTCTCCAGCTTCTCAAGGCCGCCTGCATTCCTGGGCTCACGGCTCCATCCTCCATCTTCAAAGCCAGCAACAGCGAGGCCATCTTTCCCATGCTGCATCCCTCTGCCTGCAACGCCCCTACTTCCCTCCTGCACTGATAAGGCCCCTTGTGATTACATTAGATCACAATGTCATCAGTTGGGTAATCCAGGGTCATCCCCCCCAGCTCAAGGTCAGCTGCTTAGCAGCCTCCATTCCCCTTGGCTGTGTAACCTCGCACATTCACAGGTTTCAGGATGAGGACGTCTTGGGGAAGGGCGCATGAGTCTGCCGACCACACACTCAAACACACCAGGCGTCAGCTCCGGGAAGGCACATGGTTTGCTGCTTGATGTACGCCCAGTGCCTGGTGCACAGCCGGTGCTCAGTAGACCCTTGGTGACTGCATGGGTGCTGGAGTAGAATGTGGCTGCCAAAGGAAAGGCAGGCAGGAAAGGTGACTCAGCTACCCCAGGGGTCCTCCCTGTCTTACTGACGAGGAGACTCAGGGAGACCTGACATGCCGAGGGCTGAGGAACTGTGACTTAGCCTCTACCCTTCCACACCCATCCTGTGCCCGCAAAGAGAGGTGAGCCCTGGGCTGTGTCAGGGAGCCCCAAAGAGAAGGCCTGAAGTCCGGCAACTTTAAAGGGGACAGTCCAGGCCCTGAGCCCCTGAGTGCCCCTCCCAACCCCTACAAGCTCCCCTCCCAAGGCTGGGCCAGCAGTGCCTGTGGGGGGCTGCCCAGGCGTGGTCCTGCCATGTAGGACTGCCTGTGTGGCCCGGCGGGACCCAGATTAGTCATGGGACAGCTGGGGTGCCCTCCCTCCAGCTCCACATGTCTCCCTGGCTTCAGAGGAAACCGACTCAGGGTCCAAGTTTCTTCACGACTGAAAAATGTTCCACCCCAAAGAACATGAGCAACAGCTCACCGAGAAAGAAAGAGAAATGAAGTAAGTAGCTTTTCAGCATTGGGAGAGACGCTTGGCCACGCACAGCTACAGGCAGAGATCTGGGAAACAGAATGCCCGGGAAAGCAAGTGAGGAACAGGAGAACTCTGCAAATCAGGACACTCCTTATAAAATAACTTTGTTTGTTTCACAAGAACACATATACATCCAGGGACATATATCATGGGCCCCGGTATGGAGGCTCAAGGAGAAAATATTTATTTTCTATTAAATATATATAAATAT